>NW_027203826.1:12058978-12578978 GCF_024711535.1 Dipodomys merriami | reverse complement strand
TTCTTTGGCAGGGATGCCATTGGTTAACATGTTTTACCTGGAACCATCCTACACAGTACATCACAGTCATGAATAGACTCTGCATGTTCACCCAGAATATTGAAAGTCACTTCAGGTTGTCATGACTCACACATCATCTGAGAATGTCAAAGAGTTATTTGCTTAGATCTCAACTAGTACCTCATTAACATGGTAGACCATAGTGGAGGGAGTAGATTGCTGGTTATGTTACTTTAACTTAAATAAAATATAATAAATAAACTATTCATGTTATATTCATGGTTCTTATTGTGATTAGAAAAGCACATCGTATCTCCTTTTCCCAAGGCTTTTCCATGTTTAGTGGCCACTGAATATATAAAGAATTCTGAGTAGAGGCAGGGAAAGATTTTAAAGGGTCTTGCAAAAGGTTTCAAGGTTAGCTATCAATTTCACCTTTAAAAAAAGAAATAAGTGGAAGTTACATTTTTCATATACCTAAAGTACACAGCTCAATCATGAGCCAGGAAAACTAATTTTCTCTCATTTTTCTTGCATGTGGTAAAATGTTTGATGGTGCAAAAACTCTCCCAGGTGTTATTGTTGAAAACGATCATCTCTGGAGGTAATAGATACTGCATGTAGAATCTCTCTCAGAGGAGAATCTTTAGGTCCTGGAAGAGCCAGGTTTTGTCTAGATTAATGAACAATTTAATCTTGTTGATTTGGCAAGGCTGTGCTTATTCATGCGACCTAGGATAGGCTGTAGATATATGTCTTGGTTGGGATTTCTCATGTGTTTTGAGCTTTCTAAGATAAGCTGATACAAGTCTGTGCCTTGCTTTGCCGTACATGTCTCATCCTTGCTTGACCTCTGGCAAAGCCTGGTATTTTCTTCCCATGGCAGAGACAGGGGCTCTTCCACTTCCTTTTGTAAACGTTCATAATGACTATACTGTTAGCATCTTAGTTGCTTCATGTTCTTCAGGGAGATTTTAGACTGAGGAATTGAATATTAGGTGATATTTTGCCTCTTTTAAGTTCATTTGTTTTTGGTTTATTTTATCAAGAACAGTGAAAGAAACTTGAGCGGACAGAGGCGAGACTGAACTTAATTCGGAAATGGTTCAAATAAGCATTCCCAAATGACTGACTTCTTTTGACCAGGTAAGGTGAGAGTTCAGAGCACATACCATTCAGAAGGAAGAAGAGTAATTTAGGTATCACAGACCCTCATGCAGAAAGGTCAACTGCTGAGCAACTGCAGGTTTCCAGAGAAACTCCACAGGCCTTCCTCTAAAACATGGCAGGTATGTGCGCACAATCCATCTGCTTAAGCTGATGAGTCTCAAGCTGGTGTAGATACTTCATTTGACAGCTTAAGACCCTACTCTCCAGTAGGGTTTGGGTGGTTTAAATATATATGAATGGTTGTACGATGTAGATATATACATCAACACCAACATCAAAGAAACAAGGAATAATGTTACCAAATTACTCATTCCTACATTACTGAAACAGACAAGCCTTTCATTATTTTCCTAAAATCCAAGCAGCAACTGAGAGTACCAGAACGTCTGTCAAATTGATACCATGTTCTTTATTTTGAAGTTTCCACTTCTTGGGTGTGAAGATGCTGACTTCCTCTCCAAGATCCTCGGTTGTCCTGATGGGTGACTGTGCTAAAACATAAATCATCCAAAGGGCAATTTATGTGTTTTCTGAAACTGCTTACAAGCTTTCAGTACCTCATTTCTTTTAATTTTTAAATGCTCAAGTTTCTTTTTTTTTTTTTTTTTGTCAAATGAAAGATGACCTCCTCCTTAGAAGACTGATTGTCTTTATTTTTGATACTAGAGATTGAACTTATGGCATATGTGTGCCAAGTATATAAGGGTATGCTTCCAGTGTGTAGACTGTTTTTTAAAACTTTATTGTTATTATTTGGGTATTATATAAAGGTATTTCATAGATCAGGTAATACAGACTTTTGGATTTGAAAGAGAAAAGCATTTCTAAACAATGGTTTATAAAATGAAGGTTGTGTGTTTGTGAGTTCATCTGTTATAGCAGGGAGGAGGGTAAGTGATATTTGAAATCCTAGCAGAGCTGAATTTAGATGGTCATCAGGAGATCTTTCTGCATAAATCTCTCAGGTATATGTTCAAACATGTTTGTAGTCATATCTAATTTGTTTTAAGCATGGGTGAAGTTCTCTCTTCAAACTGTTCTACAACATGCAGTGATTTGTCCCATTGATGTTGACTTTCCTTAGATATGTTTGCTATTTGCTCTTTATATTCATTCTATATAAGCCATTCATTTCAGTTCAATTGTAATCTATAGGCGGAGTCATCTTTCTCTTCATCTTTCTGCTTATCTCAGTCCCTATTAACTAATTGTCCTAGCTTTTCAATTAGATGTCTCAAAAGTGGTTTCGATTAACTTACACAGTATTTTCTTCCTATATTCATTTTTCTTTTCTTTTTTTTTTTTTGTTGTCCCTCAGCTCTTCAGCTCAAGGCTAGCACTCTACCACTTGAGCCACAGCACCACTTCCAGCTTTTCCTGCTTATGTGGTGCTGAGGAATCAAACCCAGGGCCTCATGCATGCAAATCAATCATTCTACCACTGAGCCACCTTCCCAGATCCTCTACCTATGTTCTTAAGCTATTTCTTTGCCTTGTTCTCTGTCACTATGAATCATACCATCAACCACTCTGTTACTTGTGAAAATATTGAGGTTAATGGTAGTAATGTTTGAATTCCATCTCTTTTCCTACTATAACTAATCTATCCTGACTGTTAATTTTACTTCTTCACTATGAACTGCTTTTTCCCTTCATGCCAAATTCTACTTTCCTAATTATTTTTTCTCCTTTTCTTCACTAAAGCAAGAATGAATCTTCTAATTAGTTTTCTCTGTCAATTACTTGGATTTTACTCATTATGATTTGTCAAAACACTTTCTTTTTTTTTTTGGGTCCGGTTGTGGGGCCTGAACTCTGAGCCTGGGCGCTGTCCCTCAGCTCTTCAGCTCAAGGCTAGCACTCTACCACTTGAGCCATAGCGCCACTTGTGGCTTTTTTTCTTTTTGCTTATGTGGTGCTGAGGAATCGAACCCAGGGCCTCAGGCATGCAAGGCAAGTGCTCTACCACTGAGCCACCTTTCCAGCCCCAGGCAAAACACTTTCTAACAACAGTTACTTCCCTGTTAAAAACAACTAATGGCTTTATAATATCCTGAAGATGAGTTTCCAGTTCTTTGTTTGAATGACATACTTTTTGTCTGCCCCCTAAAAGCTTTGCAGCTACATTTTTATTACTTTTGCTTCTCTGGCCTTCCTATTATCCTATGTAATCACTTTAGTTTCTACTAAATGTTTTCTTCTGGTCCTTTGTTCAAACATTTTTCCTTTTATTTTAGGGCCCTTTTGTTGTTCCTACTCTTCATCTGACTCTCATATTTTTTCTTTTTAGTTATTGTTTATGCTAATGATCATAAAACATCAAATCAGTTTAGATAGTATCTTGAGAATTAAAGCAATTGATAAATTCAGCTTTTAAAATAAAGTCTTAAGCTTATGTACTTACTTCTCATTAAATTCCAATCCTATAGTTCATTGAAAGAGCCAACAATATTGGAAAGTAAAAGGCTGAGGAAGGAAGGAAGTTAGGCATACTCCAGTGACCTACCTTCTTTCTACTTGGCTCCAATTCTTAAAGGTTTTAGCACCACTATTAGTTTCACATGTTGGCAACCAAGCCTATAAAGACCATGTATTTTGGGGAATATTTAAGATCTAAGTCAACTGGGCACCAATGGTGATGTACAAGACAGTATGTTGAAAATGAAATTTGCAACTTTGGGGGGGAAGGAGTTGGGGAGAAAAGGGATGGTAGGGGAAATATAAAGGAGGGTGTAATGATGCTCAATGGGAAATGGACTCATTACCTTGTTTATGTAACTCTAATCCCTCTGTACAGTATCTTTACAATAATATATATATATATATATATATATATTAAAAATGCTTGAAATAATGAAGAAATCTCCCCAAATCATAGCTGGGACTTTATTTTATTTTATTTTACTTTTTGTCAGTCATGGGGCCTGAACTTTGGGCCTGGGTACTGTCCCTCAGCTCTTCAGCTCAAGGCTAGAGCTCTAGCACTTGAGCCACAGTGCCACTTCCAGCTTTTTCTGCTTATGTCGTGCTGAGGAATTGATCCCAGGGCCTCATGTATGCAAAGCAAGTACTCTACCACTGAGCCTCCTTCCCAGCCCTAGGGTTTTAATTTTAAGTGCTTAATCTTTTCCTCTATAGAATTTAGTCACCAAATGCTTAATGTTCCTACAGTGTGTTTCATTTGAGTTGTCATCAAAAGATCTTTCCATGGATACTTTGACTGTATAATCAAGGTTTCTAAAAGATTGTTCCTGAAAGATAATATAGTGGGATCCATCTTTTAATACACTGTATCACAAATGCTAAATATATAATTATCTAATAACCTAGTGAATAAATTAATTAAATATCTATAGATAACATTAATAATTTGGTAATGAAATGGCGGGTGGGTGGCTCATGCCTCTAATCCTAGCTACTCAGGGGGGTGATATCTGAGAATTGCAGTTCAAAGCCAGCATGGGGAAATTCTGTGAGACTCATCTCCATTTAACCACCAGAAAACCAGAAGTGGTGCTGTGGCTCATGTGGTAACGCACTCACCTTGAGGTGAAGAACGCAGGGACAGCATCCAGGCCCAGAGTTCAAGCCCCACGACTGACAAAAAAAGAAAAAAATCAAAAAACAAAAACAAATGTTAGTAATTTGATACTGAAACCAAGATATTATTTTTGCAACAAAGCTGCTTAGACATACCGAATTGCTTATGTATATAAATTTCTGCAATTATCCACAATAAACCTGTAGAGGAAATTTGTTCACACTGACACATCACTATTTAATACATACACAATATGTTCTTTGTAAACAGAATCAAAGTATTCTAAGTTGCAGAACAGCTCATTAAATTTATAAAGGTACAAATTTATAAATTAAAATTATTGTCATCTATGCATAATATATAGTCATGCATTTACATGAACTCATTTGGTTTACAAATTCCAATTTATATTAGAAATGCTGTTGCATAATCATTTGCTTTTATAAACATATGAAATCTCAGTAAATATTGCATTAATGTTTAATCAATATAAATAGAAGTATTTTTGTCAAAAGATGGCCAAAGTTGATATCTGCAGGAAACATTTTAATCCTTTTGTATCTCATCTGAGGTGCACTGATGAAAAGAAATTTACTAAACCCTGGACACAACAAAGAAAATGTTTAATAAACATCATCTGCTGATAATAAACTAACACTTATTTTTCAAAGAATTAACTTTTTTGGAATGGGGTGTGACTCAAGAGGTAGAGAGCACTTGCCTAGCAAATATTAAGCCCTGAGTTCAATCACAGTATTAGGAAAAAAAGAAAACTTCAAATTTTCTCCTTTTGACCTCTGATATGAGCATAGATATATATTATTAGTTTGCCATACTACCAAGTGTTCTTTATTATATGCATGTTAATAAGTGAGACAGTTTGAACACCCACAACTCCAATTCACATGACACACAAATAATGCTTTTCATTTTAAGTAAAAACATGAAGAATGTAAGGATTTGTAGTCATCTATGATCTTGTTAAAAAATAAAAATTCCTGAAAGGTCGATCCAATGTAACAGCGATACTTGCTGAATACCATGTTGGTACAGAACTTTACAACTTGGGAGGGGCGACAATTGGGGGCCGGAAGTTGGAGAAAATGAGGGAGTGGTAAAATGTTCAACGAGAAATGTACTCATTTCCTTACTTATGTTACTGTAACTCCTCTGTACATTACTTTTACAATAAAATTTTAAAAATGAAATGGCAAGCCAACTGAATAAAAAAGAAAACAGAGAAAAAATGACAATACCTATGATTCATTTCAGTTTGTTGTATATTGTTTTTGAAACTTCCTCTATGGACATGACATAAAGTATTTTATAAACAAAACTAAAAGAAAGAGAAAGAGAAAGAAAGAAAGAAAGAAAGAAAGAAAGAAAGAAAGAAAGAAAGAAAGAAAGAAAGAAAGAAAGAAAAGAAAGAAAGAAAGAAAAGAAAGAAAGAGAGAAAGAAAGAGGACGGAAGGAAGGAAGGAAGGAAGGGAGAAAGAAAGAAAGAGAGAGAACATGAGCAAAAACAAAAGAAAGAAAAAGTTCAGTAGTATATACCTCACTAACAGACAAAAGAAGAAGGATCTAGAGTTTTATAGCTTGGGCCACATAGCCCTGTCAAAAAAAAAGAAAGAAAAAGAAAAAAAAGAAGAGAAAATGAATAAAAAGAGAAAAGAATGCCCATTAAGTGGGCATTAGTAATGTGTTTTAAGGAGATTGTTTGATACAGAGACTGGTGACAATAAATACAGAATTGCTACAAGTGTCCAGTGAGAATTATTGATGCTCCAGGGACAGAACAGTTTAGAGACTTGGAAAAATCTGAAAAGAAAATAGCTCTTTGATACAGTGAATGTAGTGTTTCCATCTCCTCAAAAAGAAATGGGGTTGCCTTGGTAAATTTGGTTACTTGAAGGATGCTCTATCCTCAGGTTACATCAGCCAATAGTGTATGTTGTCATGACACACACATAATTTGAGGGGAAAGCCAGGAAATTCTGAGCAAGCCTGCAGTATTCAGCATCAACACGGCTGAGAAGCAGGGTGATTCCAGTCATCTTTCATGTGCTTGATGCAGCACCTCTCTCTTTGCATTATATTGAGAATTTTCTGTTCCATCATCAGTTGCTTCTTTCTTCTTTACTTTTGCTCAATGACTTACACTTACTTATGACATAAAAAAGACAAATAAATAACACTTCTGAGGCTTACTTTCTTCCCCACTGTTGGTTTTAATGTGTTATGTTTGCATCTCTGTAACAAAACCTGGCACGACACCTTTAAGGGAGGGATGTGACAATTTCAGTACATGGTTGCTTGTCTTTGTGAGCTGGAAGATGAGAATAATGAAGTCCAGAGAAGATTATTCACTTGCTGTAAGGTTTGTAGTGACAGAACATCTGGGATTAGAATATGGATATGTGATTTCATTATTCCTTTTTAAACATTTGTTTATTACTCTGTCTTAGTAGATAAGACTGTCTTCTAGCTTGTGATCCTACTAACTCAACAGCCCCTTTCTGAGATTTCAGTCATGTACTACTACACTTGGCTCCCAAATTCTTACATAGTAAGTTAAACTAACCTTATGGCCTTCTGAATTCCCTTTTTATGTTTCAAATTCAAACTTTCAGAAATGATTCTTTTATGCTACCTTGTCTCTATCTAGTTTAGAATTTCCCCATTGGAGAGAGCTCTGGTTCCAGAACATTCTTAGGCTACCTAGAGTCTCTACATGTTTGTCCGAAAGTTTACACAAATCTCTTTCTCAGTTCACTGCTACTAGCTTAATAGCAAGATTAGAGAATGAATGCATACTTATCTCAATATTGTTATACCATATTGCTTTTGGCCCACATTTTATATCTTCTTTTAAAATGGAGCAAATTAATACCGGCTTTGGGTAAGGATATCTAACTCCCACATTTTTCAAATAGACTGTCTAAAGAAAAGATTCAGCCATGTTTCATCGTCTTTTAAAAGTGATGGTTATTGGATGTGGAGCAAAGGGGATGTACAGAAAGGGAAGGAAGAAGGGTGAACAAATGCAACTACACTATTCAGTATATAATATGTGTAAAAGAAACTATGCAATCCATGGTCAGAGACAGGGAGGGGGAAACTGAGGGAAAGTAAAGGAAGGGGTGACATTGTCCAATAAAAGAGATATACACTAAATACATGACATTTGAAATGGAAACCTCCTTTGTACAGCACCATTGATAATTTCAATAAAATTATATTTAAGAAGTAATGGTTATAAGCACAAGATGTTAGTATTCTATTTGCCACTCACTTACTCCTAAGGATTATGTTAATTTTGCCATTTGAAAACTGGCTTTGCTATTCTGCCATTCTGAAATACATTTTGGAAATTTTTGGTATGTATATTATTATATAATTAAGGGTGTGAATTACTGTAACCTAGATTTTTATCTTTACTGGTCTCCAAGTTTTTCATGGAATAACAATTAGGCTCTTAAAACTGGCAGTGATTTTCAACTCCTAAGGTTACGGATACCTGAATGACTATTTGAACTTTTTATGAACTGAAGTTTAAGGTATATAAATAAAAATGGTGGTGGCAAATTATTACTTTCAGTTTTGATTTGTTTCTTTTGTGACTTTTTTTCATGAATCCAAATAGCCTTCTTAGCTTTAATTTTAAAATACTGCTAATAACATCTAAAATTTATGTAGGATATTACAATTTGAGAATATTCTTTATATGTATCTCAATTCATAGTCAACAAGCTATTGAGGAAAGGGAAGTAATATTGCTCTCTTCTAACTGAGAGGATGCTGAAGTGGGTCTGCTGTTTTAGGAGTTACTGACATCAGAGTCTGGAACAATTCTCCTTTTGCCATAGTCAGTGGTTTTTCACTCTTATGGTAAAGAGGGAGGGTAAGGGAAGGATGAAGAAGACAGATAAATGTATATACAAGACAGAGGGTACCAGACTCATAAACAGTGATTTCCAGAAATAAACCAATGGAAAAAGAAAAATGAAATAAAATAAGAAGAAAGAGCAATTTATATATAGTACATTGGTGACAAAAAGATTAACAACAACCAAAAAAATGACCTGTTGTGTCCATGTCTTGGAGATCTTTCAATTAGCATCATTTTGGGTGGGTACAAGTATCTAGCTATTGCACTACTATGAGTCTCTGCAAGGACTATTCTAGGCATATACTAATTATTACAAATGAGGGAAACCAGAGAGCCTATGTTTCTTTGGGTCTGGCTTACTTCACTGAATATGATTTTTTCTAAGTCTTTCCATTTCCTTAGGAAAGGGGCAATGCCGTTGTTTCTGATAGAAACATAAAATTCCATTGTGTGTATATATATATATATATATATATATATATATATATCACATTTTTTGATCCACTCATCTATTGAGGGGCATCTGTGTTGGTTCTATATCTTAACTATTGTAAATAATGCTGCAATGAACAGTTGTGCCAGTAGCTTGTGATCATTTGGATAAATGCTCAGGAGTGGGATTTTTGGATCATAAGAGATTTCTATGTTTAGTCTATTAAGGAATCTCTATACTGCCTTCCAGATTGGCTGACCCCCTTATCTTCCCACCATCAGTGTAGTAATGTTCCCTTTTGCCACATTCCCACCAGCATCTGTTATTTGTATGGCCATTCTAACTGGGGTGAGGTGGAATCTCAATGTGGCTTTGATTTGCATTTCTTTTCTTTTCTTTTTTTTTGTCTGTTGTCTGGCTTGAACTCTGGGCCTGGGTGCTGTACCTCAGCTCTCCAGCTCATGGCAAGCTCTCTACAACTTGAGCCACACTACCACTTCCGGTTTTTTGGTGGTTTACTGGAGATAAGATAGTCCCTGGCAGGAGTACAGTTTTGAACCGCTATCCCCAGATCTCAGCCTCCTGATCTCAGCCTCCTGAGTAGCTAGCTAGGATTACAGGCTTGAGCCACCAGTACCCGGCTCATTTGCATTTCTTTTATAGCCAGAGATGTTGAGCATTTTTTCATGCCTCTACTGGCCACTTTTATTTCCTCTCCAGAGAAGTATCTTTGTAATTCTTTAGCCCACTTATTAATGGAGTAGTTGTTTCTTTGGGAAATTGTTATTGGGGAAGGGGTTAATATTTTGAGCTGTAGATATATTTTGATATGAGATCCTTGTCTGTTGGATAACTAGTGAAGATCTCCCAATTTGTGGGCTATTTATCTTGCTAGCTGTGCCCTTTGCCATGCAGAAGCTCTTCAATTTAATCTGATCCTATTTATCCGGCCTTTGATTTATTGTGTTTCTGGATCTTTATTTAGGAAAGTTTGACCTGTGTGGAGGAGCCCTAATATATCCCCTATCCCTTCCTGTAATATTTTCAGGGTCTCTGCTTTTACCTAGAAGTCTTTGATCCATTTGGAGTTGATTCTGGTGCAGGGTGATATATAAAGATCTAACTTCAAATGTCTACATCTGTATAACCAGTTCACCAGCAACATTTTTTGAAGAGGCTGTGTTTCTTCCATCTGATCATTTTGGCTCCCTTATCGAAGGTTAGGTGGCCATAGGTCTTTGGGATCATGTCTGGGTCTTCAATTCTATTCCATTGGTCCTCTTGCCTGTTCATGTGTCTGTACCAAACTGTTTTATCATTTTTTTTTATTTTTATTCTTTTTAAAAAAAATAGTGTACAGAGGGGTTAAGTTACATCAGTAAGGTAATGACTACATTTCCTATCACCAAGCTGTTTTTATAACTATGGTTTTAAAATAGAGTTTGAAGTTTGGTATTGATATTTTTCCAGCACTATTCTTCCTGCTAAGGAAGAAGGGAAGGGAAGGGGTATAACAAAATGCTGAACAAAATGCAGGATGACCCATTGCAACAAAGAATACTCACAAGACACTATGTTAGAAATGATCTTTACAACATGGCAGAGAAGAGTGGGGGAGGAAAGAGATAATGGAGAACAAGAAAGGAGTGGGTAGCAAAGTTTGACAAGAAATGTACTCATTACCTTACTCATGTACAACATCTTTACAATAAAACAAACAAAATGAAAAAGAAGAAAGATACTTAAACATTTACTAAATACTATCAACTGTGGGCTTGATAATTACACTAAAAAGATTGTATTTTTTATTTATTTCTTATTATAGATGCAGAAAAGTGATTTTAATTCATTTCCTGTGGCCTAAAAAAATAATATATCTATGAAAAAATGGTAGCATATTAAACATTGTAGACAGACTAGGAAAATTAGTTGGTCAAATGGAATATTATCCATCTGTAATAGTGTAATTATTAAATAATTTATGAAAATAGTAAAATATTACTAAATAATTACTAACATACATAATGAAGAGAAATTATCCACACAAGCTATACATTTGACTCAAGGCACCATTTAAAATATTATTTGATTTTTCTCTTTTTAGTATAGAATCTATTTTCTCTAATTTCTTTTATTTTAAACCGATTTATTTATAACCATGATAAATCACAAAAGTCAGTACAGCTTTTTAGAACATTTGTATTAATATATTGTGCTTTAATCAGTTTTGTTTTTGCATGTTTTTGAAAAAAATACTTGGGTCCTAAGTGCTTAATTTTTTTAAAAAGAAGTGAAAAAAATCAACCATAGTTAAGACAAATTTCATCTGAGGCAATTTATGGCTACCATGCTAATAATTTCTCTGGTTTATCAAAATTATTGGTATAATTTTGTAGTTTACTTGTAATCATGGGTTAGGCTTGTGGCTCAAGATCTGTTTCTTTTTTTTTTCCTCTCATTTTTTCTCTCTCATTTTCTTTTTGTTCTTTTTTTTCTCCAGTGAAGAGAATATAATGGCCAAAATGCAGTAAGTGTCTGTAAGTTCTGACGAATGCCCTTTGGTTTTTACCTCTGTATATTTAGGAATGTGTGAAAGTTTGGACATAATAACAACTGTTACATAGTTTTGCTGGTTGGGAAAGTCCTGAAGCTCAGGCTGATTTTTATCCTAACATGGTTCACGTTTAGTCAGATTTATTGACTGAAAATTTTAGCTCATGACCCTCTTTCAGTCAGCTCCTGAAATAAACTAAAGCTTATTTTAGGCACATGTCCTTGCAAGTGCTTATCAGAATGGCATTTTTGTGCTCTTGACACAGTAAACGTTCATGATTTTCCTAACTGGTTATTGGAAGACCAGTTAAGATTCTTGAGATGAAAGAAGAAAGTATTTTGGAAGGCAGTTGTATTTTATATAAAGAATAATAAAAAATTTTATAGTAATATTTGTCTGGGATTAAACAGAAAACTATCTGTAACAGTCTGGACTGACTGAGAGAGTTGCTTTGGGAATTAAGTTCTCATTTTGTAGACAAACTGGGAAAAATCAGTTGACCCACTAAACAGAATAGCATGTTTTATAATGAGCTGATCAGTAAAATTATTAAATAAGAAATTACCTAACTGGTTACATATTTTACTCAGGGGAGTGTTTAAAAATTTAAAAGTATATCAGCCAGGTACCAGTGGCTCATGCCTGTAGACCTAGCTACTCAAGAGGCTGAAATCCTAGAATCAAAATTCAAAGCCAGCCCAGGCAAATTCATGAGAGATACTTATCTCTAAATGACTACTAAAAGGCTGAAAAGGGAAGTGTGACTTTAGTGGCATATAAAGTACCAGAGGCTCTGAGTTCCATTCTCAGTACTGAAGAAAAAAAAGTCTATTTAACACAATTTAACAACCCACTGAGAAACACTAAGAATGTTTATTTTGGAAGTGGTCTGATGGCTCAAGAGCCACGTGGTAGAGCACTAGAGACTGAGGGATAATGTCCAGGCCTTGAGTTCAAGCCTCAGGTCCAGGGAAAAAAAAAAGAATGTTTATTTTAATGCTTACATGACATGTTGTATCAACAGTTTATGCATGAGCCATATCTTATTTATTAATTAAGGCATTTACACTATCAAAAAATATATACAACAGAGTTTAGGTGGGAGGTTCTACAGGGCTTGGAAAACACATAAACTTTGCATTTGTATATGTTTCATATATTTAGATAATTACTCACTGGGAAAGCAGACAAACTAATTTAATTTCTTTGGATATGCATTCCCTCAGATGAAAAGTAATCTTTACCCCTTTCATAGTTATAAAATTGTATATATATATATATATATATATATATATATATATATATATATATTTCATAGTCTTCAAAGTCAATATTGTACTTTTTTCACAAAGGTGTCAAAGTTTAAAATCAATGGTCAAGTATCCTTCTTTGGATATATTTTATTCTACTCCTTTGAATTAACTTTGTATTCTGTGGTATGCTGATTGATATTTTGATAAAGGCCATGCATGTGCATGTCTGGCATTCCATACAGCAGCCACAGGGCGTAGAACTTCTTGAATGGGCAGGCCAAGTCTATGCTTGATGAGACTAGTTGAAAGAGACATAGCTTTTGAAAGATATGATCTGAGAATTGGAAGGTCAAATGTAAGTTTCTAAACGTGTCCCTAGTTAAAGAGAAGCTAAGGGTGAAATACTCAAATCATTTCTGTGAAAAGTGCCCTGTTTGTTTATTTTGTTTTGTTTTGTTTTTGTTTTGTTTTTTGGTGGTGATGGTGGTGGTTTGGTTTATTGTATGCTGGTTCTCAGTCTTGAACTCAGGGCCTGGATGCTAGTACTTTACAACTTGAGCCACAGCGCTCTACTTCCAGCTTTTTGGTGGTTAACTGGAGGTAAGAATCTAGCGGACTTTGCTGTCCCAGCTGGCTTCGAAGCACAATACTCAGATCTCAGCCTCCCAGTGTGTTTCTTAACACTGTTGCAATGAGTGATTATGATGAGTTCCCTCACAATAATAAGGTTAAATATAAAGAGGAATGGCTTTGGATAGGGATTGTCTGGGATGGAAAAAAGAGCTTGGGGGAAAAAAGCAGGTACGAGAAGCTTATGGGTTTTAAATAAAACAAACTGATTACTGTAGTTGAACTTTTTTTAATACTTATTTTTAGAATTTGATTTCTGCTTCTTCCCTCTTACTTCTGAACTACAGGAAAGATGACCAAGTGTGCTGATAAGGCGCAGCTATGAAAATAGCTATGCACTTTCACTGCATTTCCCAGGCTCTTTGGTTCTTATTTGAGTGGGAGTTGAATGGAAGTGAGGAGCTTACTTTGTTTCCTAATTATTAATTTGTTATCCCTCCCCTTGACACCAATTCTAGTGATATTGCATCTATGTAATGGTTCGATGACATAGACAACACTTGGGGCTTAAGACAAAGTTTTGAAGAGGCAACTGTGGTAACTAAGAACTCAAAGTAACTTTGTCTCTGCTGCATTCTAAAATTAGTAAAAATAGATCAGAGAAGAGATATCGGTTGACATAATTGTTTTTCTGTGCAGCCTGATTTTGTGCCTGAAGTTATTTGGCAATGCAAAAAGATGTCTTAGATTGGCTAGCTAACCTGATTTTACTTGTTCTCCCCTCCCAAACCTCTCCTTTCTACTCTACCTCACTCAATCCCAAGTCTTACTTAGTCTGATTCAGTCTTATTTCAAGGTACTATGTCAAAATCATGAAATAAAATGTGATCACTCATTACAAAGTAAATGTTTCGAGTGTGTGTTTCTGTGTGTTACTGGCCACAGGTGGTACAGAACTATAAGGAAAAATTATACATTTAATGACTTAAATTATTAAAAGAAAATATGAAGTAGTGAGATAAAAAGATTCAGAACAGAAGAAATAATTTGCAATTTATACAACTGACAAAGTATCTGTAATCTATCATGAAAATCTATACATCAAAAATGAGGATGATAAGCACAAAAGGTACAAGTTTCAAATATAGAAGATGAAAAACATCCATGTGACTAATATAAAATATGGAAACTATAATTAAAAGTACTGTAGTGCATACTTGAAATTTGCCCATAGGGTAGATCAAAAGTGTTGTAACAACCAAGTAGTAGCTCTATGAAGTTAGTTGATTGACTCGATTTGCATAATAATTTTTCATTATATACTCATGTCAGAACACCAACCACCTTAAATGTATATACGTTTTGTTAAAGTAAGAAATCTAAAACAAAATGTAAAACTAAAAAGGGACAGATCATTAAAGCAAATACACAAATTGATTATAATGTATTAAAGGATGTACAACTTTACTAGTAATCTTGGAAATGAAAGTGTAATATGATGCTATGTAACACCCATAAGGTTAGAGGATTTAAAAGACTGACAATCCTATGTGCTACTGAAAATGTGGAAAACTGGAAATTAAAATGAATGGATACTTTCCCAAACTGCTTGGAGAGGTATTACCAAATATTGGAATTTGGCCTGTATCATGATAGAAGAAATTTGTCCCAGCTTTTTACGTAGGGATGTATAGTTTGAGATATATATTCAAAGCACTTGAAAGTCAAACTGAAGTTTCCATTGGTACTTTTCCTCCCTTACTAAGCTATATGTACACAGGGATGGGATGAGAGGGAGGAAGCTCTGCCCTTTTCTTATTACTGTTGGGGGAGATGACTGCTAATAAGTATATTATCAGCACTTTCTCAATAAATACTCCCAAGACTTTTTGGGATTCTGTGTGTGTGTGTGTGTGTGTGTGTGTGTGTGCATGTGTGCATGCACACATTGACAGCATTAGTTTGGGTAAGGATCTTTGACTAAATATCTTGAGGTAGATTTGTTAGTATTATTTTTGTTGTAAATAGCAGAAGCAAACTGTTCTAATATAAGAGAGAAAAGTAAAATGTATCCTCATTACATTGTGCAACTTCTGTTGTTATGACAGAATGCCTGACAAACCACTTCAATGGAGGAGAGATATGCTTTGGCTCACAGTGTTAGAAGTTTCAGTCCATGTCACTTGGCCTTATTGATTCTAGGCCTCGAGTCAGGAAGGATGTTGTTTTTGGGAGAGTGTTTTAGAGCAAAGCTGCTAATCTTATGGTGGCCAGAAAGGAAGGGAAAAACAGAGGGAGAAAGAGAGACAAAGACAGAAAAGGTCAGGGGAGGGGAGGAGAGAACATGGTAGGGGAGGGGAGGGAGGGAGTACAAGAGGCCAGAGACAAGCAACACTCTTCAAGTACACTCTTCATGTTACCAATCAATTATTTCCTTCTTCCAGGTCCTGCCTCTTAAAGTTAGCCACAGCCTCTGGTAAACTATTAAGCAATAAACTTAAAAATGGATTAATCTATTCATGACAACACAGCTTTTATAATCTAATTGCCTTCAAAACCCCCTGTCTGAATAATGTTGCATTCAGGACCAAGTTTTCAATGCATGAAATTTTGAGGAACATTAAAATCAAAATCATAGTAATTACACATTTGTACTCGAGACGGTGACCAAGCAAATATGTGGTCAAAAACTGGAGCAGCTTACCCCCATTTTCCGTCATGGGGCCATTTTTGTGATTTGATGCCAGTGGACGACTCAGACTTTGGGTCTCTCAATTCAAATCTCAGAAATGTTTTTTTTCCTGTTAAATATGCTTTTATTGGATCTTTGTTTTGGACAAAACAATGACTGTTAGTATTTCTAAATATATATATTCTTTATCTTTTCTCATGGTAAGAGAATATAAATGTTAGATGAGCATATATATATATATATATATATATATCAATATATATCACAGAATTCATTGTATTTTCGAATTTCTATTGCCTTCCTGTGCTCACATTACTCAGTTCTGGCAAATGAGACGAAAGGAGAAATGGAGAAATGGCCCACAGGCGCTTTCCTCAACTGGTAGCTCCTTCTGTACACTTCCTGGAATGTTGATACAAGGTCTGGTGCTCTAGTAACACCTTGCACCATAAGGTCTCCACCCAAAAGAATGCAAAGGACTAAGGTGAAGGTCACTGGGACTGGGATTAATGAAAACTTTGTGTTTTAGAGCTGCCACACCGGCCCCAAAGTTCACATTTTTTATGTGTAAGAATAATATCTGTATATAATATTTGACACCTTTTACTGTTAGTTTGGATTTTTTATTCACAAGTAAATGATATTTTAGTCCATACTCATAGCATTATTATAGCTTAAAATATCCTGAAAGTTTCGTTTCCCTTATATATATATATATTTTTTTTTTCTTTTTCTTTCTTTGTTGTTCTGGAGATAATACCACATTCATTAGGTAAGTACTGAAACATTTGAACCAGCCTTCTAGTCCATTTGTGATTATTAATACTATTTTTAATTTATTTATAGTCAGCAGTACTGGAGTTTGAACTCAGGGCCTTGTACTGCTGAACAGGAACTCGCTTGAGCATTGCTTCCAGTACTTGGAATTTTGATTGAAGCAGGGCCTATGCTGATTTTACTATGGCTGGCCTTGTCCTTGTAATCCTCCTCCCTCTGCCTCCTGAATAGCTGGGATTACAGGCATGCGCTCATCACTTTAGCTTACGTTATATTTTTAATTTCAGATGTATATTTTATAATGTTTGGGGGTAATTTTTTTAAAGGCATTTAAATAGCATATACTCTGCCTTTTTGAATGTTTGGGGGTTATCTGTACACTTGTTTTCTCACTGATTGTTAGAACATAGAGTAAAATGATTAGCGTTTAGTCTGTTATATAAACACACATGGTATTAATAATTGTCCTGCATACAATAATAACATATACAGCATTACATGCATATACTTTCAAACAAATTGACTAAAGCATGATATACTTAGGGAAGAAGTCCGATGGTATAACTCTTTTGAACAACTGATAAACAGTTTAACAAAATGAGTACCAGGAACCTGAAACATGTACGTGGGTGGGGAGGGGGAGTTTAGGCCACATAAATGGAGAGAAGTAAGGTAATCAAATTCCCTGATTATATTCAATGCATATTATGTTATGAACTATGTAACTTCATGTAGTGATGACATGGGGAAAGATGAGGAAGAATGATTGAAAGGGTGACATTCATCAATTAGCGTGGTAGTCATAACCTGACTTCTGGATCTGAAACTCCTTTGTATAGCTACTTAACAAAAGTACATAAGTGTTGATAAAAAGCAAGCTGGGGAAAGTATTTTCAAGCATAAGACATTTGTATATGTAAAGTCACATATACACAAAAAAATTCAGGGACACTTTTCAATACATTAATGAGTTTGGTGAGAATAAAGAATACTGTGGACATTGAGTCCTATAGAAGATCAAATCTTCTGAAATTTGATCCTGTGTAAACTAAAAAGTAATACATTGTCTGGAAGCCCATTCTGAAACAATATATTTTAATCAGTATATAATATGGTGAGATTTGAGTTGGAAAACAACACATATTCTGCTATAACCTGTAAAGGATGTTGGTAGAGACTAAATATGATGGCTGTAATGGGAGACAGCCAAGTTGATTCTAATCTTTGGCAGTAAAGAGAGGAGAGGTATAATCAAAATAACATTGAGCCTTGAAACTCAAATTATATAACAAATATCAGATAAAGTTGATTATTTCTGAAAAAAATGAATTACAGAGAATAGCATAGGTATGCATTAATTTATTTTAATGAATGGGCAAAATTGAGTATAAAGAAATGAAAATTGAGTATAAAAGAAATGAGTACAAAGAAAAGAAATGAAAATTGAGTATAAAGAAATGAAGGTATACAGAACAGTATATGTTGACAATGATAGTATTAGTACTTAATGAAGTACCAACAAGTAGCTTGACAAACACTCTCTGGTGTTTGTCAGGATTGTGAGATATTCTCTTACCTGGTATGTGAGTGTCAAGTGAGAAAGTTAGGACAACTTGTTCTGTTCTGATATTACAGAGGTGTGAAAGAGAATCGTGAGGAAACATTTGGTTCAATCTCAGAAACACTGAGATTATTCTGCTGAACGTTTTGTCTGTCCTGTTCCCTCAATAAGTTACTTTCAAAACAAAATAAAAAGGAACCTCTCTTTTCTTTGTCTGGGGAATTGTAAACTGTGGGTAGAGCATGATCACCCAGGCCCTTCCCACCCGTTACTTCTCTGTCCAACAAATACAAATCAGGATCTGGAAATGAGGGGCAGGAAGGTGAAGTAGTTGGAAAATTTTACCTTGGTGATTATAGTATGCTTTATCTCACCTTCTACTCTCCACACTACATCTTGGGGGGAAAAAGACTATTACATGAAAGAGCCAGCCCTAACTTCTGCTCTGAACAATGAATGCACACTGTTAAATCTTTAGGAATTTGTGTTCTGAAGTGCTAGGCTGGAAAATGTTGTAGGTACATTGGAGTATATACATCACCAACTTTCATTTGTGTAAGAGATGCTTTAAACAGGGTATGCCCTTCTTTAGGAATACACCAAGTCCAAGGGCACATGCAAATGTTTTTTGTTGTCCTGGGCAACCTGTGTGTGTACTTTTGCCACAGCCACTTCAGTGCTGTGAGGCAGTGCAGGACTGGATATTTTGGATGCCGAACATCTTGGCTTGTTCAGTTAACTGAGATGTATTAGTGAGTCCCATACATTTGCATTTGAGGACTTAGCCAGTAGTTTTAGATGCAAGCTGAAATTATGTTAGTATTTTCCCTTGTTCTATTTATTTTATTTAATAAAATTCTCCCTTATAACAGTCCTTCTTGGCCCTGAGTGTTTTTTCTTAAATTAGAGTTCCATTTACCTTATGCATACATACTGAATGAAAGAAAGCCAGTTACTGGTATATGTCTAGATTACTTAGCAAATGACTTTCAAACCTCTTGAATAGGGTTAAAAGAAGTAAAGAAATTATGGTTAAATAATTCTCTTGTTTCTACTGTATTCATCAATTTAAATACTAGTCTATGGTATTATAACTGTTTTAAAACCAAAATATTTTAGACTGTTTTCTTAAAGGCAAGAGGAAGGATAGAAGGATAAGGTTGCAGTGTCTCAGCTTAGCTTAGGCTAGCTTATACTTCAGGGACAATACAACCCAGAACTCTCAATGTTCTGCAAATACAAAAAGACCTTCTGCTTCCCTGGAAAGTTGCCAGACAACTTACTACAAGCAATGATTGATGTTGACAGTGTCATCTCAACATTGCTTTCCTGCCTCCATTGAATCATGACATAGAAATCCATACAGGGTTCTTTAGCCTGGAAGTGACACACTTGGTTATTATTCACAAACTTCTGATTAGTGTGATTGGGACGTATAAACACAAATAATAAGAGCTACCTGGATAATACTGGTAGTATCTACTGTGACTTTCAGTTCTGTACTTCATATGTATTAGGATTTGTATAGGGTTTTTTTTTTTTTTTTGCATTAATGGGATTTGAACTGACAACTTCCTCTTGCTAGGTAGACTCTCTATTCCTTGAGCTAAGACCTTAGTCCTCTTTATAACCTTCTTATTTCTTGTTACAATTCATCTAGGTGATCAACATGCAAAAATGACATATATATATATATATATATATATGTGTGTGTGTGTGTATGTATGTATGTATGTATTTGAGATGTGATCCTGTTGGGGACGTGTGCCCCCAAAGGTGACAAAATATTCATTGGCACTTTCAGACACTATTAGCCAGAAAAAGGAAGTCATTTTTCAAAAATTTGATTGCAAGCAGGTTAATATTTCAAATTATAAGAAGAGGTTAATAAGTGCTTACAATTTTTCCACTGTAGTAGCAATTTGCCTTATTTTAAATGAGAATGTGTTACATTTGTATAAAAAACATAAAAATATAGTGGAAAGTGGGAAAAAAGGATAAGACTCTTTCTAATTCTATCACCCTAGTCATTACAGCAAATGATTCCGAGATGTTTACTAAACCTTTGTTTTTACAGACTGTCTCTATTTATATATGTATATATGTGTGTATATTATATTAATAGTCTATCTATCTATTTTTCTATAACCAGATGCTTTCTGGGAAGCTGCCTTCTAAGATTTAGCCATCTAATTTACCTTTACTTGTAATGTTATAATTTTCTACTGTGTCATTTTCAGAATCCAAAAATAAGGTGGAGAACATAGTCATCACACAAACACTTTGTTTAAGTGCTGTGGTATATGTTCTGCACCATGTTCCTTCATATCATATGGGCCCATTATCACAATGCTCCATTGAGAGGAAACACGGCTTGGAAATTAGTCTTTCTCCAACACCATATTACACTGTGGAGAGTAAGGCTTTTTTGGAAATTGGTGGTAGTTTCTGTTGCATCATGGTTTATGGGTATCTGCTAGACCCTGACCTTAAACTCACATACCCCTTTCAACAAAAGTAGTGTCATGCCATTTAGAAAGCATACCACACATTCTGTGCATGAGCTAAGTAAATAGTTGTTAGAAATAAAATGTACCTTATCAAGTTTAATGCTCCATTAAAATTTTACCTAAGGAAATGAATATGAAAGATTGATGTTACTAGGTAAACCAAACCAAACCAAACCAAAAAAAGAAAAACAACCAACAACAACAACAACAACTCTAAGGTAGCCCTTTCTTTATACAAAGTATGATAAACATGAAGAAATCAAACAGTTAATGCAGTTCTCAGGACATTTATTTCCTCTGGAATTTTATGCTTAGTTTTAGCCCATTTATAAAACTTCAAGTTACTTTGCTTGGTAACTGGTGACTTCACTATATCACATACAGCAATCCATAAAGGAGAAAATAATTTAAGTCTCTTTGTCTGTCTGTCTGTTTGTCTCTCTGTTTCTCTGTCTCTGTCTCTTCTCTCGCTGTCTCTGTGTGTGTGTGTCTCTCTCTTTCTATGGCTCTCTCTGTCTGTAATACAAATCAGGAACTTCTTACATCACTTTCAGATTATGACTATAATCTGTCGTCCTCTTCTGTAGCTAGTGTTTGATAAATTTTTAATAAAAGTTTGATTTTTTTTGAGGACTCAGTTTGAAGTTAATTTTATGTCTACTGAAAGTTTGCAAAGACAGGATAAAGAGTTAATGTATACCTTTCATCCTTCATCAACTAATGTGAACATCTGAACAGAAGCAGGATGTGTTTGTTAAAGCTGCAAAATTATGGATATGGGTGTATTGCTATTAGCTAAACTACAGATGGTATTTGGATTTCACTAATTTTTCCACTACCAATCTTTTCCTTTCAATATTGAACCTAGACATCATATTGAATTTAATTGTTCTGCCTCTTTAGTCTCTTCCCATCTGTAACTTGGTCTTTCCCTTCCACTCATAATCTGGTATCTTTTTATTTTTGTGCATGTTCTAGGCTTGGATTCAGGACCTGTGTCCTATTCCTAAACTTTTTCTTCCGGGTCTAGCTGTTTACTACTTGAGGCACAGTTTCATTTCACACTTTCTTAGGTGATAGTTAATTGAAATAAGAGTCTCTTGGGCTTTCTTGCCAAGCTGACAGAGATCTCTGCCTTCTGAGAAACTAGGATTGCATGCATGAGCCACTGGCTCCTCTCTCTCTTTTTAAAGTAGGCTTTTATTATTATTAAGGTGCTGTACAGAGGGGCCACCATTTCATAAGTCAGGTAAAGAGTACATTTCTTTTTGAGAAATGCTATCCCTTCCTATGCTTTCTCCCAGTGTCTTTCCAAGAGCTCTTGTCAAGCATTTTATGGAATGTCAATCATTTGGGATGTATCTGAAATTTTTATAACCACATCACAGATGTTTGTAAAATGAACACAGAATGTTGCTTTTTTCTCACTGCATAATTTCAAGGGACATAGGATGTTCATGTGACATCTTTAGTGATCTTAACCTGAATTAATCTTGATTAAGGGTATGGTTTTATTTGTATTAAATGAAACTGAAATACTTACCTAAGTTAGTCTGTTTGATAATTTATGTTCAGATCTAGTGGGACCATACCTAGAGACATAAATCTCTATGAGCTTGAACATGCAACTACCTCTTCCTCAAAGATATAGAAGCAGTTTTGTCACTTCATATGTGCTACCTCAAATATCCTATAAAGGAGAAAAAAGAAGACTACAGACTTTGTATGAACTTTGGTACATTGAGTAGTCTGGAACCTCATGCAGGAAAGCAGATGTGAAATTGGGAGCACAGAGCCCAGCTAGAATAATTCGCATTGGCACAATACATTGATGCTGCCGAATATCAACACAGAGACCAGGGCTCACAGGCCTCATAGTGTCCCATTGCAGTGTCTCACTGCAAACAACTCCTGCATGTTAACTAACAGGGTACTTTAATCACCCCAAAGTAAGAAGGTTTCTGACATTTTGTATAGTGAGTCATTGGTTTGGTGGTTCTGTGTGGTATTATAGAGATCACAATGAAGAGTAGGAAGTGATCATGTCCCCAGTTAAGGAAAGGACTCCCAGTTTGGGTGAGCCTTCTAGGAAACTCACATATGCTTACATAAACTAATAATTTCACCATCAATGCATACATTTCAAAATGTGTAATGCCTTAGAAGTCATCTATCCTTTTGTTCATCAAACAAAATCACTACTCATTTTCTGCAGCAGAAAATTTATAATTTGATTTTTAATTGTAAAAAGAATTATAATTTAATTATAAAATATAATTTAAAATAAATTTTAAAATTGGATTTTTATATTGCCTAACATATTTATAAGATGATTTCTTTGTTGCTCTTTATGTCTCTCCCCCACAGTATAACCCCTGTTTTCACTGTATTTGATGTTGGTATACTCTGTGGAGGGGAAGGGCAAAAACAAATTGTTTAAATAAGGATACAGGTGGCCCGGCAACAATGAGATGTACAAGATGTTATGTCAGAAAACGAACTTTACAACTTTGGGGGAGGAGGAGGAGGCTGGGGGGGCGTTGGCGAGGGATGGGAAGGGATGGGAAGGGGAAACAAAGGAGGAGGCAACAATGCTTGATAAGAAATGTACTCATTACCTTGCTCATGTAATTGTAACACCTCTGTACAGTATTTTCACAATAAAAATGGATTTTTATAATCCCAGAAATTAACTTATGGTCATAAGATCAGGCATGTATTATCTGTGCATAAAAATTTCTTTTTCCATTTGACTTTTTTTCCTGTAGGAAAATTTTATCCTTTTGATTTAAATGTAAGGTTATAGGAAGAAGTTTTCTGGAAGTTTCTTATGACATCTTTGGAGATTCAACCTGCTGCTATGTCGCATGGTTTCACCAGGCTTTCTTTCTGTTTTTGTTTTTGTTTTTAACTTTTGGTGAGACAAGGTCTTTTATGTAACTCAGATGGCCTGGAATTCATGCCTATCCTGCCACAGCCTCACAAGTGCTAGGGTTAAACGTTGGGACATCACTCACAGCTTGACTGGGTTTGCAATGATAAATGTTTCAGTGTAGACATGATATGGTTGTTGCAGCTGATTAAAGTTTCTCTGCCTAGAGAATGTGTTCACACTGTTATGTGAAATGGTGAGTTTGTAGAAACAGATTGGCTGGTAACCTAAGTCACTGAAGCGGGGCTATCTTGTCTGATAGGTAAGCAGCTGCTCAGAATGAGTGGGGAGAGGTTAAGTTTCTGTTCTCAGGGCAAGTCTGTGCTCTGACTCCCCAGTTCTCTAGCTGTGGTATCAGTATATAAGAAACAGATGCATACCAATATATTATGGGGTGGGGGAGGGGGAGAAGGGGAGGTTTAGGGGTAAAAACTGGGAGAAAACAAGGGAAGGAGTGAGATGGTTCAAAAAGAAATATGCTTATTACATGACTTATGTCCCTGTAACTTCTCTGCACATCACCTTTACAACAATTTTTTTGAATTATTTTATTAATAAGTTTTTTTATTGTGAATATACCATACAGAGGGGTTACAATTACATGAGCAAGGTAATGAGTACATTTCTTATCAAGCATTGATGCCTCCTCCTTTGTTTTCCCCTTACCATCCCTGCCCTCCAATCCACACACACCCCCGCCTCCCCGCAGACAAAGTTGTAAAGTTCATTTTGTTGAAAAACATTTATTTTTTTAAGACCATATTACAGAGAACTTCTACTGGTACAAGAAATAGAGAAACATGATTTTAGCATGGGAAAATGGGTAGACTAAATTGTCTCTAATAGATTCTCAAGTATGTAAAGACCCAGAATAAGGGCAGCCTTTTCTTTAATAGATCCTCATGTAAAGACCCAAGGGAGGGACAGCTAGTGACCTCACCATGGCCTGCAACTTCCCACAGGTTCATGCCAGTAGCATTTCATAGGACTGGTTTAGAGGTGGTTCTTTGCCTGGCTCTGAGTGTCAGTGTGAGCAGCATCCAGAAGCAAGACTAAGGAGGCGGGGTGGGGGGGGGATGTGAATGAATGACAGAGTGCTTCCAGGAAAGGCCTTGATGAGCATGGAACTGAAGGCAATAAAGGCACTCTGATACTAGAATAGAGTACAACATAATACCATGGAGGGATAAAGTGGTTTCATTGAATGCAATGATTAATTGTAGATTTTTATGAGTCCTAATTGCCTTTGTATTAAATTTTGGTGGATACCCTAATATATTTCAGATAGCTTACTTTTTGAATCTAAGTTTGTGGCAAAAAATATGATCTCATTTTAGGTATCTTCAGTTACTGAGAAAGACCAACTCTGGCAATAGGCTTTATTAAATCAACTAATGACAGGAACACTAAAGACAAGAATATTTACAAGATAAATGGAAAGAATAAAGTAAAAGAAAGAGGTTCTTCTGATTTTCTTATAGCAGTTAATTGTTAGTCCTTTCTCATAACAGAAAGGATAGCAGCTGGCCTACTATAACTTTAATGGAAACATACCTTCCCATGGTAAGGACAGAATTCCTGGATTATTGGAGGAATGAAGAAAATTAAGAATTATTAGCCAATGTAACAAAAAACTCAATTATTGCAATGTATTATATAAAAATTTCTGAGTCACAAAATAATGACTATTATCTCTTTTTGTCCAACATTCCAGTACCATGCAGAATAGGCAACCGTATATTCTTTTTTTTTTTACTTATTTATTTTTTATTATGAGAATACCGTACAGAGGAGTTACAATTACATAGGCAAGATAACGAGTACATTTCTTATCAAGCATTGTTGCCTCCTCATTGTTTCCCCTTCCCATCCCTTCTAAAAGCGTAACGAATCACAAGAGCAAACATTGAAATTTTAAAAGCAAAATGAGACAGAAACTTTAGGGAAGCACTAAATAAATGGTCTGGGAATTGCCTCCTTTAGAGCAACTGACCCATTAAATACTTGAAAACAATGTTTATACTCAGTAAACATAGTGGTTTTTTCAAGCCTTTTTAGTTCCCTACAAATGATAGATTCTGACATCATGAAGAATATGCGAAACAAAAACATTAGGGAAAAGAATCAAAACAATTTAGACAATCCTTGCATTCAGGAACTACAGAGGGAAGGAGGGAGGAAATGTGGTCACCAGCATATTCTACAATATTATAAATCTAACAATTGTCAAACACATGGAAAGAAACAAGGCAGTGTTAGCAAGATCAGAGGATGTGTTTGACACTCCTGGTAAAGGAGTCAAGGAATCTCCATCCAAAACTGGGTGCTGGGGGCTTATGCCTACCTATGAACATAGCTACTAAAAAAGGTGAGATCTGAAGATTGAGGTTCAAAGGTAGCCACAGCAGGAATATCCATGAGCCTCTTGTCCCTAGTAAACTAACATAAAGCCACAAGTGGACATATGACTCAAGCGGAAGAGTATGAACTTTAAGAGGAAAAAGCTAAAGGACAATGCCCAGGCGCTGAGTTCAAGTCCCAGTATCAGCATGCAGGTGTGCACACACACACACACACACACACACAACAACAACATTTCTTCATCTAATTGTATACAATGTGATACAGAATGTTTTGCATCCAGTAATTTTATTTAAAGATAGGGAGGAAAAGAAGCCCTGACTGAATCTGGTATATTGTTCTTATGTTGATATGTTTATAAAATTGTGACCTATAATCAGCTCTGAAATTGTAATATAGACAATAAAGTTTAGAGTGATAATGAAATTGCTTGGAAAGTTATAATTTTTGTAATATTCAAATGTAGCCTGAATCTTTCCTGCAACAGTAATTGTCTAAATTACTCATTTTCGGGCTCATATCCAAGTTAGACTGAAACAAGTTGTTCAGTAGTTAGCATCATCCATAATACTAGAAGGTAATAGGTGTGTTGAGTCTTGACAGGCAATTTATTATCTGAGAAAATTTACTTATATTTCTTAAGCCTCAAGTTTTAAGTTCTCTGCTGATGATAAAAATAGGTTGAATGTTAAGGTGTAAGAGAATAAAACACATTGAGAATGGTTCAGTGTGAATAGGATTCTGGAAAAGTGGGGAAATGGACAAACAAATGAATTAAACAATAATACCAAGTTTTTAAATTAAGCAATTGGAAGTAGTTGTTGTAAACAGAGATAAAAAACATTTGGAGAAAGAAAAGAAAAGGTTAGGGTTTGCTCAGTGTTAGTCATATTAGATATAATATACTTTTACATATTTATATGAATGTGCTGAATAGATAATAGGAAAAAATGTCTAGAAAGACATGCGTGAAAGAGATATTTAGGTATTTATATATATATATATACAAATATATATATATATATATTTGTAAATACTATGTACCACTCAAAAAAAGCTTTAGTTCTTTTTGATCATTATCAATTGCTTGGAAATAGCTATGTGGTCATTTTATATCTGCTTCTTTTTCTCTTGCGATAATAAGCATGTTCTTGAAGCCATTACTACTCTTCAGGTAGGAAGATGTTCATTGTCATCTGCAGCATCCTTGAGATTTCAAGCTTCTCTGCTGAACATTGTGCAGGGTTTTGATTTATGTATATATAACAACAGAAAGTTCCTTTCAACCCACCATTTATGTCTTATATGATTTGTGGGGGTTTTCTCACTGAAGTCTTCTTCCTTTGTCCACCTGAAATAAGGAATAAAATGAGGCTAGACAGTTCCCTTGATGACAAAGCTCTCCTTTTTATTTTGAAATTGTGATGCATTATGAAAGAAATGTTGTATATGCTAAAAATTATGCTTACTAACATTTTTTTATTGTGAAAATACTGTACAGAGGGGTTACAATTACATGGGCAAGATAATGAGTACATTTTTTTATCAAGCATTGTAGCCTCCTCCTTTGTTTCCCCTTCCCATCCCTTCCCATTCTCCCCCCACCCAATCCTCCCCGCTCCCCCCCACCAAAATTGTAAAGTTCGTTTTCAACATAACGACTTATACATCTCATTGTTGCAATGGGTCCACCTATATCCCTATTTAAACGATTTGTTTTTCCCCTTCCCCTCCACAAATTATATCGACATCAAATACAGTGAAAGCAGGGGTTATACTGTGGGGGAGGGACATACAAAGCAACAAAGAAATAATCTTATAAGTGTGTTACGCTTACTAACATTTGTAATAACACTCTAGTGAATAGTTTCAATTACTGTTTTCCTTTTCACAACTTAGACAAAATTACATATAATAAAAGTTTTAAGGAACATTATATAATGTTTTCTTCTCATTGAGCAAATATTTTAAACTAAATCATTCTGTAAGATAAACCTCCTGAGCATTTTCCTTTGTATAAGATAAGCCCTCACACTTCAACAAAGGCGTTTAGGACACTTCTTCAGTCAATGTTCTAGTTTTCATTATTTCCAAGACCCTGTTATTTAGCTCATGAAACTCTTCCTCCCGAAAAGGCTCTACTGCCAGAAGATTTTGAAGAAGACATTTGTCTGTATCCGCCAAAAACTGTTTCCTCACGTATATTATATAAATTAAATACAATTTATGATAGCCAACATTACATGGTTGTTAATCCTCAACAAACAGAATATTTCTAACAAAGGAAGGCTTTGAGGAAAGTGCTCCACTGGACCACTTTTAAATGAATCAATATAGCTTTTGCCTACTGAACAATGAGCACCTTGTTCTGCATTGGAGAATAGATCCTGCAACCTTTAAGCTGAGGATTAATTTTGAGTCATGAAGAAGCAATGAGAAATTGAAGCAAAGCTAGGTCAGGAACATGAAATAAGAATAGTTCATTTAAATGTCTGTCAGATCATCAAAAATAGGAAAGAATATCTAAAAGAACAACAAATGAGTCACAACTTAGGCTCAGGCTGAGTGATTATTAGTGATTATTAGTCTACTGAACCACACTAGTGCATTTAACTCATTATGGGAAAAAAAAAAACCAAAACTTTATTTACTTTGTATAGGTGAAGACTAACAATCAGTGAATATCATATTTACTATAGTAAAGCAAAAAAAACTTTAAACACAATTTGAGGATATAATTTATTACACTTTAAATATACATAGATTTGTTTATGATACTTGTATATGCTATTTTCTGGTACTTGTACATGCTAAGCAGCTCTCTTTGTTCACGCTGCAGTCAATCTTTTTTTTATATTATATTTTATTTGTGAAGATACTCTACAGAGGGGTTACAGTTACATGGGCAGGATAATGCATACATTTCTTACCAAGCATTGCAGCCTCCTCCTTTTGTTTACCCTTCACATTCCTTCCCAGCCTCCCCCCTCCCCCCAATCCCAATCTTTCTCCTCCCCCCCCCCCCCCCCGCACCAACGTTGTAAAGCTCGTTTTGGACATGACAACTTGTACTTCTCATTGTTGCAACAGGTCCACCTGTATCTTTAAACAACTGGTTTTTCCCCATCTCCTCGTCAAGTTATACTGACATCAAATATAGTGAAAGCAGGGGTTATACTGTGGGGGAGGGACATACAAAGCAACAAAGAGATAATCTTATAAGTGCATTAGAAACACATGCATGAAAGCAAAAAACATTAAGATACATATCTAAGGGTTCATTTTCCTGTCATCACATTATCTGACCTTTTCCGCTTGACTCATAGATATACTAGATATTGCAAATAAGGGAAAGCATGGGACCTATGTTTCTTTGGGCCTGGCTTACTTCACTTAATATAATTTTTTCCAAGTTTTTCCATTTCCTAACAAATGGGGCAATGTCATTCTTTCTGATGGAGGCATAGAATTCCATTGTGTATATATACCACATTTTCTTGATCCATTCATCTACTGAGGGGCATCTGGGTTGGTTCCATATCTTAGCTATGGTAAATAATGCTGCAATAAACATAGTTGTGCTGGTAGCTTTAGTGTGGTCTTGTTTGTAAACATTTGGGTAAATGCCCAAAAGTGGGATTGCTGGGTCATAGGGGAGTTCTATGTGAAGTCTTTTGAGGAACCTCCATACTGCTTTCCAAAGTGGTTGAACAAGTTTACATTCCCACCAACAATGAAGTAAGGTTCCTTTCTGTCCACATCCCCTCCAGCATCTGTTGTTGTTAGAGTTCTTGATTTTTGCCGTCTAACTGGGGTGAGGTGATATCTCAATGTTGTTTTGATTTGCATTTCTTTTATGGCTAGGGATGTTGAACATTTCTTCATGTGTTTATTGGCCATCCTTCTTTCTTCTTCAGAGAAGTTTCTCTTTAAGTCTTTCGCCCATTTATTTATTGGGCAGTTGTTTCTTTGAGGATTTGTTGTTGGGGGGTTTAATTTTTTGAGTTCCAAGTATATTTTAGATATGAGACCCTTGTCTGTTGTATGGCTAGTAAGATCTTCTCCCAATCCGTGGGCTTTCTGTTGATCTTGCTAGCTATGTCATTTGCCCTGCAGAAGCTCTGCAACTTTATGCAATCCCATTTGTCCAACCTTTCTTTGATTTGTTGTGTTTCCAGGTCTCTATTCAAAAAATTTCGGCCTGAGCCAAGGAGACCTAGGGTTTCTCCTATTCCATCCTGTAATGTTTTCAGGGTGTCTGCTTTTACATCAAGGTCTTTGATCCATTTGGAGTTGATTCTGGTGCAGGGTGATATATAAGGATCTAGCTTTAGTTTTCTACATGTAGTTAACCAATTTTGCCAGCACCATTTACTGAAGAGGCTGTCTTTCTTCCATTCTATTGTTTTAGCTCCCTTATCGAAGATTAGATGGCTATAGGTCTGTAGGTTCATTTCTGGGATTTCAATTCTATTCCATTGGTCCTGAGGTCTGTTCTTATGCCAATACCAAGCTGTTTTGATTACTATGGCTTTATAGTAGAGTTTAAAATTTGGTATTGATATTCCTCCAGCAGTGTTCTTTCCGTTGAGGAGCGTTTTTGTATTCGGGGTCTTTTATTGTTCCATATGAATTTTTGGATTGCCTCCTCTATTTCCTTGAAGAATGAGGGTGGAATTTTGATAGGTATCGCGTTGAATTTGTAGATAGCCTTGGGAAGTATTGCCATTTTCACGATGTTAATCTTGCCAATCCAGGAGCATGGGAGGGTTTGCCATTTTTTAACTTCTGTGTTGATTTCCTTTTTCAAGATTTTAAAGTTTTCATCATAGAGGTCCTTCACTTCTTTGGTTAAGTTAATTCCTAGGTATTTTATTTTTTGTGGGCTATTACAAATGGAGTTGCTTTCCTAATTTTAGCCACACTTTTCTCATTGTTGGCATATAGAAAAGCCATTGATTTTGGGGGGTTAATTTTATAATCTGCTACTTTGCCAAAGTTTTGAATCAGCTTGAGTAATTTGGGAGTGGAGTCTATGGGATTCTTTAAATACAAGATCATGTCATCTGCAAAGAGGGAGAGTTTTATTTCTTCTTTCCCTATTTGGATCCTCTTTATGTCTGCATCTTGTCTTATTGCTGTAGCTAGGCATTCTAATACTAGATTGAAGAGAAGTGGAGAGAGTGGGCATCCTTGTCTTGTTCCTGAGTTAAGAGGAAATGGCTTTAGTTTTTCACCATTGAGTATAATGCTGGCTGTAGGTTTGTCATATACAGCCTTTATTGTATTGAGGAATGTTCCATGGATTCCTAATTTTTCCAGAACCTTCAACATAAAGGGGTGTTTGATCTTGTCAAATGCTTTTTCTGCATCTATTGAGATAACCATGTGGTTCTTATTCTTGCTCCTGTTGATGTGATGAATAATATTAATTGATTTGCGTATATTGAACCAGCTTTGCATCCCTAAAATGAATCCTGTTTGATCGTGGTGTATGATTTTTTGGATGAATTGTTGAAGTCGATTGACCAAAATTTTGTTGAGAAGTTTTGCATCAATGTTCATCAAAGAAATGGGTCTATAGTTCTCTTTCTTTGATGAGTCCCTGCCTGGTATTGGGATGAGTGTTATGATGGCTTCATAGAATGTGTTCGGTAGTGAGCTTTCTCTTTCAATTTCATTGAAGAGTTGGAGGAGTATTTGTGTGAGCTCTGCTTTGAAGGCCTTGTAAAATTCCGCTGTAAAACCATCTGGTCCTGGACTTTTCTTAGCTGGGAGGTCTCTTATTGCTGTTTCTATTTCAATGCTTGATATGGGCCTGTTAAGCTGGTTTAACTCATCTTGGTTTAGTTTTGGCATGTCAATATTTGCTAGGAAAAGGTCCATTTCTGTCAAGTTCTCAAACTTATTAGCATAAAGTTTTGAGAAGTATTCCCTTATAATGTTCTGAATCTTGGTTGTTTCCATGGTGATGTTTCCATTCTCATCTCTGAGTTTATTAATTTGGGTGTGTTCTCTCCTTTTTCTGATAAGGTTTGCTAAGGGTCTGTCAATTTTGTTAAGTTTTTCGAAGAACCAACTCTTTGTTTTGTTGTTTCTTTCTATAGGTTTTTTTGGATTCTAATTCATTTAATTCTGATTTAATTTTGATTATTTCTTTCCGTCTACTGGATTGGGGTTTATCTTGCTGCTCTTTTTCAAGGAGGTTTAGATGTGTCATTAAATTGCTAGTTTCCGATCTCTCCAATTTGTTGATGTAGGAGCTCAGAGCTATAAACTTGCCTCTGAGTACTGCCTTTGCTGTGTCCCAGAGGAGCTGGTAATTTGTGTGTTCATTTTTGTTGAATAGCATGAACATTTGAATTTCCTCTCTAATCTCTTCCATGACCCACTCATGATTCAGCAGTGTGTTGTTCAGCCTCCATGTGATACCGGACTTTCTTTGGTGGCTTTTGTTGTTGAGTTCTAATTTTATTCCCTTGTGGTCAGAGAGAATGCAAGGTATAACTTCAATGTTTCTGAATTTAGACAAGTTTGCTTTGTGGCCTAAAATGTGATCTATTTTAGAAAACGTTCCATGTGCTGCTGAGAAGAACGTGTATTCTGATGCTGCTGGGTGAAATGTTCGGTAAATGTCTGTTAAGTCTCGTTGATCTATGCAGCTGTTTAGATCTGCGGTTTCTCTGTTGAGTTTTTGCCGAGTTGATGTATCTAGTGGGGAGAGTGGTGTGTTAAAATCCCCAACAATTAATGTCTTTGGATCTATATGGGATTTGAGGGAAAGTAGTGTTTCTTTGATAAATTTGGGTGCTCCATTGTTTGGCAAATAGATATTTAGAATTGTAATATCCTCCTGAAGGAGAGATCCTTTAATCAGTATGTAGGGACCTTCTTTATCTCTTCTAACGAATTTTAATTTGAAGTCTATTTTATCTGATATTAGGATTGCAACTCCCGCCTGTTTATGAGGGCCGTTTGCTTGGTAGATTTTGTTCAGCCTTTAACCTTGAAAATATGTTTGTTTTTACGGGCAAGATGTGACTCCTGCAGGCAGCAGATAGAAGGGTCTTGTTTTTTAATCCAATTAGACAGTCTATGTTGCTTAATTGGAGAGTTCAGTCCGTTAACGTTAAGAGATAGGACTGAGAGGTATTTGGGAGTTCCTGCCATGTTATCCACATTCTTGGGGGCTGTGAAAGCTGGGTTCTTCCTAAGGTTCTTGGATTCTCAGTTTGGGTGCAGTTTCTTGGCCTTTGTTGCGTTCTTGTTGGTTTTCTATGTGTAGGACATCTTTAAGAATCTTTTGTAGGGCTGGTTTGGTGGAGATGTATTGTTTCAATTTTTCTTTGCTATGGAAGGTTTTTATTTGGCCTTCAGTTATGAAGGAGAGTTTAGTTGGGTACAGTATTCTTGGTTGATAGTTGTTTGTTTTTAGGGCATGGCATACGTCATTCCAGGCTCTTCTTGCTTTGATTGTCTCTGCTCAGAAATCTGAGGTGATTCTAATTGGTTTCCCTTTATAGGTGATTAACCTTTTCTCCTTGACAGCTTTAAGGATCTTTTCCTTGGTCTGGGTTGATCCTGTGTGGAATATAATGTGATGGTGGGATGTCCTATTCTAGTCTGGTCTATTTGGGGTTCTAAAAGCTTCTTGTATCTGAATAGGCCTATCTTTTTGTATGTTTGGGAAGTTCTCTGCTAGGATCCTGTTAAACAAATTTCCTAGACCATTAACTTCTGTTTCTAGGTGCTCCTCTACACCCATTATCCTTAGATTGGGCCTTCTGATGGTGTCTTCCAGGTGTTGGATAGACCTATCATATTTCTTGGACTTGTCTTGGATGGTTGTATGTTCTTTCTCTATAATATCTAGGCTGTCTTCAATCCCTGAGATTCGATCTTCTGCATGGTCTAACCTGCTGTCAAGACTCTCTACTTTGTTTTTTATCTCTTTTCCTTCTAATTGGACAGCTTTGATGGCTTCAAGTTCTTTGTTGAAGCTCTGTTTTAGGTCTTGTATGATTTTCTTTACTTCCTTAATTTTGTGTTCAGTGTTTGTTCTCAAATCACTTAGTTGATTGGTTATGGTTTCTTTGGACTCCCATTCCTTCTGTTGGGTTCCATTCAGCATTCCCTTTGTGGTCTCCCTGACTTCCTTCAGCTCTTTGTTAATGGATTCCATGAATGTCTTTAGTGATCTTTGTGTATTCTCTACCTGGTCTCTTAATTCGTGAATTACTCTTTGATTAGTTTCCTCCCTTCTGTGGGATTCCTGCAGTTCTCTTTGAGTGTTCTCTGCCTGCTCACGCCATTCCTCCCTTTCTCTTTGAGTATTCTCAAGTTGTTCACGCAAATCCTGTATCAGTTTTTGAGAAGCTTCCTCACGCTTATGATATTCCTGTATAAACTTCTGGGATGCCTCCTCTCTCTCCCTATCACGCTCATACAGAGTCCTTTGTACATTGTCAAACTTCTCATTTATCATGTTTGCTATTAGTGTTTGTAGAGCTATTTGGGAACTCTTCTCTGGATTATTCTTTATCTGTTCTAATCCCTGATTATCAAGGTTGGGAGTTGAGATACCCAAATTTGCCATTTTTCTTGTGTTTTTCCGGCTTACTCGGCCCATTTGAGGTAAAGATTGCACCAGTTTTGTGCTAGAACACTATCTTAAGGCAACCATCAACCAAAGTTTGCATTTGTACCGTCAATAGTCTACAGATACAATCTAGTGCAACAGATACATCTATTCAACATCAAACGACTATATGTTAAAGGACTTCGAACCGCAGAAAAGAATTTGGAAAACCAGAAATTATTAGGATTAGGGAGAAATGTGGGTAAAAAATGGGAATAGATTGGTGTGGGGAGGCACAGGGAGAGTTAATTATGTCCTAATCACAGTGCAGGCAATGGGTTGGGTAGGATGCAAGTAGAGAGAGAGAGAAAAAGAAGAGACGGAAAGGGGAATAAAGAGAGATCAGAAAAAGAATAGAAACGTAAAAATTAATGTTATTATAGAGGTTAAAAGACCGTCTATTTAGAGAGGAATGTGAATATGTTCAGAGAAGGGGAGGGACATAGAGGAGATGTGAAATCCTTTAAGGATGGGAAAGGGAGAAGAAAAGATCAGAAGTTCAGTAGAGCTAGATAAAAAACAAAAAGATAATTAAGAAAGAAAGAAAAAGAGAAAGAAGACAAGAAAAGAAAGGAAAACTCTCATTCACGTATTCCTAAAATAAAAATTATAAGATGAGAAAAAAAAAAAGTTACTGGAAAACAATTATTTTTTCAGAAGAGGCAAAAATTAAAGATTAATAAAAGTTTTAGAAGGGAAAAAATTTATATATATATATATATATATATATATATATATATATATATATATATAAGGTAACAAAAAACAAAAAACAAGCAAAAAAAAGAAAAGAAGAAGAAGAAGAAAAAAAAAAGAAAAAAAAGAAAAAAAAGTCTTTTGATTTTTTTTTTTTTTGGGGGGGAGGAGTGGGAAGAATCCTGTATCTCCCTTTTGTCTGCAACCAGTCTCTTGTTGGAGTCTCTGATCAGCTTGAGGTCCTGTGGCTTGATTGGTTTCTTAAGTCGGTTGGTTGGAAGAGGCAGAAAAATGCTCTGCTTTACCCAAGATTTTGAGATCCCCCTCCCAGGTTAGTTTTCTGGGAGGGTGGTCTGCTTTGAGAGTCACAAAAGAGGGGGATGTGGTGATGAGGCTAGGTTCTGGGTAGAGTTGAGGCCTTTCAACAAACAGTAGCTTTTCCCTGGGGCTATTTTGTGATAAAGCTCACAGTGCCCAGCCTGGAGCCATTCTCAGGGTTTCTGTTTTTCAATTGATTGTGGTGGCTGCTAGAGGGAGGGGCAGCCTCTGGCTCTGGTTACCCAGTGAGGCAAGGCACTCCGATGGCTGGCGCCTGAGCTGGGTCACTTTTCTCTGGATGGAACTGAGTCTGGCAGATCACTTCGCCGTTAAGTTCTTGTGACCTGCTAAATGACTCATTTTATTCCAAGGCCTGAGCTGGAGCTAGCAGCTCCTCCGAGCTTTGTCGGTATCCAAGATGGAGATCACCGGTGCTGGGGGGGGAGGGGTGGCCTTCCCTCCTCTGCTCCCTGAGGAGTGAGGATGTCGGGCTTGTATTCACACCGAGTCTTGGATCCTGAGTCGTCTCTGGTATGCAAACAGCAGGATGAAGATGTTCGCTCCTTGTCGGTTCTTGTTGGTGTTGAGTAGAATCCGCTCGTCTGCTGCGTCTGGCTCCTTCGTCCCCGACTCTCTGTGTCTCAGGTATGACTCCGCGGCGGTGATCGCCGCCGCGACCCCGCCGCTGGAGCAACAGCTGATGCGTTTCCTTGGCTTCCCCTCTCTTGTCTAACTCTCTGTCCTGTGATGGCACACTTGGTGTGATTCTCTGGCTTAGGACTGTTCACTGGAATTCTAAAACTACTTTCTATGCGAGAGCTTGTTCAGATTCCAGCTTCTCCTCCGCCATCTTCCCGGAACTCCTGCCATTTTTTTAGTTCTGTGTTGATTTCCTTTTTCAAGATTTTAAATTTTCATCATAGAGGTCCTTCATTTCTTTGGTTAAGTTAATTCCTAGGTATTTTATTTTTTGTGGGGCTATTACAAATGGAGTTGCTTTCCTAATTTCAGCCACACTTTTCTCATTGTTGGCATATAGAAAAGCCATTGATTTTGGGGGGTTAATTTTATAACCTGCAACTTTGCCAAAGTTTTGAATCAGCTTGAGTAATTTGGGAGTGGAATCTATGGGATTCTTTAAATACAAGATCATGTCATCTGCACAGAGGGAGAGTTTTATTTCTTCTTTCCCTATTTGGATCCCCTTTATGTCTGCATCTTGTCTTATTGCTGTAGCTAGGCATTCTAATACTAGATTGAAGAGAAGTGGAGAGAGTGGGCATCCTTGTCTTGTTCCTGAGTTAAGAGGAAATGGCTTTAGTTTTTCACCATTGAATATAATGCTGTCTGTAGGTTTGTCATATACAGCCTTTATTGTATTGAGGAATGTTCCATGGATTCCTAATTTTTCCAAAACCTTCATCATGAAGGCGTGTTGGATCTTGTCGAATGCTTTTTCTGCATCTATTGAGATAACCATGTGGTTCTTATTCTTGCTCCTGTTGATGTGATGAATAATATTAATTGATTTGCGTATATTGAACCAGCTTTGCATCCCTAAAATGAATCCTGTTTGATCGTGGTGTATGATTTTTTGGATGAATTGTTGAAGGCGATTGGCCAAAATTTTGTTGAGAAGTTTGCATCAATATTCATCAAAGAAATGGGTCTATAGTTCTCTTTCTTTGATGAGTCCCTGCCTGGTTTTGGGATGAGGGTTATGATGGCTTCATAGAATGTGTTCGGTAGTGAGCTTTCTCTTTCAATTTCATTGAAGAGTTGGAGGAGTATTTGTGTGAGCTCTGCTTTGAAGGCCTTGTAAAATTCCGCTGTAAAACCATCTGGTCCTGGGCTTTTCTTAGCTGGGAGGTCTCTTATTGCTGTTTCTATTTCAGTGCTTGATATGGGCCTGTTAAGATAGTTTAACTCATGTTGGTTTAGTTTTGGCATGTCAATATTTGCTAGGAAAAGGTCCATTTCTGTCAAGTTCTCAAACTTATTCGCATAAAGTTTTGAGAAGTATTCCCTTATAATATTCTGAATCTTGGTTGTTTCCGTGGTGATGATTCCATTCTCATCTCTGAGTTTATTAATTTGGGTGTGTTCTCTTCTTTTTCTGATAAGATTTGCTAAGGGTCTGTCAATTTTGTTAAGTTTTTTGAAGAACCAACTCTTTGTTTTGTTGATTCTTTCTATAGTTTTTTTGGATTCTAATTCATTTAATTCTGATTTAATTTTCATTATTTCTTTCCGACTACTGGATTGGGGTTTATCTTGCTGCTCTTTTTCAAGGAGGTTTAGATGTGTCATTAAATTGTTAGTTTCAGATCTCTCCAATTTGTTGATGTAGGAGCTCAGAGCTATAAACTTGCCTCTGAGTACTGCCTTTGCTGTGTCCCAGAGGAGCTGGTAATTTGTGTGTTCATTTTTGTTGAATAGCATGAACAGTTTAATTTCCTTTCTAATCTCTTCCATGACCCACTCATGATTCAGCAGTGTGTCGTTCAGCTTCCATGTGATGCCGGACTTTCTTTGGTGGCTTTTGGTGTTGAGTTCTAATTTTATTCCCTTGTGGTCAGAGAGGATGCAAGGTATAACTTCAATGTTTCTGAATTTAGACAAGTTTGCTTTGTGGCCTAAAATGTGGTCTATTTTGGAAAACATTCCATGTGCTGCTGAGAAAAACGTGTATTCTGATGCTGCTGGGTGAAATGTTCAGTAGATGTCTGTTAAGCCTAATTGATCTATGCAGCTGTTTAGATCTGCGGTTTCTCTGTTGAGTTTTTGCCGAGTTGATCTATCTAGTGTGGAGAGTGGTGTGTTAAAATCCCCAACAATTAATGTCTTTGGATCTATATGGGATTTGAGGGAAAGTAGTGTTTCTTTGATAAATTTGGGTGCTCCATTGTTTGGCAAATAGATATTTAGAATTGTAATATCCTCCTGAAGGAGAGATCCTTTAATCAGTATGTAGGGACCTTCTTTATCTCTTTTCAAGAATTTTAATTTGAAGTCTACTTTATCTGATATTAGGATTGCAACTCCAGCCTGTTTATGAGGGCCGTTTGCTTGGTAGATTTTGTTCCAGCCTTTAACATTGAAAATGTGTTTGTTTTCACGGGCAAGATGTGACTCCTGCAGGCAGCAGATAGAAGGGTCTTGTTTTTTAATCCAACTAGACAGTCTATGTTGCTTAATTGGAGAGTTCAGTCCATTAACATTAAGAGATAGGACTGAGAGGTATTTGGGAGTTCCTGCCATGTTATCCACCTTCTTGGGGGCTGTGAAAACTGGGTTCTTCCTATGGTTCTTGGATTCTCAGTTTGGGTGCAGTTTCTTGGCCTTTATTGCTGTCTTGTTGGTTTTCTACATGTAGGACATCTTTAAGAATCTTTTGTAGGGCTGGTTTGGTGGAGATGTATTGTTTCAATTTTTCTTTGCTATGGAAGGTTTTTATTTGGCCTTCAGTTATGAAGGAGAGTTTAGTTGGGTACAGTATTCTTGGTTGATAGTTGTTTGTTTTTAGGGCATGGCATACGTCATTCCAGGCTCTTCTTGCTTTGATTGTCTCTGCTCAGAAATCTGAGGTGATTGTGATTGGTTTCGCTTTATAAGTGATTACCCTTTTCTCCTTGACAGCTTTAAGGATCTTTTCCTTGGTCTGGGTTGATCCTGTGTGGATTATAATGTGATGGTGGGATGTCCTATTCTGGTCTGGTCTATTTGGGGTTCTAAAAGCTTCTTGTATCTGAATAGGCCTATCTTTTTGTATGTTTGGGAAGTTCTTTGCTAGGATCCTGTTAAACAAATTTCCTAGACCATTAACTTCTGTTTCTAGGTGCTCCTCTACACCCATTATCCTTAGATTAGGCCTTCTGATGGTGTCTTCCAGGTGTTGGATAGATCTATCATATTTCTTGGACTTGTCTTGGATGGTTGTATGTTCTTTCTCTATAATATCTAGGCTGTCTTCAATCCCTGAGTTTCGATCTTCTGCATGGTCTAACCTGCTCTCAAGACCCTCTACTTTGTTTTTCATCTCTTTTCCTTCTAATTGGTCAGCTTTGATGGCTTCAAGTTCTTTGTTAAAGCTCTGTTTTAGGTCTTGTATGAATTTCTTTACTTCCTTAATTTTGTGTTCAGTGTTTATTCTCAGATCACTTAGTTGATTGGTTATGGTTTCTTTGGACTCCCATTCCTTCTGTTGGGTTCCATTCAGCATTCCCTTTGTGGTCTCCCTGACTTCCTTCAGCTCTTTGTTAATGGATTCCATGAATGCCTTTAGTGATCTTTTTGTATTCTCTACCTGGTCTCTCAATTCCTGTATTACTCTTTGATTAGCTTTCTCCCTTTCGTGTGATTCCTGTAGTTCTCTTTCTTCTCGTTTATGGGATTCCTGCAATTCTCTTTGAGTGTTCTCAGCCTGCTCACACCATTCCTCCCTTTCTCTTTGAGTATTCTCAAGTTGTTCACACAAATCCTGTATCAGTTTTTGAGTAGCTTCCTCACGCTTATGATATTCCTGTATAAGCTTTTGAGATGCCTCCTCTCTCTCCCTTTCACGCTCATACAGAGTCCTTTGTAAGTTGTCAAACTTCTCATTTATCATGGTTGCCATCAGTGTTTGTAGAGCTATTTGGGAACTCTCCTCTGGATTATTCATTATCTGTTCTGACCCCTGATTGTCAAGATTGGTAATTGAGATATCCGGATTTGCCATTTTTCTTGTGTTTTTCTGGCTTACTCTGCCCATTTGAGATGAAAATAGCACCAGTTTTGTGCTAGAACACTATCTTAAGGCAACCATCAATCAAAGTTTGCTTTTGTACAGTCAATAGTCTACAGACACAATCTAGTTCAACAGATACATCTATTCAACATCAAACAACTATATGTTAATGGGCTTCGAACCACAGAGAAGAATTTGGAAAACCAGAAATTATTAGGTTTAGGGAGAGATGTGGGTAAAAAATAGGAATAGATTGGTGTGGGGAGGCACAGGGAGAGTTGACTATGTCCTAATCCCAATGCAGGGAATAGGTTGGGTAGGATGCATGTAGAGAGAGAGAGAGAAAGCAGAAAGGGAAAGGGAAATGAAAAGAGACTAGAAAAAAATAGAAACATAAAAATTAATATTATTATGGAGATTAAAAGACCATCTATTTAGAGAGGAATGTGAGTATATTAATACAAGGGTAGGGACATAGAGGAGAAGTGAAAAACTTAAAAAAATGTTTAAAATATTATATAGGTATAAAGAGGTAGTACTGCTATTAAGGAATTTAAGTCTCAGAGGTTTTGAATTGAGTAATAAATTTGTGGATTAAGTGTGTACACAATGGGGGATAGGGTCTACTAGTTAACTACAGGTTTATCTGAGGATGTGCAGGACAAGAGTTAAGTCACATACAGAAGATCAAAAGAGAGGAAAAGGTGAAAAGGATTAGAAAGGGAGAGAAAAAAATAGATCAGAAGTTCAGTAGAGCTAGACAAAAAAACAAAGAGATAGTTAAAAAAGAAAGAAAAAGAGAAAGAAGACAAGAAAAGAATGGATAACGCACATTCAAGTATTCCTAAAATAAAAATTATAAGAAGAAAAAAAAAGTTACTGGAAAACAATTATTTTTTCAAAAAAGGCAAAAATTAAAGATTAATAAAATTTTTAGAAAAGGAAAAAAATTTATATATATATAAGGTACCAAAAAAAAAGAAAAAAAAGAGAGAAAAGAAGAGGAAGAAAGAAAAAAAAAGTTCTTTGATTTTTTTTTTTTGATTTTTTTGGAAGGGTTGGGAAGAATCCTGTATCTCCCTTTTGTCTGTAACCAGCCTCTTGTTGGAGTCTCTGGTCAGCTTGAGGTCCTGTGGCTTGATTGGTTTCTTAAGTCAGTTTGTTCGAACAGGCAGAAAAATGCTTTCTTTACCCAAGATTTTGAGATCCCCCTCCCAGATTAGTTTACTGGGAGGGTGATCTGCTTTGAGAATCACAAAAGAGGGGGATGCAGTGGTGAGGCTAGGTTCTGGGTAGAGTTGAGGCCTTTCAACAATCAGTAGCTTTTTCCTGGGGCTGTTTTGTGCAAAAAAATCTCACAGAGCCCAGCCTGGAGCCGTTCTCAGGGATTCTGTTTTTCAATTGATTGTTGAGGCTGCTAGAGGGAGGGACAGCCTCTGGCTCTGTTTACCCAGTGAGGAAAGCCACTCCAATGGCTGGTGCCTGAGCTGGGTGACTTTTCCCTGGATGGAGCTGAGTCTGGCAGGTCACTTCGCCGCCATTAAGTTCTTGTGACCTGCTAAATGACTCGTTTTATTCCAAGGCCTGGGTTGGAGCTGGCAGCTCCTCCGAGCTTTGTAGGTATCCAAGATGGAGATCACCGGTGCTGGGGGGGGAGGGGTGGCCTTCCCTCCTCTGCTCCCTGAGAAGGAGTGAGGATGTCCGGCTTCTACTCACGCCGAGTCTTGGATCCTGGGTCGTCTCTGGTCTGCAAGCTGCAGGATGAAGATGTCTGCTCTTTGTTGGTTCTTGCTGGTGTTGAGTAGAATCTGCTCGCCAACTGCGTCTGGCTTCTTCGTCCCGGACTCTGACTCTCTGTGTGAGCGCTCAGGTATGGCCCCCGGCTGTGGTCTCCGCTGCTTGCGACCCTGCCGCCGCCGCCGCGGCGGCTGCTGGCGAGTGCTCAGATGTGTCTTTTAGCCTTGGCTTCCCTCTCTTGTCTAACTCTCTGTCCTGTGATGGCACACTTGGTGTGATTCTCTGGCTTAGGACTGTTCACTGGAACTCTAAAACTGCTTTCTATGCGAGAGCTTGTTCAGATTACAGCTTCTCCTCCGCCATCTTCCCGGAACTCCTCTCCAGTCAATCTTTTTAAAATACAGTTTTAAAGGCGATTTTATATAAATCTTGGGATGAATAAATTGCTTATTTCATTTATTCCATCATATTTACCTAATATTTATGACATGCTAGGAATTTTGTTATGTGCTAAGATACAGGGATAAGCCAGCTAAATTCATTCTTGTGGTTAAAGAATGTAAATTGGTGTGTCTGTGTTTTAACCTGCACTGTGAGAAAGACTTCAGGGCATACTTAAAAGAGGAAATAGGTATTGAAAAATGGCGTGTGATGTGCCTGAAGATGTGCCTGAAATTCCTGTCTCATTTTTCCTCCAAACTTTAGTCATTTTGGTCTTTCTGTTTTACCTATGGATCTACATTAGAGTATTTCAGCTGTAGTAAAGACCGCTGTGCTAAACCAGTTCAAATTTCACACCTAATTAATGTAAACTGCCCCCCCCCAAATTTTCCTTTCCCTGGTTTCTTGATTTTTACAGTAGTTTTCTCAACATTAGACATCATGTATTAGACTAAAGCTTATAATATATAATAAAGCCAACTTATTTTATTCAAGATATATTTATATGTATTGGTATTTATAATGATTTCAACTAACACACAATTAGAGTTACTGGGAGATGTTTACTGAGTTATAAATATTTAGTGAAGTCTCTTCCATATTTCTATAATTCTTACCCAATTAAAGAGCAAGCTCCCCGGGTATGCAGAATAGTTGGGGACTACTTCCTGCCTCTCCAGTAAGTGACAGCTTATGATATACCACCTTTCCCACATACAAGACATGTCAGGGACTTACTGAGATTTGCCCATCAAGGTGAAGAAATGAAAAAAATTTCTAGGGATGAACAACCACCATTAGTATGAGTCATAACTCCACCTGTTTCCCACAGCTGATTGCAACAGGTCATTCATTGTTTCATGACAGCTAGGCTGAGTGATACCTGCTGCCCCACATTACATTCCCTCACACCCACTGCGCTTTCTTTATTACTCTTCTGTGCTGAGTAAATGTGTGTGGAACTGAGCTGCATAGAAACAATGTCCAGTCCTGTACATATCTTTAAGCTGTTAATAAAAGTGTGTGGAATGCAGTGATTGGTGATTAACCTTTATGGAAGCTTCATCAAGAGGAAATAATAGTCTTCCTTTATCCTGGGTCAGAATTGACCTCTTTGGTAGAAGGATGGGATACCTGCGTGGTTTAATTTGAGAGAATTCTGTGGAAGAGCATTGGTCCTCAAATACCCTTTGATTTTCACTCAGCAGTTAAATATCTATCTTAATGTTACAACACTTTGTCTGAAATCATACCTATTAATTGTAGATCTGTCAGTTCTAATACCGTTCCACTAGTAACATATTTACTTAAATCTTATGAGTTTTATTTAGTCCATCTGATGGGGTTTTGTTGTCTAAGAAGAAATTGAGAACTAGAACTGAATGAACAAAAGGTAGAAACATGGGCTAAGAGCAAGAGGTTCTCTGTGTTCATATTTTAGGACCTGATTTCGTCAGGAGGCTGACAGATTGATGAAGACATTAATCCCTCTGGGATTAAAAACTTTTATATATGAAACATTTATTCTGATAACAATATCAGTTATATATGCAGGAAAATGCAGGACAGACAAGATCTTTGAGGATTTTCCATTTTTAGCACTAAAATTTTATGATAACAAGAACAGCTACCCAATTGCTTCTCAGCCTTTTGGCTAAGATCAAGTGAAGAACTGCTACCAAGACCCCAAATTGTTTATTTGCGTACACCTCCTATGTTTTAATTACTTATACCTCCCACAGACATAGCGGCCATGTTTTAACACATTCTAGTCAATCAAATATTAAGATAAATATTTTACAACTCAAAATGAAGTGTATTGAAACCTATGTTATATTTAAAATTATTCCTTTAAAAACCGGAATTTAAAAATAAAAACTTCCACTACTTTTAAAAATAATATCTCATGAAATATAAAATATATAGGAACTTTGGTATGTTCTAATTTTGGTATGTTCGTTCTGACTAAAGAAGCATAATATATCATTTGGCATACTATCTAATTAGGGAGATCTAATGAGTTGTTGGTTTGTAATCAGACTGATGTAATATTGAAGATCTTTTGTCAAGGCTGGACAGGGTTGACTCATTAAGTAATTCCTGTTTACTGTTGCGCTCTTCTCCTCTACTTATAGACTTCAGCAGGTCAAACATGTTTAGTTGCTAGGTAAAAATAGATTAGTTACTACAATTTACATTGAAAGTCAGTGTCTAGATCTATCTGAGTATGGAATGTTATTGAGCAGAGCAGTCTGGTGTCTGCTTTAAATCTAAATCTGTTTCTTAAGTGGTCAATAATATACATTTCATTATCTTCAATTCCTTAGATAAGTTCTATAAATTTGTGGTGATGTTTTAAGTTGAAATGTAAAAATCAGCAACCCCTGTTTGTCCCTGTTGAGAAAGAAAAGCAGATTGTTTAGTTTTTTATTCACATTGAGTCTTTTGCTCACATTGTCTTCTTTTCCTTTGACAATATTACAACAGGGTAAACTGCAAGCCACATATTCTACTCTCATTAACTTGGTTTGGCAAACATGATGTGTATCCTTCCTCTATTACTCCATCCCAATAGACTAATACCACCCAATTCATCTTTGCTCATTCATATCTTAACCATCTTCTAGTTGCCTTTGACGTACTTATTCATGCTTCCAGTTTCCTTTGAGTGCTTCATTCTATAGCACCTCCACTCCATTTCCAAGTTCTTATCTAGTTTGCATTACTCATTGCACATCAAATACCAGTAGACATTGTTCAAGCATTGTGGTAAGATCATTTCCTTATTGAATCATCAAATGTCATGAGAAATGTACTATTATTTTCCTCATTTTATATATGAGGAAACTTTTCTTCAAAAAAATTCAAGGCAATTCAAGTTCATATTAAATAATATTACCTCAAATTAACACATAAACTTTCATCTAGCTTAGTCTTCTGTCCCTTTGGTTTGAATTTTGGAGTGCTCTGGTTTATATTCTCTAACCTCTCATGTTGACATTCTCCTTTCCTACATAAGGTTTCTAGAAGGATTCTCTACATTTGGTTTACTTGTAATATATGCTTATTCATTAAGTAATGGAACACAAATATATCAATTAATTTTTCTTAACTATAGGTTTCTATCTTCTTTCTTAACATTTTAGAAACATGCTTTTCTCTCTGGCAAGCAAATATTTACTAAGATACCATGGTAATTCAAGATATTCAGTGTATCACTGCCCCAGAAATTTTTCTATCTTTTGTAACCTCAAGCACTGAGCGTAAAAGACTGAAGGGACACACAAGTAGTATAAGATAATATAACATAATCATATGGTAAAATTCAAATGTACATAGCAAATATTTGGTAAAGTCTTTATCAGTTGCCATTATCACAGGTTAAAGTGGAAAAGAAAAAACAAATTAACTAATAAGACCCCAAACTAGAATGCCTGCACAATGGATGTATTGACAATACAAATCAATGTATAATTTTATGATTATTAGTACATTTTGCTATAAAATACAACCAATAAAAAAATCCTTTCAATATCACTTTATCACAAAATCCATGATCACTTTAAACTCTTTTACTGTTTATTATTGTTATAGTAGAAAAGTGTTAAATAATCTGACTCATCATTTAGTATCAATGTTGAGCTAGTCTCTGACAGTTAAGATAGATATACCTATGTAACACTGAACTATTTTACAATGCCTGTCAGCATTTTGTCATACATGATTAGTCATACCTTTCTCCAGGGGTTTATGTGTTCAGGGGTAATTGCCAACAAAAATATTTTTTTAAAAGAAACTGGAGAAAATGAGGGAAGGGGTAGCAATGTAGAAAAAGAAATGTACACATTACCTTACTTTTGTAGCTGTAATCCCCTTGTTCATCACCTTTACAACAGATAAATAAATTTTTTTAAAAAGAAAAGTCACATATTATTGCCTTGTTAGATAAAATATTCTTCCCTGGAGGGCCTCATGTCACAAATGAGTAGGATGAATGAGGATTGTACTTTCAAAATACATTTTTAGATGCTTACTGGTGGTTCATGCCTATAATCCTAGCTATTCAAGAGTCTGAGATCTGAGGATCACAGTTCAAAGCCAGCAGGGCAGTAAAGTCCATGAAACTCCTATATCCAATTAACCACGAGAAAATCAGAAGTGGCATTGTGGTTCAAAGTGGTAGAGCACTAGCCTTGAGAGAAAAAACTCAAGGACACCATACAGGCCCTGAGCACCATGACCACAAAATTAAAAAAATAAATAAAACAAAAATAAAAATACAGGCCACACACCAGTGGCTCACGACTGTAATCACAGCTACTCAGGAGGCCAAGATCTGAGGATCGAGGTTCAAAGCCATCATGGGCAAGAAAGCCTGTGACACTCTTATCTCCAGTAAGTTACCAGAAAACAGGAAGTGGAGCTGTGGTTCAAGTGGTAGAGCACTAGACTTGAGCTAAAGAGCTCAGGGACAATGCCTAGGCCCAGAGTTCAAGCCCTACCACTGACAAAACAAACCAATAGATAGATGGATAGATAGATAGATGGATAGATAGATAGATAGATAGATAGATAGATAGATAGATAGATAGATAGATAGATAGATAGATAATAAAAATACATTTTCAAACCAGAATTCATTCACTGTTCAACATACTTTCAAAATCTATGGGCGTCTCTTTGTGTGAAAAATCAGAGCATGGAGGCTACCATAGGAAGATTATTACACTCAAGTAAACATGATTAAATTCAGCCTCAAATTAAAATATTAAAAATTCTTTAAGACTCATATAACAACTGAGGTGGAAATATTTTCTGTATCTAAGGCTGGTAACACTTGATAGCAATATACTGTCTATGGTTATACCATTAATTGACATAGTTTATAAACTCCATTCAAATACCAGTGCTTTTTGTTGAATTATTTCTAGACTGTATGCATCATTGTTAATTATTACAGAAATATTAACTAGCCTCTCATCTTGTTGGGTAAGACTTGTTATGAACTAAGCTGAAAAATTAATATTAGTGAGAGATATAGTATAATTCTATGAACACAGATAGAGGCCTCATTTTATTGTCTGAAGATGCTTAAAATCAAAATTACATCCTGGTTTATGTTTTCTGTTTTCTCCATTTCATCACCAGACAGGAAATATTTTTGTTTTTCCTGCTGAGATCACTAGACACATACTCACTGAGGACACTAGGGAAACTCCTTCGTTGATTATGGAAATGCCACATCACTTCCCTGGGTAGATATTAAAATAAAGTTAATATCCAGTAACTAAGAAATAAATGAAATCTGGGATATATTCTTGATACCTATAACAACTAAATTCATGTTTGTCCATAATTTCTTTTGTTTTGGACAGGTGTGCCAAATTGTTTTACTGAATCCAGTTGAAACTTGCATGAACGTTGTCTTTGAAATTCCACCCTAAGATAATTCAACAAAAACATGATACTCCTTAAGGACTGGGATTAAAGGCAGGATTTTACTTTTCACCTTTGGTATGAATCATTTTACCATATTTGGTAAGAACTAAAACAACACACATTTTGAATTTGTCTTTTGTGGACAAAAGAGAACTGTAGTTTAAAAAATTCCATCAGAACTACTTCTTATTCAAAGGATACTTCTTGGAATGCTTAGTTATGGATCTTTTTTTTCCTGAAATATCTTCTGGGTATGGGTGGGTATCTTCTACTCAGGAATTGATGAAAGTCAACTAACTTAGTAACTTAGTTCACAGGAAAGAGTTTTTTTTTTAGAATTTATCTAGTGATGCAGTTAGTCTGAGGGTTTACTGTCAATTATTTACCTATGAATTGTGTAAACAATGTTTTAAATCTTTGTAAAACTCTGAATTTCTAAATTTATTTCCTTGATGTAATCCTTGAGTATATAATTAATGCTAATTCTTGAAATAACAATAATAAGATATACATAATATATTTTATGGGCAGTCCTTTCTACTATATAGAATATACTTATTACTGAAAAACAAATTTGGCTGTAAATTGTACTTGATGATGAAATGTATTTCCACGAAGTAGGCCTATATGATTTTGTGATGAAAACTAGTATGATTTCCATGCTGACTCTTATATTTTAATCTGTTAAACATTTTCCCTATGGCATGTCTTCAAATGTGAGAAAAGTCAAGCCTCTGTTGATGACATTGTTGCCAGATTGGGGCTTACGCTGCCTATCTTGGTACCTGAGGATATTTTCATATGAGACATTATCATGCCACAGTTTTATTTAACTTTTGAGATACATTCTAATATTTTACTCTATTCATCACATTTTTCTCCATTTCTCTTTTTACTTTGTGTGTTAGAAAGAGTCAGGCTTTTCAATATCTACCTTGTATACCAGTAAAATATCAAATATGTCCAATCCACAAATCAGAATTTACCAATAGACCCCTGTGTTGGCCAGATAGTTGAGCTGATGAATTACACTGTAGATTGGAAAAGGTTCTGAGAAATAAATACCCTCTCCACAGTAAAGCTAATTCTCTCTTTGTCATATCACAGTGTCTATGTCCCATGAGGTGACCAATTGCCTTCATCTGTAAGGATGACCTTCTACAGGAGTCTATAGGAGTCCTACTATATGAGTCCATAGTTGAGTTGAAGTTAGTACTGGAAAGTAACAAGGCAATAAAAAGGTGATAATAAGGCAATCATAATAAGAAGGTAAAAGGAAGAAAGATAAATTACCTGAAGTAATTATTTTTAAGATCCTTTTATGAATATTGAATTCAAAAGTTTTTCAAAGGCTTAGGGAAAAATACACCAATATGTCTGTAGTTTCTGAAAACATTTCTGGATTAGTTTCTCAGACATTATATTTTCAAGAACAAAAGCTATGCTTGGGGAAGGCAGGAAATAAGGTGAAAATTGTCAAAGCAATTTCTACTAGTTCACAATTTAAGGAAACTTCTGTTGTATTGCCTTTGAAATGTCATGTCAGAAATTGTTACAGCTACTTTACAAAAGCCGGTGCTACTTTACTTGATAATAATGTCCTTATTGTTTTGGTTTGAGTTTACTAATAGTAAGGGATAAATATAGCAGATTGTTTTGAATGCTGTCTTTCATATTTTCTTGAAACTCATTATCCAAAGAGCTTAATCTATCCTTTTTGGATATGTGACAATTCCTTTTACGTCTTCCATGAGTTTTCTCTGTTATTTCCTTATTGGAAATCAAAGCATATTTTTATTCCAGAAATCATTTTCCTGACACAGTGTGGCTCATAAATTGAAGTGAAAGAGACAGAAGGGTGACTGCATCATTTGGTGGAATACATTGACAGAAACTGTTGCTATGTGAGCACCAAGGAAACAGGTACCCAAAAACAAACGCTCCTGGGGAGTTTCTAATGCTTCAGGCTCCGGAGTAAAGTATTCTTGGAAATCTAGATTTAGCAATCACCTTGAGATAGTTGTCACTGCTTATTGCTTCACTCATATAGATTACCACATCTTCCAAAAATTAATTTCATGCAGCTTTATTGCCTAAAATTGGCTTTCCCAAATGTGATTATGTTTATTCTTTAAAAGAAATCTATTGTTACATGACAATAATTCTTCTTTTGATTTTATGATTACTTGTAGATAGAATGACTCATGGTAAATAATGACAGTTAAGTAGCTATTAAAAACTCAATGTGTAAAATCTGGATAAAAATCAAGTTAAAAAGGAGGCGGGGAAGGGAGGTGAAGGGTAAACAAAGGAGGAGGCTGCAATGCTTGGTAAGAAATGTATGCATTATCCTGCCCATGTAATTGTAGCCCCTCTGTACAGTATGTTCTCAAATAAAATAAAATTAAATTAAAAAAAAGGAACAGTAAAGTGAAAAATGGTAATGGTGTTGTGCTACTATGCTTTAAAGACTTGATTAGCCCGGGGCCAGTGGCTCACACCTGTAATCCTAGCTACTGAGGAGGATGAGCTCTGAGTATCAGGGTTCAAAGCCAGCCCAGGAAGAAAAGTCCATGAGATACTTATCTCCAATTAACCACTAGAAAACCAGAAGTGATGCTGTGGCTCAAGGGGTAGAGTGCTTTCCTTGAGCTGAAGAGCACAGGGACAGCACCCAAGCCCAGAGTTCAAACCTCAAGACCGACAAAAAAAAAAGACTAGATTAAAAAGAATTATTTAAGGGGCTGGCAAGGTGGCTCAGTGGTTGAGTGCTTGCCTTGCATGAGGCCCTGTGTTTGATTCCTCAGCACCACATAAGCAGAAAAAGTTGGAAGTGGCTCTGTGGCTCAAGTAGTAGAGCACTAGCCTTGAGCTGAAATGCTGAAGGACAGTGCCCAGGTGCCGAGTTCAGGTCCCATGACCGCCAAAAAATAGAAAAAGAAAAAAGAATCATTTAAGTTACTTTGATGTTTTTTCTATATATTTTAATAATTTATTTTTAATTTTGTGAAAGCATATTGCATGAATTTAGAATACAAACAAGTTTATAATAGTTCTATTGTTTCATATTTTAAAACATGTCATTTATTAACCAGCATTTGATGTACATTTATAAACTGAGAAAACATTTAGAAAGATATGTCAGCTCAAATAATTCTCAATAATTATTAAATCCAGATTTTTCATTTTCTTAAAATGGTCTTGATTTTAATACTAATTTGGATTATGCTATAAAGATATCATTTTTATTTTTATCTATCTATCTATCTATCTATCTATCTATCTATCTATCTATCTATCTATCTACCTATGTATCTCTCTATTTAATAGTACTGGAATTTTAACTTGGGACCTCACAGTTGCTAAGTAAGCACTGTTACAGCTGAGCTTGAGCTTATCTTAGACTTAGTACTTCTGATCTTGCCTCTAAATTATGTTGAATTATAGACTTGAGACACTATACTCAGCCCAGATGCCACTTTTATAACAATTCTTTTTCAGGAAGAAATAGTCAATTATCATTATAGGAATGTACAAAGTATATGTGTGTATATGTATATATACACACATACATACATTTATATAAATATATATATATATATAAGAACCAACTCTTGTTTAGTTGATTCTTTCTATATCATGTATATATGTATATGTGTGTATACATATATATGTATATTGGTATATACATATATATGTATATTGGTATATACATATATATATAAATATATCTTGGCTATAGAATTTATTATCAGAATGACTGCTATTGGCTCTGTGGTAATGTTTTCTCATGTATAAACTGATTGACAATGTGACCAGTTTATAGAATTTTTATGAGAACTAAACATAGTAATTATAATGAATGGATTTTAAAGTTTAAATACTATAATTATTGTTTGATTCCAAAAATGATACCAAATAATGGTGGTGTCAGAAAGATCTGGATTTTATTTCTAAATTTAAAAAACTCAACTAAACAAAAAAGAACATGTCTGATTCTTTGCATTATCCTAATAGGATTATTGTAGTATATAACCTAGTTATTTTATGTAATTCTTATTTTTCCATCATTAGATGCATGTAAATGGTTCCAAATTAATAGCAGAGGTATAAAATATTTGAAGAAAACTATAGAGTAGCAGATCAGAAAAATTTATGTGACAACACTGGTAAAGTACTAAAATGCAAACAGAAATCTGTTTAGAATTTTGAAATTGTGGCAGTAATAATTTTGAATTGTGACTGCATATTATGCCTCAAAGTTAACTCTAGTTCTCTTAGATGCCACTGTAGAAATTGACAGTGGAGATAAATGGGAATTTACCAGCCAATGATGCGGGGGAGGGGGGGAGGGAGAAAGACCACCTAAGCACTTTGCTTTAATGCCCTCAGACAAAGTAAGTTATAAATTTAGAGCAAATGCTGTTCACATCCATAGGTTTTCTCCTGAACTCCACAGGTGCTATGCAGAAAAGAGGCTTACCAATAAAAGCAAACAGTCAAGCTGGGCACCAGTGGCTCTCGCCTGTAATCCTAGCTACTCAGGAGGCTGAGATCTGAGGATCGTGGTTCAAAGCCAGCCTGGAGAGGAAAGTCCATGAGATTCTTATCTCCAATAAATCACTAGAAAACTGTAAGTGGTGCTATGGCTCAAGTGGTAGAGTGCTCTCCTTGAGCTGAAGAGCACAGGAATAATGCCCAATCCCAGAGTTCAGCCCCATGGAAGAAAAAAAAAATACATTTAAAAATAAATCCTGAGCTCGGATAAGATAAGTGGTAGAGGAAAACATATTATATGCAATTCTGGACATTAGATCCCTGGCACAAAATTTAAAAATATAATTAATTTAAAAATTAAATATTTTATAGATTATTTATTTTAAATATTTTATATCTCTTAGAAAAATATTTTTAACATAATATCTTCATTATTGTCACATTTAGCAAAATTAATACAATTGCTTTATATTATCTAATATTCAGTCCATATTTAAACTTTTTATTATTCCTTATTCTTTTAAACAGCTACCTTTTTCCCAATAAGATCTAATTAACTCTATTTTTCTTTAACTTCTGAAGTTGTTTTAGTCTATAAAGTCACTCTCCTTAACCAAATTTAAATATAGAACACCTACCTTCCCCTTTTCTTTTTGTCTTTATGTAACTTTTTAAGGTAACTAGTCGAATCAGAGGGATTTACTCTTTTAATTTATTAATTCATTACCTCTCTCAATTGAAGATGTCTTTTCTGAGATACTGTTTTATAGTTAACAATTGAATAAAAGCTACATCTATAAGAAAACACAGTGTCTTCTTTATGGAATATCAAGAATTATTGTGAAGAAATCATACTGCTTTAGTGATGAGAATAAAAATATATGAACTGGCCAGATGCCAGTAGCCCATGCCTGTAATTCTAGCTACTCAAGAAGCTTAGATCTGAGGATGACAGTTTGATGTCAGCTTATGCAGGAAAGTAGGAGGAGGATGCTGAGGCAGAGGAGGAAGAGACGGCCAGAATGGAGATGTGGCTCAAGTAGTAGAGCACTAGCCTTGAGATAAAAAAAGCTTAGGAACAGCTTCCAGACCCGCAATACAAACAAACAAACAAACCTCTTTCAGAGTTTATGATATGCAGCCATTACATTTCAACTACAGTCTGGTCTGAGTACCAGAAAGCATTAGGAAGTTGGAATGTTTTCTTTTGCTTCTGGAGTCTTACAGAGCGTGTGCAGTAAAGCACCTAGGAAAATAGCAATAGCAACAAAACTTGGTTAAGGAAATGCTTTATTTTAGTCTTTAAGTTATCAACCTTTTCTATTAAACCCTGTCTGAAGGTGTTAGATGTGCCTAAAAATGTCCTGAGCCCTCAAGTCATTAGGCGCTGTTCCTCCCCTGAACACGGGGAACCAGCTCAGGAAAAGACGCCAGCCCCATTTCCTGGAAGGATGTTAACAAATGCACTGAGAAAAGTAAGCCAATCTCTCAACCCCTAGGATGTAAGATGCCTAGCTTCTGACATGTGACTCCTACTTTTCTAGACAGTTTCTGGTCCTCTATCTGTGGCTGTGAGGAAGGACCTGATTACATGGTGGCAGGTGGCCACACATAGCAAAATCAAGGACAAACAGTATATAGAAATGAGATTTTCATTAAAAAATAGCATGAAGGGAAGGGAATTACAGAATAAATGGGTAACATATTTTGGAGTCCCTTTGATTAATCTTCAAAAAACAAGCCAGACATATTTGATTGTAATATTGGATTTCATTCAGAAATTTCCATAACTTATCATTTGCCTCTGAATGTGTCATTTACCTTATCATTTGGAAGAATCTTTGAATGTATAAAATAGCCATAAAAATCTAGAGAAAACTTAATAGTACAGATCAAGTTCAGAACACAATGATTACTGCTTTACACTAAGTGGAGCCAAGATCCGTTACTATTTAAACATTTGTTGATAGTCTGAAAATGCTTCCAATCTTTATTTGTTCGGAAACAGAAGACATCTGGTGGTAGATTGTGTTGAAATCTTTGGCTGGGTCAAAAAAGAAAAATCATTCATTTAACAGCATGCCAGATGGCTGACAAAGAATATCTTCCTTAATTTGTGGGGCAATTTTTCTTAAGTAGGGGCTGTTTTTGACAACACCATGCTTAAATGAACAGAGAACTTCAAACAAAATTATACTCATAGTTCAAGAACTTGATAGGCATTATCTAACTTCTTAGCTGTCAGTGAATCCACAGTGTAGGTTTTCTTGGTTCAGAAAGAGTAGGCTATCTTGTAAATTGTACTGTTTCTAAATTAAAGTCAATAAAGCATTCCTAGTCTTCTCTTTCATTTGACAGGGGATATGATTTTAGGTTAAATCACACATGTACAAGATTCCATTGTCAGACAAATCCTCCTTCAGAAAAAATTTAAAGTTGTAGATCAATATATAATATGTCCAATAGTGAATGATATTGTCCTTTTATTCACAGTGGATTATTTAAAAGGGCAAGTCATTTCACAAAAAAAAAAAGAAATTGGTATCTTCTCTGTTTAAGCAGGAGTTAGAAAAGAGTATCTTTTTGCTCCTTTCAAAAGCCTGAAATCTTCACCTTGTCTTCTGGATTTCCACTATCATATGTGTGTATGTGAGTATTTGTTATATATCTATATCTATATCTATATATATAATACACTATATATATTATAAATAGTAATATTGCTGGAGAAAGCCCAGTTTTCCGTGGTGCCTTTTATGTGAAGCCTGAACAGAATGGGAGGCTTTGGCATCTGAAATAAGGTTTAGATTTTTCCAACCAGTTACTGTTGTGTGCACTGGGAAAACCACATGTTTTTTTTTCTAGATTTCAGTTTCTCATAAGAGTTTTGAGGGGGTTCTAAGTGAGAAAATGTCACATTAAATGTTCAGTAATTGTTAATAATGATTAAATGTGTCATCTGCTTTAGTGACAAATATTTATCTTTCCTTCTCTGTTAAAAGGCACAGATATTTCTACCAGTAAACCTCTTATCTCTCCCATCTCAATCACAAACACAGATGTGTAAACCTGTCCTGTCTTTGTCATTAAAACCTGTGTCTGTCTTAGTCAGCAGGCTGCCTTGATTAAAAAAAATCTCTTCCACTGGGTGGCTTAAGCAGAAGCTATTTCTTCTCATAGTTAATGAAGGTTGGAATTCTCCAGTGTCAAGGTACTGACATGGTCAGTTTCTGATATTGGCCTTCTTTTTAAGCTGCAAACAACCACGTACTCTATCTTCACTTGGTAGAGAGAGAGAAAAGCCTGAGAGAAAGACAGTTCTCTGTTGTATCTTCTTATAAAGATGTTAGAATTATCATGAGAACTCTATTCTCAACATATGATATGATTTTTATCACCTTCAAAGGCCTCATCCAGTTGCCATCATTTCCAGAGTTTAAACTTCCCGAGTTGTGGAGGATTGTATACTCATTCCATCGCTGAATTTAGATCATGATTTATCTTTGTAAATTCTTGGTACTCTAAGTCCTTCTCACAGAACAGGACTTCAAAATTGACCAATGCCTTGGCATTGCCCAGCTTAATCTTTGAAGTCTTTTGAATGACCCAGGACCTCTGCTAGACGGAGTGGCAATCACTGAAGTCTGAAAAGTGCTAACATTCCCAGATCACCTGAGGAAATTGGAGACGACACTGTTCCTATTTTCTCCAAATTTAGGGCAACTTCTGGTTTTGACTCCAGGTGAAATAATTTGAGGTATGCCCAAGTGATGCCATTCTTGGCACAGATGCCTTTGGCTTTGATTCCAACTCTGTCATGTTTGAATGATGTGACTTTGGCCCTCCATTTTTACCATCTGTATAAAAGAACTCATATTAGAAATTTCCTTATAAGGCTGCTGTCAAGTTTGATAGAAACTCATTCCCAGACACATGTATACAATGCTTAGAGATGTACCTGGCATATAGCCAGAGATAGATAAATACCAGCTGCTATTATTATGCACCATGGGAAACACAACTGTGAGAATGTATTCTTAAATCCATTTACTCTGAGTGGATATTAGTCTAAAGTACTGAGGCCTGTCTGATTCCAGCTGATCAAATATGCCCCATCTTGAAGCACTGACTATCTTCCATTGTCTTTGGACAAATAAGAGACTACTCTGTAGGACTAAATAAAGTAAGATTTTCCTGTTCTAGTTGTAAGTAAACTGCTGCATGGAACTATATGTATATGTTCCATATATATGTATATATATATATATATATATATATATATATATAGTGAACTGATCCATTATGTGTATGTTCCATATGTACATTGTTTACATATCATTTTTTTAACTTAACCAAAGAATAAACCTTTGATTTCAATTTATCCTACCATTACAAGCTTGCTTTTTTATTTCTACCATTCTAAGAAACTGTAGAGGTAGGAAAATTCTGGTTACTGACAAAAATATACCCTGTTATTTTATGTTATTAGCCAGCATTATGGTCATGCACTTTGAAAGGGAAAATTTCAAAATTGGAAAGATTAGAAAGAGCTTGATCTGTACTTTTGTAAAAGTCTGTTCTGTACCGACCTCAGCTTTGACTTTTCGGTAACTATGTAGATGGTTAAAGAAAGTGGACATAAATCTGATTGCCATCTTCTGAAGTTATTTCTGTATTCAGTGAAGTAAGTGCCCAACAAAAAACACACACTATGTGATTATGTTTTGAATAGCAATAACTAAATCCCTTTTGCAGCACTCCTATTTATCAAGTGCACGGCTTTTCTTCTATACTGTTTTTGAAAAAGACATTTTAAGTTTTGACAAAGATCATACTTAGGATATGTGGGACATACTTTTCTCTACTTTGCTGGTGCCTGTAAGACTACTACAGTGTTGAGTTGTTACATGTGGAAGGGCATTGGAAAAAAGCTCCATTCTAGAATCTATCTGCATCGGTATGTTTATATTAGCTATAAGGAGCTTCTTCTGAGGGGAAAAATAAAACAACTTACTCTGACATCTTCCCTTTAAAGCTTAAAGCAATTGTTTTTAATGAACTCATTTACCCTTTACTTCAGCTGTGTAAAGTGCAAGTCCTAGAGTTCATCTCTACCAGTAGCTGCTACTATGGGTGAAATTCCACCTAGTGTCTCAGGTAGAAGGGAAGCTATGAGGCTGTGAAATAGCTGGCCTTGTAATCACAGAACTAATCAAAACACAGAAATATAATCACACAAAGAACCTAGGCCAGTTTTATCATGGATTGTTCATGCTGGAGCTCATCTTTAAGAGGAGCATGACTCTTTAATCATTTCAACAGCCCAGAGGTATTGCATAAGTGTGAGACTTTGAGGCTTACCTATAGGGTAAGTGATGATACCCATCTTCTGATTTAGGAACAGTGAAAAGGAGGCATCATCAAATAATCTCTCTTTAGTCTCATCTGAGTGTATAATGGGAAGAATAATAGAATTACACAGCATGAAAGTCACTTTGAGTTCTAAATGATCTCGATTCTGAATCCCCACATTTTCCTGTTACTCCTTCCTACCACCTTTCAGCTGATTAGAAACCCCTCTTTCTGGTGCTCAAGAATTGGCTTCCATGGCCAACTGTGTTATTTCACATGTGATAAGAGAATTTGGTAATTTATACAAAACTCACTTTAGAAGGAGAATTTGGCTCAGAAATTTTGAAGTCCTCTTTCATAAAGTACAGTGCTCTATTTCTGTTTGATTTGCACCTGAAAAAGACAACCAACATCAACTTAGGGACATAAACAAAAACCTGGTGATGGTGAACTATAGAGAAAAAGGGACTGTAGAGTCAGGAGACATGTACATTCTTCTTCATTGAGCATGTAAGTGCTTAATATTTTATGTTGAGTCATCAGATATGGAAACATTATTTCTTGAGATTGGTAAAACTAGGCAGTTGAACTACATTTCTAACTGTATTAATTAAAAGTAAATGATTTTCAACTTACTTTATCTGTAAGGAAACAGAAGAAACAGAGGTTAAACAAGGTAAAGTGACTTACTATTTGTTTTAAATAGGAAAGCCAGGCTTGAAATCAAGAACTCAAACCCAGGACTTGTTACCACACTGTCTGTTTATGTTGTTTCTCTGCACACATATACCTGATGTGTTAGGAAAGAATTTTAAAAAATGATGGAGGAAAAAATACATCCAAGTACTTAAGACAAATACTTGGTCCATTAAATAGTTATATTGGGCTACTTATACATTATCTCTTTCATGTTCTTGTGGAATAGATCTGTAATCATTATGTTGTTTTGCAATCAGAACTCTGGTCATGTATCTATCTACATTGTATTTATGAGGAAAGACCATGATGTAAGTTAATACCAGCTCCACTACTGTTTTAAGATTCAGAGGAATAAACCTGTGACTCAACATATGCTCCAAGATGTAAGCAGAGGAACTTGATGGCTGTGAAACATCCTCTTACCTACAGGATAAAAACAGTATTAAGGCAGGTGCCAGTGGCTCAGACCTATAACACTAACTACTCAGGATGCTGGGATATGAAGATCACAGCTCAAAGCCAGCCCCAGCAGGAAAGTTCCCATAGGACTCTTATCTCAAATGAAGTGGCACTATGGCTCAAAATTGTAGAGCATTAGCCTTGAGCAAAAGAGCTCAAGGACAGAGACTAGGCCCTGAGTTCAAACCCATGACACAAAAAGAAAGTGTTAACAGAAATCTAGCACTGTTGTGAATAGGAACTGCATCATTCAGAGCAAAAGTGAAACTCAATTAATAGTTTAGGTCTTCTAATTTCAGACCATGACTGATTAAGAAAACAGCTAGCCAGAGTTAAATCCATATGCTGCTGCCATAACATGAGTGTTGTTGAGATCTGACCTTGAGGCACCTTTTTGTGAGATCCAAATACCTTCTTTGTTGACCACATGAAAAGGATAAACATTGTAGAATATGAGGTGCAGATACTCTGTTTTGACAAGTTCTTTGGGTCTTATAACATGTGAGGCAGAGATTCTGGTTGTGATTGTTTATAATAAAAAGTGCAGTCTGATTTGACTCTGGGAAGGATGCTTAGATATCACTCTTCTATTTCTCGTTTTCTGAAAAAAGGAGATCACTTACTTGGAACATCTATTTAAATGTTATTGTCATTTTACTTTCCTTCAAAGGAAATAATTAAATTGCAGTCTATTTTTGGATCTGGATTGTCAACTATAATTCATGAACATTCATAGGTTTTGGCAAGTATTCTCTTATGGTTAGGATTTTCCATTTACTTACTGCGTACTTTCGAACACAAGAAACACATGAAAGATCTAAAAATAAATAAGCTTGTTTTTGAGCCATGTGAACAGCAACAGAATATCAATGAAACTTTTGTATAAATGCAGTTTTTAAGATTGTGTTTGATTTGGGTATTGGGTTTGACATGTAAAATATATAAATTATGAGACACTTTAAAGACAGAAAAGTACCAACAATTAACATTACTCAGGGCCCATTGTATTTGACCTCTTGCCAAATTTACCTTATAAATATGATTTTATAAAAAATTGAGAAGAAATGCTAAGTATTAAATCACAAGTCATTCTGTTTATAAAGCCTTGGGAATTATTTCACATCATTGATTTAGAACACAGATAGTGTTTAATTCAACATTTTTATAGTTATTTTAGCATCAATATCTTAAATTCAGTTCAGTATATTCAAAAATTACTTATAATGAATTCAAGGAAGCTGACAAGATCCCAATATCTACCTTTTTCTAGTCTCCAGTGTTGAACAATGGAATAAGGTAGAGGTAGAAAGAAACGTGGAAAAGAAGTTGTAAACATATTTAAAAATGTGCTGGAAAGGAGGCTCAGTGGTAGAGTGCTTGCCTTGCATGCATGAGGCTCTAGGTTAGTTTCCTCACACCGCATAAGCAGAACAAGCTGGAAATGGTGCTGTGGCTCAAGTGGTAAAGTGCTAGCCTTGAGCTGAAGAACTGAGGGACAGTGCCCAGGCCCAGAGTTCAGGCCCCACAACAGACCAAAAAGTAAATAAATAAATAAATAAATAAATAACCATAGTAGTCATCTGGTAAATATAAATTGAAAATTATACAAAATATTAATGAGATACAGTGAAAAAAAAGATTTTACTGAATCACATTTTATATAATAGTAATAAAAGCCATAGGTAAGTTGAGCTTTGATTAGGTTCCATGATATGTATTCTAGGACAAATGTTTCACTAAAATATCAAAACTGCATAAATGGGCTGATTAAGATATTAAGTGCACTTTTCTGGCAAAGAATATGGTTAAACTTTAGAACAACTAAATTATTTAATTTGCTTCTTTGGGTTGTTGGAATAACTTACATTTAACTTGGGGAGTATTTAATTTGTTTTATTACTTATTATAGAATCATTTAGGTATTAAGTCAAGCAGGTGAAAAAACAAGGTACAAAAAATAGAAGCTAATGTTGAAAATATATAAATAAAAGTTATTGTTAGACTATCAATTTTGTTCTTTATGAAGACAACTATGATAGTAGCATTCTCAATAACAATCTCCATAACTTTCTGTAAATATTCTTTTATTTTTATTATACTTTTTCATTTGTGAAAATACCATACAGAGGAGTTACAAGATAATGAGTATATTTCTTATCAAACATTGTAGCCTCCTCGTTTGTTTCCCCTTCCCATCCCTTCCCATCCCCCTCCCCAAAGTTGTAAAGTTCATTTTTTGACATAACATCTTGTACTTCTCATTGTTGCAATGGGTCCACCTGTATCCCTATTTAAACAATTTGCTTTTTCCCTTTCCCTCCACCAAGTATACCAACATCAATTACAGTGAAATGGGTAAATAATAAGTTTTTATAATATGACTTGATGTTATCTCGTAAACTTTCCAGCACTGGTAAATTAAAAAAAAAAAAAGTATGTTTTGTAGAAATGCAAAATAGCAAGAGAACTTTTAGATAAATGAAGTTTCATAACTGAGAAATAAGATCACAACTATATGCAGAACATAAAAATAAAGAGTTTGGCATATGTGTATGGAAAGGAAATGACGTAAAGAAACCCTTTGTATAATTAGTGTAAGGTCTGCTCCTGGATGGTGAACAGACCTCACCCTCCTTGCAGCCTAGTCTCAGTCCAGGCAACTGGCACACCTGGAAGAGGTCACATCTGAATTTGATGTGGCCACACCTTTCTCCCTCCTGGTCCCACCTCCCTTTACCTGGCCACACCTTTCCCCACCCCTACCCTAGACAAGGCCTAGCTCAGGGCCAGATGCCCTTTCCCAGCCACATGGAATGCCAACATGGCCTGGTGCCAGCCAGAACAGTGAATAAGCCTACCTCTTACCTGAATACTATGTACGTGATGCTGTTCTTACTCGGCAGCCTCTTCTTTAAAAACCTAACAGTACATATTAATAAAAATGTAAATATAAAATCACATGCCAAGCTAATGTCTTGTTCTTATAGGTGAGCGCTCACAGGTGGAAGTCACAGGTATTTATTTTCCTTCAATTTTCTACTCAGACTTATGCCTCTCATTATTTTACCCCCCAAAATATTTTAAAAATGAGAAACATAAGCAGAGAAGAAAGAGGTGACAGAGGCCATAAATGACTACAGTAAAGTGCAATATTGAGAGGCTTAGCAGAGCAGCAAAGGCAAAATCATTGTAGCATACCACTAAATCAATCCACACATTAAATCTATAAAGGGCATCTATGTGTAGATCTGTAGATGGACATTGGGGAAGGAGAAAAAGCCTGAAATATTTTTTATCATATAGATATCTACTAAGAAATATCCACCACAGAAGAGACAGTAACAACCTCCTGGTAAAAATCAGTTACCCCAATGATATCAATTAACCTCTGTCACTGGCCAACACAGAAAATGGCTATGATTACAGGAAAGGAGACTGACATGAGACCAATGGTATGGACTGATATTTACCAAGATGGTCAGTCACAGATATCTACTGTGAACAAGAGAGACTAACACTGACAGGCCAACATTTCCTGAGAAGGCCAATTAGCTCCTTGATGACAAGTCAACTATATTTGGGTTTGGTCCATACTTACTGAGACAAGAATGGACAAGAATGTCCTACAAAGAATGGACCTAGATGATGACTATATGTTTGAAATTATTACTCTGAGTGTCTTGAACAGTGACTCTATGAAAAGATGTACACAGTGCTTGATTCCACAGTAAAGAATCTCAAGTAACATTATATCAAACCAAGCACTCATTGTAGACCAAAAGAGGTCTGCAAACAGAATCATCACCATGGGATTCAATGATCTTGCACAACTGAGCACCTGAAAGTTACAGTATAAAAGCAGAAGAAAACATGGCATGTGTCTGTTGAAGGCATAACCGAAGATCATATCAGAAACAGCACTTTCCAAGAATGTATAATCATCTTCTAGGAAATATTGTACTTCTTGGATCAAAAAACTTGGCCTGTATCTGTGTTTCCAAAAGGAAAAACAAGGCATATATACATTCAGGATCCAAGAACAAAAATAGCAACTGTTCTTACTAACACTCTGAGGGACATATTCAGGGGAATTTGTGCCTAATAACTTCACAACTCTGGGCTCTAATGTGTTAGAGCTCTTGGCCTGCAAAGCAGAAACACTTTTGATAGGGAATACTGCAAAAAGCACTATTATAAATAGTTATGAATAGCAGTTGCTGTGTGAACATCTATAGCATCTGCTTTAGTTATCCTTATCATCAACTTGGACTTAATGTAGGAAGTGGTGGATAGGATAATACCATTTCAGAGAGAGAGAGCTGTATTCATTACAGTCTGTGATGTCAGGTTATCAGGCATTGCTTTCTATATGTGAGTTACTACTTTATCTTATTTCATTATACTTTCTTCGTGGTAATTGTATATACCTCATGTCCTTTTCCCTTATGGCTCTACTACCAGATTTTCAAACACAGCATTCATGATGCCTTTGTCTCTTAATGGTTTGGCTCTTGAAGTTAAGAGATCTATTTTTTCAGGACAATTTTCTCCACTTATGCCTAAAGACAATTTACTTAGATCTTTATCTTTTTCATAGATGACAACTGGTCACTATTTTAAAAAAATTCAATTGATAGACTGGATGGGAATCTCAAGGCAATAAGGAAATGATTCAGAAATATATAATTTATATCAAATAACTCTCAATGTGCTTAACAAATATGAAGGGAAAGAAAAGAACTAAGAGTGGGATTAAGGGGTGTCACTGATCAAGGTATATTCATAAACTGACATGTTGAATTGAAACTGCTTTATGAAATACTTAAAATGATGATGATGTTAATAATAATGATGATGATAATAAAAAAGTGGGGAACTATTCTCATTTTATGTAGCACACATTTAATATATACTATTTAAATAATTAAATAGATTAAAAATTTCTACAATATTTTCAACTTTAGAAAAATTATATGTATGCACACACACATATATATACACACAAGTATATATAACAACTTTATTTTATTTTATTTATATTTTTATTGTGAAAATACAGTACAGAGGGGTTACAATTACATGGATAAGATAATGAGTACATTTCTTATCAGCATTGTTGCCTCCTCCTTTGTTTCCCCTTCCCAACCCTTCCTATGCCTTCCCATCCTCCCCCCTCCCTTTGCCTCTTCCTACCCCTGGCCAAAATTGTGAAGTTTGTTTTGCGACATAAGGTCTTGTACATCTCATTGTTGCAATGGGTCCACCTGTATCCCTATCTAAACAATTGGTTTTTTCCCTTCCCGTCCACAAATTATACCAACATCAAATACCGTGAAAACAGAGGTTATACCATGGGGGAGGGACATATAAAGCAACAAAGAAATAGTCTTATAAATATGTTAGAAACAATTGTATGAAAGAAAAAACCATTTGAGTCCAATCTTGGGGTTCATTTTGCCTAACATCTACTTATGTGGCCATTTCTGCATGTCTCAGACATATACTAGTAATTGAAAATAAGGGAAACCATGGAACCTATGTTTCTTTGGGCCTGGCTTACTTCACTTAATATAATTTTTTCCAAGTCTTTCCATTTCCTAACAAATTTCCATTTCCTCACATTTTCTCAATCCATTCATCTACTCAGGGGCATCTGGGTTGGTTCCATATTTTAGTTATGGTAAATAATGCTGCAATAAACATAGTTGTGCTGGTAACTTTAGTATGGCCTTGTTTGTGATCATTTGGGGAAATGCCAACTGGGAAATGCTAACTGGGGTGAGGTGGTATCTCAATGTTGTTTTGATTTGCATTTCTTTTATGGCTAGGGAGTTTGAGCATTTCTTCATGTGTCTATTGGCCATCCTTCTTTCCTCTTCAGAGAAGTTTCACTTTAAGTCTTTAGCCCACTTATTTATTGAAAGACAACAAATCAAAGAAAGGTTGGACAAATGGGACTGCATGAAATTGCAGAGTTTCTGCATGGCAAAGGACATAGCTAGCAAGATCAATAGAAAGCCCACAGATTGGGAGAAGATCTTCACTAGCCATACAATGGACAAGGGTCTCATATCTAAAATATACCTGGAACTTAAAAAATTAAATCCCCCAACAACAAATTCTCAAAGAAACAACTTTATTTTAATGTCCAGCAATTATAATAGAACTTTTTATTTCATTTCATTTAAATACCATAAATAACATTTTTATGTTATTGTATGTATATATATATATATATATATATATTTTTTTTTTTTTTTTGCTGGTCGTGGGGCTTGAACTCTAGGCTTGGGCGCTGTCCCTGTGCTCTTCAGCTCAAGGCGAGCACTCTCCCACTTGAGCCACAGTGCCATTTCTGGTTTTCTATTGGATTATTGGAGATAAGAGTCTCATGTACTTTCCTGCCCAGGCTGTCTTTGAACTGCGATCCCCGGATCTCTGCCTCCTGAGTAGATAGGATACAGGTGTGAGCCACTGGCACCCAGCTAATAAGTTTTATTTAACAGATACTGCAGGATCTCTGTTTGAAGCTGTTACATCTATTACCCATACATTTCCTTGTATTTTCTTTTGTGTCTATATATAGGAAAAAGAAAATAGGAAAAGTTTTGATAGAGCTTTAGCAACATACATATGTATATATCTGTGCGTGTATATATAGATATATATACAAAGGTCTATATGTGTATCTGTATATAGTCATTTTTTTAACAGTTCAAATCATGTTCAAAAGAATCTGCAAGTTAAATTAGTTCGTGAGTCACAATCTACTTAGATATTTGTTAGAGTGGATCCTAAGACTGTGTGGAATTTTTAGTGTCATTTGGTTAAAAAAAGAAGAGGCTGCCCCAGGCTTGTGAATGTTAGGTTTTTAAAAAGTGGTAGCTGAGTAAGCACCACACCATGCATAGGGTATTCAGGTAAGGGGTAGGTTTATTCATTGTTCCAGTTGACACCAGGCCATGTTGCCCCTCCACACAGCTGGGAAAGACCTGGAAAAGACCTGTGAAAAGAGCTGGGAAAGAGAGCATCTGGGCCTAAAGGGTTAGGCCTTATCTAGGGTATGGGCGGAGAAAGGTCAGATGTGACCTCAGCAGATGCAGATGTGACCTCTTCCAGGTGTGCCAGTTGCCTAGATAATGTAGGTACTGGGTGGAGACTTTGCTGCAAGGAGGGTGGAGTCTGCCCAACATCCAGGAGCAGACCTTACAGTGAAGATAAAGGGGTTTCTTTTTTTTGTTGTTGTTGTTGGGGGTCCAGTCGTGGGGCCTGAACGTTGGGCCTGGGACCTGTCCCTCAGCTCTTCAGCTCAAGGTGAGCACTCTACCACTTGAGACACAGGGCCACTTCCGGCTTTTTTCTTTTTGCTTATATGGTGCTGAGGAATTTAACCCAGGGCCTCATGCATGCAAGGCAAGTGCTCTACCACTGAGCCACCTTCCCAGCCCGATAAAGTGTTTCTTTATGTGAGCTGTTTAAGGGCACCACCGGCCTCCTACAGGCCTGTAAATACACTGCCTGCAAACACACTGCCTTGGCTCACCCTTCTCCATACTAGAACTTGGTTTCATGGCTATGTGCAAAGAACAACCAGTAGAGTCCCTTCCAATGACCTGGATGAGGGATTTCAATTAGAAATGAAGAAAGTTGTATCCGATTTTTCTCTCTATTCACTGATGATTAACCCAACTGTCACCATATAGAACAAACTTTTCTAACCATGATTTATTTATTTATTTTATTTATTTGTTATTGTGAAAATACTGTACAGAGGGGTTACAATTACACGAGCAAGGTAATGAGTACATTTCTTATCAAGCATTGTTGCCTCCTCCTTTGTTTCCCCTTTCCAGCTCCCTAACCTCCCTCTCCCACGCCAAAGTTGTAAAGTTTGTTTTGGACATAAAGTCCTGTACATCTCATTGTTGCGATGGGTCCACCTGTATCCCTATTTAAACCATGATTTATTTGTACTGTTTTGATGTTTGTGGTGGATCAATGATGTGGTAATTCAATCAGTCATTTTATGCTCAGTCCTTATAATTTGGAAAGTGGTTTAACAGTCAAGCCAGTGGTACTAGCTAGATTGTTTTGTGTTGCATATCCATTTTTTGTTGTTATTAAGAATTTTTTAAATTATATTTTTGTAAAGATGCTGCACAGAGGGATTACAGTTACATGAGTAAGTTAACGAGTATATTTGTTTTTGAGCATTCTTTCCCCCTTCTTTGTTTATCTCCTACTATCTATTCCCTTCCCCATCCCCCACCCCCACAGTTGTAAAGTCCATTTCCAACATAGTATCTTGTGAGTATTATTGTGGCAATAGGTCATCCTGTGTCCTTGTTTCAGCATTTTGTTATTCCTCTTCCCTTCCCCAAATTATATAAATGTATATACAAGATGCAAGGTACCAGAATCAAATACAGTGACAATAGGGATAGACCAGAGGAATGGAATTCTATGCTTCTAAAGTGGACCTTGAGATGGGGCCCAAGCTGATATGATTCCATTTTGAGCATTGCCTTTGTTTTAGACTTGATTTTAGACTTGATGGGTCTAGTTCCTGGAATGAAAAAGAGAATGCATCTGGTCCCCCTCCCCTGAACAACATAACCCACCCTTGATTGATGAGTTAAAAACTGACAGATAAAATGGCTTGTAATCTGGCTCAACTGGACCTCAGCTCTTCAGCTCAAGGCTAGAGCTCTGCCACTTGAGCTTCTGTGCCACACTTCTGGTTTTCTGAGTGGTTTGTTGGAGATTGGAGGGGGGGGGAAGATGGGAAAGGATGATAAGGGGAAACAAAGGAGGAGGCAACAATACTTGATAAGAAATGTACTCATTATCTTGCCAATTGTAACCCCTCTGTATGGCCCTCAGTAGATGAATGGATCAAGAAAATGTGGTATATGTACACAATGGAATTCTATGCCTCCATCAGAAAGAATGACATTGCCCCATTTGTTAGGAAAGGGAAAGACTTGGAAAAAATCATATTAAGTGTAGTAAGCCAGACCCAAAGAAACATGGGTCCCATGGTTTCCCTTATTTGCAATAACTAGTATATGTCTGAGACAAGCAGAAAAGGTGAGATAAGTTGATGTTAGGTGAAATGAACCCCAAGCTAAGTATTTGGCTATGAAAAATCTCATCCATCACAGCATTAATTTTTTCTTTGTCTTGTATAGACCTAACACAAATCCAATGAATGTGCTTATTTTTACAGTTTTTATATAGGTATGACTCACACAGAAACTTTATTTTCTTTAATCTGGAGGATAGAAAAAGAGAGTAAGGTGTTGGCTGGTTTGGTTTCTTGTAGGGTAGGTTTCTTTCCATCTCTTGCAGGTGGCCACCATTTTCCTATGCTTTACAAGGTCTTCCTCCTGTGTGCATGCATCTCTGGTGTCTCTACATGTCCAGATTTCCATTGTTTATAAGTTCATTCATTGAGCTGAAGTTAGTTCTGCTTCAAGGACCTCTAAATATATCACCTGTTTATTGACCTTGTCTTCAAATATAGTCACATTTTGAGGTACTGAATGTTAGGCCTAAGATATACACACCTTTTGTAAGATGTAGAAAATATACCTTAATAGATTTTTTATGGTATTTTAGAGAATTCCACTTAACTTTTTGTGACTTATGCAAGTATATGTGTATATGAATATGTGTATATCAGAGATGAGGAAAAAAGACTTGGCAATGAGTTACTTTTTTTTAAAGGCTTCACAGTACTTGTTTGTATCTTGTTTAATGATACAAAATCTGCCTGCTGTTTTTCAATGTTTAGACTGTTAATTTTTTAAGACAGACACTGACTCATTTTGGTGTTTTTTTTTTCTAGAAATGGACAGCTGCAGATGAGGCCCTCAGTAAATATTTATTGGATTGGAATGATCCTAATAATAATTTAAAGAAGAATGTAAAAGGTATGATGCAGATGAAATTCAGTGGAGAGAACAGAAGGAAGATAATCATTCTTACTTAAGGAATTTAAGAGGGCTTCCTAGAGGATATTATAGGTTGGTAATAGTTCAAGATATAAACAAAATCAGGAGATAATAATTATATCTGCATATGTGTACACATATATAAACATATACATATATATTATATGTCTCCTATTAGCTCTAATTTTATAAATAGCCTCAACATATATAATCCCTAATTTCAAATACACATGTCTAGATTTCAGCTAAGCCCCATAACAAATGTTACCAGAAGCAGAGTAAATGCTTTGTGCTCAGAATTAAATGTCTCATCTTCCTTCTAAACCTGGTCTTCCTTCTGTGCACCAAACTTTATTGTATTGCCTCAATTTACTTTAAATTGCACATATTCTAAAATCTCAAAAGTTTAAGTTGTCTCTTCTCTACTTCTGTTGATCCTTTTCAGCTCATTCGTTCCTAGCCAATTACTCCTATTCCACATTAAGGCAACTGGTATTCTCTGTGTAATATATTACTCCTGGTATTAATTTTCTCACTTATCCCCATGTTCAGCCTTCGAGGGCATTCTTTACAGTTCTCCCTGCACTTTACCAAGGGTTCCTACTAGGCATCTTGCCATAAATTTACAGTTCTTCCCCATTGCTTCTTCCTTCATAATATAACTGCTACTTTCCCCAAATTTGGAATTAGCCTTTCACCCCTCCAGTATTTTCAAATTTATAAAGGTTGTTTAGCTTTCTCTATATAGATCCAAGTTAAAATTTCAGCTTAAGCATATAATTCACAGATTTCCCCTGGCTTCTACTATGAACTAATCATTATTTCATTAATGTAATTGCAAACTACTCATTGTCATTTTCAGACTATTTAATTCATCTTTCAAGATGAATTTTCTCCTTTTTCCATATAGATAACCATGCTCCAGTGTGTGCATAGCTATTATATATGTGTGTGTATAAGATGTAAATTGATATTTATATGTAAACTGATATTCATTACAATTAGAAATCTTTTTTTTTGGAACCCAAGGAAGCCTTCAAGGTGCAGATTCAGGAAAGTTAGGTATATAAATTATGGTCTGAATATGATGACCTGTGAACCAGAAGCACTGATGGTGTAAATTTCATTCCAAGGTCAAGAACAACAATGTCTTAGTTCATAAGGCAGAGAGTGAACACTCTACCTTTTTCTTTTTGGTCTATTAAATTGAATTATGAGTGGATTGGATGATTCTCTCATATTAAGGAAGGCCATCTGCTTCACTGAGTTTACCAATCAAATACTCATCTCTTACTATAACATGGCCTCTGACACACCAAAAAAATGTTTAACTAGATAGCTGGCCATCCCAAGACATAGTTAAGTTGATATATAAACTTAGCCATTCCACAGAGTAACAGATGCAAATATAAAAGAGGACTGCAAAGACATAAGTACTACAGATTAATTAACTTTAACGGAGAAGATCAAAAGCACTGAACAACTATTCATAGAGTGCAATGACAGGTCTCACACTTACAACGTGTGAAAAACTGGCTGTTGAAAATAAGATTCTGAACCCAATTCATATTCTTCTCAGTAGCCCACAGAACATTCTCCAAGATTGATCATAACATAAGATGCACAAAAACCTAATCAAATACAAAAGGATTCAGATAAATCCTTACATCTTATCACAATGGAATCAAACTAGTTCTCAAAAACAAAACATATTACAGAAATCACCCAAACACATGAAGGAAGACTGAATAACAACTACTGAATAACACCTGGGTCATAGAAGAAATTAAGGAAGAAATTAGAAAGTTCTTACAGTTCAATGGCAATGAAAACATATCACAACAGAACCTCTGGGATACAGTGAAAGTTTATAGCTCACATACAAATAAAGAAAACAGAAACAACACAAGATAATAATCTTATAAAGCAACTAAACCTGCTAAAAAAACAAGGACTAATCAAACCCCAAACTAGTAGATGGAGAGAGACAACAAAGGTTATGGCAGAAATTAATAAAATAAAGTCAAAATAACTATACATAAAATAAATAAAATGAAAAGCCATAAAAGAAACCTGATAGCCCGCTAGTGATATTGATGAATAAAAGAAGATGAGATTCAAATAATAAAATCAAAGATGCCACAGGAAACATTACAACAAACATCCAAGAAATTTAAAAGATTATAAAGGCCTGCTTTCATAACCGATACTTATAAAAAGAAGGAAGACCTAGAGGAAATGGATGAATTTCTGGAGACATACAAACTGCCTAACCTGAACCAAGAAGACATAAAAGAGTTAAACAGGCCATTAACACACAACAAGATTGTGGAAAAAATCAGAAGTCTTCGAGCAAGCAAAAATCCAGGCCCAGAGGGATTTACCACTGAATTCTATAAGACTTAAAAGTGAACTAATACCAATATTTCTCAAGCTTTTCTGTGAAATAGAAGCAGAAGCAGCAATCTCAAACTCATTCTATGAAGCCAATAGCACACTCATCCCAAAACCAGATAAGGATCCAACAACAACAAAAAATAAATAAATAACAGAACTACAGACCAATTTATCTGATGAAAACAGATGCAAAGCTCTTCAATAAAATATTAGCCAACAGAATCCAGAAACACTTGAAAAAAATCAAATTATGACCAAGTAGGCTTCATTCCACAGATACAAGGCTGGTTTAACATACACAAATTAATAAATGTAATTCATCCATCAACAGAGCCAAAGAATCACATGATCATCCAATAAATACAGAAAAGCCTTTGATAACATACAACATCCATTCCTATAAAAGCTAGCAATAGCGGATATTCCTTAAACAATAAAGGCTATTTATGACAGACCAACAGCCAACATTATACTGAATGGAGAAATCTAAAATGATTTCCCCTAAAATCAGGAACAAAGCAAGGATGTCCACTCTTTCCACTCCCCTTCAATAACACACACACAAAAAAGAACATAAAAGGATTTACATAGGGAAAAAAGGAACCAAACTATCCCTGTTTGCAGATGACATGATTTTTTTTTGTGGGGGGGGGTGGGGGGGGGAGGGTCCAGTCATGGGTTCTGAACTCTGGGCCTGGGCGCTGTCCCTCAGCTCTTCAGCTCAAGGCTAGCACTCTACCACTTGAGCCACAGCGCCACTTCCAGCTTTTTTCTTTTTTTTTTTTTTTTGCTTATGTGGTGCTGAAGAATCGAACCCAGGGCCTCATGCATGCAAAGCAAGCATTCTACCACTGAGCCACCTTCCCAGCCCAGATGACATGATCTTATACTTAAACAACACCAAAAATTCCATCCTCAAGCTCTAAGAGTTGATCAACCACTTTGTGAAAGTAAAAGGATACAAAATTAACCCCCTAAATCATCAGCCTTTCTGTACACCAACAATGTACAAGCAGAAGTGGCAATCATGAAAATAACTCAATTTGCAATAGCTTCGACAAAACAAACGAACAATTTTTCTAACTTGGGGAGGAGAAAGGAAATAACAAAATGCTGAAATAAGGATATAGGTTGACCCATTATAACAATGAGATGTATAAGACACTATGTTGAAAATGAACAACTTGGAAAGCGGGGAGGAGTTGGGGAGGTAGGGAAGGAAGGGATGATACCGGAAAAACAAAGGAGGAGGTAACAATGCTCGATAGGAAATGTACTCATTACCTTACTCATGTGAATATAACACCTCTGTATAGTCTTTTTACAATAAAAATATATGCAAAAAAACTAAGAATTAACCTAACCAAAGACAAAAAAAATCTTTTTAGTGATGACTATTAAAAAAAAAAAAAACTAAAGAGGAAAATCAAAGAGGATAAATGGAAAGACCTTCTATGTTCATGGATAGGTAGAATTAATATTGTGAAAATGTCTACTGCCAAAAAAATATTCAAATTCAAGACCATCCCTGTCAAAATCCCAATGATGCTTTTTCCTGAGATAGAGAAAACAATCCAAAAACTTGCATGGAACAACAAAAGACCTACAATAGCCAAAGCAATTCTAGGCACAAAAAGCAATGTGGGTGGTATTACAATACCAGACCTCAAACTCTATTACAGAGTCATAATAACAAAAATAGACCCAAGGATCAATGGAGTAGATTAGAAGATCCAGAAAGAAAACCATGGACTTAAAGTTATCTGATATTTGATAAGGGGACAAAGACATATGTCTAACCTCTTCAACAATTGGTGTTGGGAAAACTGGACAGTCATATACAGAACACTAAAAGTGGATCTTTATCACCCTGCACTATTATCAATTCAAAGTAGATCAAAGACTTTAACATCAGACCAAAAACTTTGGAACTACTGCAACAGAGAATAGTAGAAGTATTAGAACTTATAAGTATAGATAGAAACTTCATGAATAGAGTCCTAGGGGCATAACATCAGAGAGACTTGACAAGAGGGACTATATCAAAATAAAATGTTTCTGCACAGCTAAGGACATAGTTCTTATACTAGAAAGACAGTCACCAAACTGAGAAAAGATCTTTATCAGCAATATGTCAGACAAAGGCATATCCAATATAGATGATGCTCAAGAAACTAACCTCTTCCAAATTTAATAAACCAATCAGTTATTGGGGAAGGGAGCTAAGGAGAAACTTCTCAGAAGAAGAGGTAAGAATAGAAAAGAAACACATGAGAAAATGCTCACCATCCCTGGCCACAAAGGAAATGAAAATCAAAACAACTCTGAGATTCCATCTCACCCCAGTAAGGTTGGCCAACATTGTGAATTTGAACAACAACAAATGTTGGTGGGGATATGGGGAAAAGGAATCCTACTGCAATGTAAACCAAGACAACCACTCTGGACAGCAGTCTGGAGGTTCCTCAACAAACTAAACATTGGGCTAGGAATGTGGCTTAGTGGTAGAGTGCTTGCCTAGCATGCATGAAGCCCTGGGTTCAATTCCTCAATACCACATAAACAGAAAAAGCCAGAAGTGGCGCTATGTTTAATTGTAGAGAGTGCTAGCTAGCCTTGAATAAAAGAAGTTCAAGGACAGTGAGGCCCTGAGTTTGAGCCTCAGCACTGGCAAAATAAAGCAACACAAAACCTTCACTTAGACCTTTCCTACAACCCAGCCATATCTCTACTAGGCATTAGCTCTGAACCTCATGAGCCAGGATATCAAGACATCTGCATATACATATTCATTCCTGCACTATTTACAGCAGCCAAAATATGGAAATAGCCCGGATACCCCACAATAGATGAGTGGATCCAAAAATGGTGGTACCTATACACAATGGAATTTTACCCAGCCACTAGAAAGAATAAAATAATGTCATTTTAAGAGAAATGGATGAACCAATCATGTTACATGAGGCAAGCCAAGTGCAGAGAGACCAAAAAATGCATGCTATCTTTGGTATACATAAGTCTAAAACGCACTGGGATATGAAAAATTATACAGGATTCTAAATACACACAGTGAACCAAAAGAGATTGCTCTTAGGAGAGAAACACAAAGGTGCAATGCCTATTTATATTTATATAAAATATTCTACATACTAAAACATACTCCAAGATATGGAAACTGAAGACATTTTCTTTTTTTTTCTTTCTTTCTCTTTTTTTTTTTTTTTTTAGTTTTTCATGATTCTGTCTTCTTTACATTATGTATGGTGTATTCACATGCCTATCTGTTCAGCATGGTGGGAGGGAGGACATAGAACTGAAGGGAAACAGGGTGAAAAGTACAACATTGGAGCTTCCTGAATACTGATGAAAGTGAACTATATAACTCATGGATGGAGACTGTAGGGAGGGACTGGGAGAGAGTGAGGAAAGGGAAGACACTGTATGAAAAGAAATGTATGCATTTCCTGACTCACGTAATTGTAATCCTTCTGCATATCACCTCTATAAAGTAAATTAACTGTGAAAAAATAAGATTTTGACACTGAAGGAATCATTATTTGTTATAGATTGATTACAAAACAATTTGGTAACTATAAAAGCAAGTTTTTTTTATAAATAACAAAGGAGGAAAAGCAATTCTTTTATTCAAACTAGCTGACAAAAGCATAAAATTTACTTAGACCCTCTCTTTATCTACTGAATACTTAACATAAATGCCTTGTTTGTAGGAATCCTTCACGACCATCCCTTAAGACCACGTGGAGGCATGCAGGCACAGAAGAAAGATTATTATAAGGTTTATTAGAGGGTCATATATCCCAGGGAGTGGGAGCAGTGGTGTCTGACTCTCCAAGCTGAGGAAGTGAGGTGAATGAATGCCTGGGCAGAGAGAAGGAGTGGCCAGCTGTAAGGCCTGAGCTCTAGGGCAGGGAGGAGCTCAGGCTTGGGTGGGTCTGAGGACCAGAGGTGGGAATAATACTAACAACAGTTATGATATTTCTATTTATTTGTTGTATGTATTCTCAAAACACTATACTCATTCATTTGTATCTTCATATTCTAGTTTATTCTTTTTTTTGCATTTTTCACTAAAGTATCATTTATCACATGAAATATTGAAAATGATACCAGAATAATGTGGGCATGATTATATAGAAGGCTGTGAGCAAAGTGGGCATCATTATCATGAATATTTTTCTGCTAAGGTTGAGAAGATCCAGGAACAACATGATTTTACAAAAATATAGTTCACACATATACACACACACACACATACACACATGCACACACACACACACACATATATATAAAGTAATTGTTTTATTTTGGGCTCTGGAAGAATTAAAACAATTATGAAAGTAAAAAAAATAAAATGTTACCAAGTTATTAGTTCATCAATATTTTAGAGAAAACAAAAATCTTTTATATACATTAAAATCTTTCATTTATGTTACACATTGATTCAGGTAAAATCTCCTTTAGACTACCTTCATAATACATGCAGATAACATTTCTGTGTTTCCCCAGAACTTAGTTAATTATCTATTAGCTGTTGAGCTTAGTGTGTTTATTAAGCCTCGGTGAGAACAGCCACTGTCCCTCTGACTTTATATTTTGTCAACGTTTAGTTCATGATGTTCTTGATAAAATACAGGTTATTTTTAGAAACTTACAGAATTTTTTTAGAGTGAAGAAACATGAATATGATCAAAATGATAAACCTGTATGGAAATAAAATAATGAAACCGGTTTAAATTGTTTTAAGAGAGAGATAAGAAATGAGAGGATGAAATTGATCAAAGTAAATGAAGCACATGTATAGAAACACAACAATAAAACACCTTAGTTCAGGGATATTTGCAAATAAAAACAAATATGACCAAAACTCCAGATAATAGGTTGCAAAAGAAAAAGGTTATGTATTTACATAATGGAAGCAACTTTTTATGTTTCTCTGCATTTGCTTTTATTCATGACTGTTTTTAATAGCCTCTGAAATTCAGGATAGCTGAGCACTGGTGGCCTAGGACTGAAATCCTAGGTAACCCTAGCTAATCAGGATAGGTTTTACTCCATATTTAACTCTGTCCCGAATGACCTCAAACTACCATGGTAATTCAGCTTCCTAAGTAGCTAGGATTGTAGTCAATGGTCTTGGTAGCCAGCTGCCTTGATATTGTAAATCTGATTCCTGTGCTGTGCTTGAGGGTGGGGTGAAGAGAATATAATGCCTTGTCTTGACTGACTCTAGTTGGGGCAGACCTGAACTTTGGATGAATTGGTCTCATTAGCATCTATAGGAAATATGTGATATAGTTATGACCGGATACATGTTATTAGAAAGTGATGAAGAAAAAAGAATCTAGTGAATTTATTATCAAAAGCATGCTATTGTGATGGTGAGGTTAAAGTGATTCTTGGGAAGACACATAAGAGAAAAAAATTCCCAGAACTAGTTTTTTGCCATAATGTAGCTTGCTGGCTTTCTTTTTTTCTTTCTTTTCTTTCTTCTTTCTTTCTTTCTTTCTTTCTTTCTTTCTTTCTTGCTTGCTTGCTTGCTTGCTTGCTTGCTTGCTTGCTTGCTTGCTTGCTTTCTTGCTTATCGGTCTGGGGCCTGAACTCTGGGCCTGGGCACTGTCCCTGAGCTCTTTAGCTCAAGGTGAGCACTCTACCACTTGAGCCACAGAGCCACTTCTGGGTTTTTCTGCTTATGTGGTGCTAAGGAATCAAACCCAGGGTCTCATGCATGCAAGGCAAGCATTCTACCACTAAGCCACCTTCCCAGCCAAGCTGAGATTTCTTAGTCTCTTCATAGGTGTAGCTCTCTATAATACTGAAATGAGAGAGGGGTCAATATTTGAGGGACAGAGGAGTTTGAAACTTCAGGCAACTCATTTCACTTGAGGATGCTATAGGACTTCTAATTGAAAATTTACTTGAAAAAGAATTTTTCTTGAGTCTAGCAGCATTTTGGCAGACTGAAGAGAAGCTATAAATGAGACAAGTCATTAGAGAGCACGGTTTCCTTGTCCTAGAAAAATAACAAGCACCAATATTTACTGTTCTCCATATCATTACAAGATGTACCAGTCACAATTAATCAATCACATCCTCTGGAGAGAGCAAATCATTAACACATCTCATTACATCTTTCATCCTCTCTGCTGACAGGAGACTTGATTATTCACGCTACGTGTGACATGACCATTAGTATTTAATTTGAATCATAATCCAAAAACCTAAGTGATTCTTAAAACATTAGATATCAAAAGACACTAGGCTGAGCTTATTGACACAGCTCTTGCTTATTTCTCTCTAAATAATTATTCTCCAGGAAATATTATATACTAAAATAGAAGGTTTCTACATAAATATGTTGACTCAACTAATATCCTGAAAAGGTGTCCATTAAACACTTTGTGACATTGTATAGGTGTGACATAGAAGAGAGCATCTGTTCCATAAGACAATGAGGACTATGAAAATGTGGGTCTTTATGAGATTATGAGGTATAGATTATTCATCTATACCTCGAATACCTGAATTTATTACCTTATTTAAAATACAAACAAACAGAACTATGCTTGCCTCTCTTGCTAACTAACCATTATTATCTTTCATCCTTTCCAGATTATAATATCAAATAACTATTTACTAGGTTACCATCTATTTCCATTTACAGAACACAGAATGACAATAGTAGAAATAAAATTATGTGCTTGTGGAGATTTATTGAAGGACAACCTGTAACAAAATATAGGATACAAGCCCTGAACTGGTGGCTCACACCTTTAATCCCAGCTACTCAAGAAGTTGAGGTATGGTTTAAAGTCAACCCAGGCAGGAAAGTCCACGAGACTGTTATTTCCAATTAGTCACAGAAAAAGCCACAAATGGGGCTGTGGCTCAAGTGCTGCAGCATTAGCCTTGAGCAAAAGGAACCTAGGTTCAGAGTTCAAACTCCGGGATCAGCTAAAACAAACAAATAACAACAGCAATGACAACAAACAATCAGGATACAAATAACTTGAAGGAGGAAGGATTTGTTTGGCTTCTGATTTCAGAGGTTTGCATATGTAGGCTTGTATTGAGGTAGAGCATCATGGTGGTGAATGGATGGTACAGTAAGGTTGCTCACATAGTGGCCAGGGAACAGACAAACAGGAAGACACCAGATACGACATATACCCTGAAAAAGCTTGAGCCCAGTGACTTATTTCTACAACTGTGCTCAACCTTTTAATATGACCTTCAATTATGAAGTAATGGATTAATGCACTGTTAAAATTAGAGCCCCGAGAATCCAAGATCCCAATGCCTGGTATTGAGGTTTTTAACACATGAGCCTTCAAGAGACATTTTAGGTTTAAACCATAACACTTATGTGATTGGAAATGATTTCAACTTTGTTGCAACTTTGAGAAGTAATGTTCATCCACCACACTGCAGTTATTTCAGTATTTTCCTCCATCAGCTTATTTTGCTTATCATCATCCTTTAGGTTCTGTCCATAATGAAATGAAGGGTCACTTATTGATTTTCTTAAATTTGGAAAACTTAAGCAGTGATTCATCCCATGTGTTAGTGAAATCATACAGTTTTTCTTTCTTTCTATGTCTGATTTATATTTCTGAGCACGTGTTTATTTTTAAAAGTCCCAATTCAGGGACTGGATGTGATAAATCCTGCTTTTAATTCCAGCTACTTGGGATATAGACATCAGGAGGACAATGGTTCAAGGACAACCTAGGAAAAAAACAGATAGTGAGAACCCCACTCAACCAATAAGATAGACATGGTACATTCTGTAATTCTAGCTGGCTACAAAGCACAGGCAGGAGATTCCAGTCTAAGCTGGCTCCAGGCCCAAAGTGTGAGACCTTATCTGAAAAATAACATAAAAGGTCTGAACTGAGGGTTTAGTGGTAGAGCATCTGACTACCAAGTACAAAATTCTAAGTCAAATTCCAGTTATCATAAAGAAGGCCTAAATAAGCAAAGACAGGAATAAAATACTGGCTGAAATGGAAGAGGTGATATAATTCAGAAGGTACAAAGTAATAGACATGTAGGATGAACATCTCTACAGAATTCTATAGTTAATTAAACTATGTTACATTGGGATTTCTGTGAGAGAAATAGGTGTTACCTGCTCTTGCTTCTGGCTGAGGTCCTGTATCTCACAAACTGATGATGGCTGAATATGTGAACTGGCTTTACCACAGCAATATATTAAATCTGTGTCCCATAGCAAATACATTTATAGGAAAATATTCAATCCAGTTAAAATTTGTTTTGATTTTCCCCTTGGCATTGCTTGAATTTGAACACATGGCCTTGGCCTTATACCTGTGAGGTAGGTAGGGTACCATGTGAGTGTTGGTACCATGTGAGTGACATGCCCAGGTAGGAACTGGCATCTTTGCCTTGACTAACCTTAGATCACACTTCACCTACCTATGTGTCCCAAAGCTGTGATTAGAAGCAAAACCCAGCATGCCTAGTTTATCTGTTGAGATGGAAATCTCACTTATGTGTTCCTTAAATTCATCTCAAACCATACCACAGTCTTCTGGGTAGCTTGGATTACAAGTGTGAGTCTCCATGTTTTGCCAAAAAAGTATCTGTTCAGTTTATAGGGTATTCCTGATAGTTAAGACACTAAGGTACTTTTTAAATGTACTCTTAGTTGGTTATTTTGCACACTTCTTAACAACTCCCTTCATTTTGGAAGAGTTTTCATCTAATAGGCTTGGCAAAGTAATTATATATGCTAAGGTAACTTTCAAAAGTTAATGGAAAAAAGTGGCCATGGGAACTTCAGATTACATGAGTTGGTCAGAGAAGCCCTGCTTCGTTCATTGAAACAGAGAAAGAAACAAAATATTCTAGGCACAGGGTAAAGCAGTGCATATGCCTGTCCTGTGGTAGGCTAGGAGAGAAGAATGAGGAGTTTATGGCAGAGCCAGAAGGCCTCAGTGGAGAGATAAGTTGTGAGTGTGTGAGGTTATTAGACAGTATTATAATGGAGTTTTAGTGGTCTAGTAGCCTATACGAGGACTTTAGAATTTTTTTAACTTAAATGAGATGGAACTTTGAAGAGTGATGAAATAAACACATTTTTCAAAGTGTGTGTGTGTGTGTGTGTGTGTGTGTGTGTGTGTGTGTGTGTGTGTGTGTGTGTATCTGTGATGATACAATATTGAGGAGGCAGATGAGGGGTGAAGCACCATGTAGACACCTATTGTGATATTCTTGGGAGAAGGTGATGGTGTCCTGGCAGGGTCAAAACTATGAAATGATGATTAGTGATAAGATACATGATACATTTCAGAGGAAGAGATGAAAAGATTAATTGTATAATTAATTATTAATTGCCCGTGAGATGGGACCTAGAGAGAGAGAGGAAGAGAGAGAGAGATTTGCTTCAGGAAGAATATAGGTTTGGGGCTTACATACTGTTTCAATGATATTTGCCAGGAAGAGAAAATCGGTGAAGGGAGAGGATTTTGAGAAGATGAAATTCATCTTTGGTTATGTTCTGTTGGATACCTTAACTAGTCACAGTTCCTCAAATACTTCATGTAGCCCTTATTTGTAAGGGATCTTTGTGGCTGAGAATCAAAGAACCAAGAACAAATCGTACTGCACTGAGAGTACTTTATAATCCCCTTGTCCTTACTTTTATTATTTGTGATTCATGTGAAGATGATTTTCCAATTCCAAATTCTATTAGGACTTCTTTTTTCCAGAAACACTTCACTCTGTCTTAATGATTTAGTTGGGAGTAATTCTTTCCTTCCACGCTGTACTTTTTAGCTGCTCATTGTTCTTCATGATTATCACTAGCTTTGGTATTCTGAAATCAGTGCCTAATATTTGTGAAATCATCATCATTTATCACAATATTCTGATGCATTATTATTTCTCTAAGTGTGATTTTGTTTTGCCATAATTTATTTCTTTATTAAAGTTATGAGTCAACTTTATAACATCATCTACTTTTACTTTATGGGATCTATGCCAGAGATCTTTATTCTTGGCTAACACAGCTACTTGAATGGACATTTGTTACAGACAAAGAATACATTTTCTAAAACAACCAAATCAAGAAACCAGTGATACAATTTATTTCCTTGACAAAGTAGTAGATATAGATTCCCATAAGTAGAAATTTAACTCAGAAGCTAAAACTAAATTTGGAATTTTCTACCTGTAGGTCTCAAATGAAGTACTTAATAATCCTAAATTTCAGATTTCATCTATACAATAAAATATAGTACTATTCTTGAGTGATATTTTTAAAAATAGTGTGACAATGTAGTTCATATTGGGGCTTTTGGCTACAGTCCCAGCACTCAGGAAGCTGAGACAGGAGAAGCACAAGTTCAAGCCCGGCCTGAGCTACATCCAGATACCCCTTTTTCAAAAGAAAAAAAAAAAAGGATCTTATGTACTTCATGTAAAGTCCATTCCTGGATGGTGAGCAGACCCCGCCCAGTACCTGAGTTACCTAGGCAACTGGGACACCTGGAAGAGGTCACACCTGCATAGGCTGAGGACACATCTGAATCTGATGTGGTCACACCTTTCTCCCACCTGGTCCCACCTCTTACCTGGTCCCACTTCCCTTTACCTGGACACACCTTTCCCCACCTCTGCCCTATCTAAGGCCTAACCCAGGGCCAGATGCCCTCTTTTGCCAGCCGCGTGGAGTGCCAACCTTGCCTGGTTCCAGCAGGTCTATTGAATAAACCTACCCCTTACCTGAATACCATGTGCATGGTGCTGTTCTTACTTGGCTACCTCTTTTTAAAAACCTAACATAAAAGGTGCCGAGACCCGGGAAGGGCTTAAAGTCAGGATAGGTGGGATTCCTCTCTGTTTCTTTTTTCTTTTTTTTTTTTTTTCTTCAGGTAACATAACACTTCATACATGAAATAAATTATAGTAGAATAGTTCAAGAATTGTATCCCGGGAATTACACTGATAATGGTTGCTATAGGCATTCAGAAATGAGAGAGAGCAAGTTATCTAGCCCAGGACAAGTATAGAGATCTTAGTGAGACCACTGGGATTTGAACTGATATTGAGGAGAAAAGATGAATGGTAGAAATTTCAAGCAGATAAAAATCAATGAGAAAACATCTTTACAGAACTGAGGAGAGGCAAACATGTTCATAAGAGTATTTTCTGGCATGCTATGACTTTTGTCATATGAAACAAACTTTTCTGATGAATTTTTTTCCAAAATTATCTTGGAAAATAAAGTATACAGCTAAGAAAGACAAGTGACCATGAATGTTATTTCTCATTTGAAAATTTTTGAAAAAAATTGTAAGGTGCTTATGGTAGTATCTTACAGATCTTTTGGTTTGTTGATTTTCCTAATGGTTTGGGTTTTCAATAAAATCCTATCAAAATATAGAAATAGCCAGGCTGCCACGCCGACCCCAGTAGAGTCTGCTTAGCATGGGAAACCATCTATCAGACCATGATAGGGGCCTCGAGACCTATCTCTGAGTTTTGGGACTTCACCGAAGTCTACCTCAGAGAATGGGGCTTTACAGAAACCTATCTCCAAGTTTTGGGACTTCACCGAAGTCTACCTCGGAGAATAGGGCTTCTAAGAGGCCTACTCCTGGGAAAAGGCTGGAAAAACCCCTGGGAAAAGATGTGTTTCTGTCTTTCTTCTCCTCATAAGAGTACCTATCAATCTTTTACTGTTTCTGCTGTTCATTGTACTTACTCATTGTCAAAGTTCCCTTATTCAAAGCTCTTTCTTAAGAGTGTTGACGACTCCAATATCTGATGAGTGTCTTAAAAATATGACTAACTCACCAGAGTTAAGTGCTACCCTGAAACCCCTCTTATGAAGGCTAGTAGACAAGTTATAAGCAAATATAAAAGTATTGGGGGTTTCACAAAGTCACTCCAGCAGAAGGAATTGTAAGAAATTTACAAGAAGCTGTAGGCGCGGCTAGAACAGAAGGAATGTATGGCAATTGCTGAGATAACTACTTAGGAGAAAGAACTTCCTGGTACTCTCATTTACTAAGAGACTTGCTAGATCTAGGCCTCCGTAACCTTACTATTAAAGAAGGAACAGGAAAAATCTTATGGGATAATTAAGGCCTCTATAGAAATAAGGTAATGGTGAGATGGTGACAAACGTCGAAACCCATTATATTTCTTAGAGATAAGCCGGAAACAAGTGCCTTTCAGGCGACCAGCTGGTGACCACTAAGAATGAAGCCCTGCAGCAAGATTGTGTAAACTTTTGCCCTTTCAGGCGACCAGTTGGTGACCATCCAAGAACGAAGCCTTGCAGCAAGATTGTGTAACCTTTTGCCCCTTTTCTTATGAAGACTTCTGTTATAAAAGTTTGTTATCCTCTGCATTAAATCGCACTCAGCACTCAGCATCCACTCCTAATGTGTGTGAGTTGTCTGTTTGCCATCTCCCCATCCTACTCCAGGTCCCTCCCCTAGGTATCCTCCATCGTCCCGACAGAACCCGGTCCGCGGCACCAGGCACCCATGGCCCATGCCTGTAATCCTAGCTATGCAGGAGGCTGAGATCTGAGAATCATGATTCAAAGCCAGCCTGGGCAGGAAAGTCCATGAGACTCTTATTTCCAATAAACCACTAGAAAACCAGAAGTGACATTTTGGTTCAAGTGGGAGAGCTCTTGCCTTAAGCTGAAGAGCTGAGGGACAGCACCCAGGTCCAGAGTTCAAGCCCCATGACAGAAAAAAAAAAAATATATATATATATATATATATAAAACATATATATATGGAGAGAGATATCTTTTAGCAATTTTATAAGTTTTAAGAGTTTATTTTGAAATCAAAGAAGTTTAGATTGATTATTTATCTGGTGCTACCTTTACATATTTTAACATACTTTAATTAAACTATTGTTTGCTACTGGCAAAGTGAAAATACAAGAGAAAACATTCTGGTTAACATCTCATATGTTTTTTCTATACTACCTAAATACCTATAAGTGTCATATAAAATAAAAAAAATAGATAAGACAAAATACTAGGTAATATTTGGAATATGAATTCAGATGATTATAAATTTTGTTTTGGAGAGCAAATATTTGAAAACTTTACACTAAGGCAATGACTAACCATGTAATTAGGAAACCACAAAGCTGATAAACAAGAAGGATGTCATGTGGAGAAAATAGTATAGGTGAGTATAAGTGTAACAATTTAAAGGGCTTGCAAATTCTATGTTTGTGTGTGAGAGAGAGAGAGAGAGAGAGAGAAAGAGAGAGGAACTCAAGAGAGGAATCAATGATAAGTAGGGTGTGAAAAAGATTGTCACTGTTGTTTTTAATGTACTATCTGAGTTTTTTGTTTCTTTTGTATGTTCTTCCCCTATGGTATAACCCTGTTTTAACTATATTTGATTCGGATGCCCTACATCTTGTATCTACATTTTTTTTTTCTAATTTGGAGATGGGAAGGGAAATACCAAAATGCTAAAACAATGATACAGGTTGATCCATTGCTACAATGAGATGTACAATATACTATGTTGAAAACAAACTTTACAACTTGTTGTGGGGGTGAGGAAAGAAGGGATGGTAGGGAAAAATCAAAAGAGGAAGTAACAATGCTCCACAGGAAATGTACTCATTACCTTATTCATGAAACTGTAACCCCTCTGTACAGTATCTTTACAATAAAAGTATATCTGAAAAGACTATGGGGTGGCTCAGTGGTAGAGCGCTTGTCTTGCATGCATGAGGCCCTGGGTTCGATTCCTCAGCACCACATAAGCAGAAAAAGCCTAAAGTGGCTCTGTGGCTCAAGTGGTAGAGCGCTAGTCTTGAGATGGAGAGCTGAGGGACAGCACCCAGGCCCAGAGTTCAGGCCCCGCAACTGACAAAAAATAAATTAAAAAAAGACTATGATCTCTGAAGACATTTGCATATCATGCTAGAGACAATGAGGAAAAAGTGAAGAAATTTTGCTGTGTTGTATTTGATTGGCAATGTCATGAAGGTGAACTACCTTGATAGAAGATCTTTCTGTCTTTCAGTAGAATGGACAGAACACAGTCCCAAAGTTTGCTCAGTGTCCTGTATAAGTCCATGTGTTACAGCTGTGGTAACTAGGGAGACACATCTGGGAGGCAAAGTAGATATTAATAGATGGGCCTTTAAAGGAGAGACTTTGGTCATGAATGAACATGAATACACACCTTTGAAAGGGACTACTGGTCTCCTTTTCCTCCTCCTCCTCTTCCTTACCCTCCTCCTCCCCCTCCTCCCCCTCCTCCTATTCCTCTACTCCCACCTCTACTCACACTTCCTTGTTCTCTCTCTGTCGCTGTCTTTCTCTGCCTCTCTGGACAAGGTAGAATCATTGATTTGGCAACAATTTCACTATTAAGTGTACTTTAAACTACTTTTCAGGTTACCTGATAGGTTCAGGGCATACTCTAGTAAAAGAGCCTTTTTGAAGGGGGGCAGTAGTGGGGCTTAATCTCAAGGCCAGAGCTTGGGCATTATGCCTTGTTTTTCCGTTCAAGGCTGATTCTGTATGGCTTGAGCCTCAGCTTCACTTCTTGTAACAGTGATTTTAATGGAAGAGTTAGTCACATGGACATACAATTTTATCACCTTTGATAACTATTGTCTTTCATTCTAATAAATAATACAGGATGAAAAGAAAGCAGGTACAGAAGGTGAGGAAAGTAACATGTTTCGTTCCATATATGAAAAATAATTAAGAAAGCTGTAGAATCACACATGTGTATTGAGTAGATCTAAGAGAAAGTGAGAGTTGGGGACATGACTTGGCCTGGACATGAATAGCTGCCTGACTCCATCATTTGTGTGATGAGTAATAATTCCATCACCTAAAAAATGTGAGCTACCTTCAGAGTTATAGGGGATAAAGAGATTATAATAGATTACAGAGCAGTGCTACTTCAGAGAGTGAGAGACTATTCTGACAAACTCATGGAGCAAGAGATGCTGGGATAATTTCTAAGCATCTCATTCTTTAAGTGACAACAATAATTTTTCATAAAAATTCTACATCTCTTAAACTTGATCTTTATGATTTAATTGGATTGCACATGTTAATTGCTTACACAGAAGTAATTTTCTAACTTGTATGTCTTTAAGATAATTGCTGCAATGATCAAGAAATCATTGAAAGTTGATGACATATTTTAACATTTCATAAAAGATGATAAATCCTTTGTCACATAAGTATCCCTCATATTAGAAACTTTTCTCCATTTCACAGAACTGAGTAAAAGCTCAACATTTAATAAGAAAAACATCCTTTGATTGATGGGAAAGCATAGGTTTTAAGTCACAAATTTCTTAGATATAGCCTTGACTTGATTCCCAGATCTTCGAGTGAGTTTGGACAAGTTTTGTTTTTGGTTTTTTTGTTTTTGGTTTGGTTGTTTTAATCCCTCTGAATCTCAGTGTTCCCAAAGTTAAAATGTATTTAATAATACTTCAGTTACTGTGAGAGTTATCAGAGACAAAGGAACAAACTGATCATCCATAGTGCCCTGTACATGGTAGTTTCCAAGGTTTTTCCTGGAAGTAAATGCTCAGTATATTATATTCCCATCTTCTCTCCTCAAAGAACAAGTGCTCACCACACATCTTTCAGCTAATAATACAATCTTGGTGGCAGCTCCAGAAACAGACTGCCAAATTGAGACATGAAAGCTGCTAGCACATTAGCTCCAATTTTAGATTGAGTGTCTTGCGATGTAACTTGCATATGAATTACTCTGAGGCTGGGTACCATCAACCTAAGACAGGCTATATTTACCTTAAATGTTTTCTTTTTCTTCTCACTTGCAGAGTCCTGTGACAAAGAAGTCTATGAGAAGTGCTGTCAGAGCAACATATCTAACCATATATTAACACAGAAAAATACATCATCAATTAGATGTATCAAGATGTGTTGTAATGTTGCTAAGAAATCAAATTGCCCAGTATACTTTCTTGCTTTGTTTTCATGTAAATCCTTCCTTCAAAAGGATAAATTTCAAGATAAAATGTGTTTATAGATCTGGCATGTCTTTTTCTTATGTTGAAAAGTTTCCTTTCCTTGTTAGGAATGGAAAAGTCTCTAATGAGGGATGGTTGTCATTATAAGCAGGGCTTATCTACCACCATACTTTCTCTAAATTGTGATTGTCTACTCACTTATCTTTCCTTTCTCCTGACATCTAAGCATCTGGAAGGTTATTTGCCTCCTGAAGACTGCCTACAACCATCCTAGAACTCACACTTATTAAGCATTTAAACAATATTAAGCATTTAAACAATACTTGTAGCTGGGTACTGATAGCTTACTTACCCCTGAGGCAGAAATCTGAAGATTGCAGCAAAAAGTAGGAACTGGCTGTGTAACTGAAGTAGCAGAGTGCCAACCTTGAACAAAATAGCCACATGAGAGCATGAGACCCTGAGTTCAAGCCCTAATACGTGCAAAATGAATTAAAGAAGAACTGAATAACCAAATAAACACTACTAAAGTAATGAGTACATTTGGCTTAATAAATCAAGATATAACCATCCTGTACATACTATCTGATTCCTGAGATTGATATTTCCTCTCAGTTTGTTTGTACACCCTCTTCTCTTTCCCTTTTTACATTTCTTTTTTTCTTTTCCCTCTTGAAACTTAACCTTTTCCTTCATTATTTTGGTTCCTGTAATTTACAGTTTTCTGAAACCATGGGCTCTTTTTAAATAAGTATGAGTTCAGGATCTCAGTTATCTGCCAGGTTTAGTCATGCAAGTCCTTGAACTCTTCATTTGTGCCCAACCTGTAGGGCAAGTTCAATTTTCATTCTGAGGCCAGATCTTTGGTAGTTGTTGTTTGTTTTTCCTTGAATCTCACCACTCCAGTGTAGGCTCATGGAACTCCAAAACTCTGCTTGTAGAATTTCTCTAATCTTGTTCTCTGCACTACAGATAAAAATGAATTGTGTTGCTGGGTCCCTATTAAGAAAATTTCAAAGCTGGGCACCAGTGCCTGTAATCCTAGCTACTCAGGAGGCTGAGATCTGAGGATCGCGGTTCATAGACAGCCTGGGCAGGAAAGGCCATGAGACTCTGATCTCCAATAAACCACTAGAAAACCAGAAGTGGCACTGTGGCTTAAGAGGTAGAGCACTCCACTTGAGCTGAAAAGTGCAGGGACAGCCCCCAGGCCCAGAGTTCAAGCCCCAGGACAGACAACAACAAAATAAAATTTCAGCCTGTGCCAAGGAGACCTAGGGTTTTTCCTATTCTGTCCTGTAATGTTTTCAGCGTGTCTGCTTTGACTCCGAGGTGTTTGATCAATTTGGAGTTGATTCTAGTGCAGGGTGATATATAAGGATCTAGCTTTAGTTTTCTACAAGTGATTAACCAATTTTGCCAGCACCATTTACTGAAGATGCTGTCTTCCTTCCATTCTTTTGATTGATATTTCTTGCCATTGGCCAATGCCTTTTCCTTTGGGATCTCACAATAAAGATGCACCCAGTTGTTGCTTGCTGATCATGCCTATAACCATCTCTGACTCTGACCCATGATCCCCGCTGTTCACTTTTCTTTTTGAGTACATTACTTGTTTATCATTGTTATCCCTTTTTTTCCTTGTTGTTTTCCCAGTGTCCCTTCCCTTCCCCACCTCCCAAACTCCTACCCCCCTCCTCCCCACCCATCCCTCTCTGCCCGAAGTAAAGTTCGTTCCCAATATACTGTCCTGTGGGTATCCTTGTTGCAATGGGTCATCCTGTGTCCTTGTTTTAGTGTTTTGTTATTCCCCTTCCCCTCCCCAGATTAGACAAATGTATATACAAGATGCAGTGTATCAAAATCGAGCACAGTGACAACAGGGGATATGCGCTGTTCACATTTCATTCAAGGAAGTAGTGCCATTTTTGGATGCTTCGTGGAGAGAACAATGGCTTTTAGCTTCTTGTCAGGCTTGTATCTTGGGACCTGTATTTTGCCTTCTCATTTTACATTGTATTTTCTGAGTGTCCATTGCAGGTTTTAGCTTCATCAATATAATTTTAATTAAAGGGAAGCAATTTTATTTTAGGACTGGAATTTAGAGATCAGTACTCAATTACCTGGTAATAATTATTTCTAGAGGAAAGGTAAGCATCTATAATATTTTAAACCAATTGGCAGGAATTTATTAGCAGCAGTAAGGATGGTTACACATACTAGTCAAAGCCATAAAATATACATATTTGATCATGGTCATTTTGCACTCTGTCTAGCTTGCTTGTGGATGGCAGTGTTTTTAATGGTTATGGTGTATTAGAATAACATCAAAAGTCTTGGTTCTAATAAAAAAGTATTGAAAGTCATTATTCATGTATTTAGCCCATTTTTCAATTAAGTTAGTAGAGTTTGTCTGATACTGAATTGCAAGAACGACTGATGTGCTGTGAAGATTAATACTTCAGTAGATGTTTGCCTATAATTCCTCCTATTTTGTCAGTTGCTTTACTGTGCATTGTTTGCTTCCCACAGTTCTTAGCTCACCGTAGGCCTGTTGCTTTTGTTACCTGTGTAATGTCCATGAGTCTAGTGTCAGTGCCATTGTTATGACTTTTCCCTTACAGTTTCTTATTTGGGATTTACAGTGTTAAGTCTTACCTCCATTTTTAGTTAGTCATACAATCATTTACATGTAGTTTTCTTGTGAGTTATTAAGAATAGTTATATATTTCCTGTTAAGTTTTTAAAAAGAGGTAGTCGAGTAAGAACCACACCATGCATGTGGTATTCAGGTAAGGGGTAGGTTTATTCATCGTTCTGGCTGGCACCAGGCCATCTTGGCCCTCCATGCAGCTGGGAAAGGCCTGGGAAAGACCTGGGAAAAAGCTGGGGAAAGAGCTGGGAAAGAGAGAGCTGGGAAAGAGAGAGAGCTGGGAAAGAGCTGAGAAAGAGAGCTGGAAAAGAGAGAGCTGGGAAAGAGCATCTGGGCCTGGGCTAGACTTTATCTAGGGTATGGGTGGAGAAAGGTGTGGCCACATCAAATTCAGATGTGACCTCAGTGTATGCAGTTGTGACCTCTTCCAGGTGTGCCAGTTGCCTAGGTAACTCAGGTACTGGATGGAGACTTTGCTGCAAGGAGGGTGGGGTAGGGTGGGGTCTGCTCACCATCCCGGAGCTGAACTTACATTCCAACCTTTTAATAATCATGAAGTAGGGGAAGGATTCTCTCTGGCTACTTCCTGCTGACAAGGGGTGTCAACAATAGGGGTAAAAGGCTGGAATTTTGTTCCCTCCCAGAGAAGGCAGCCAGCAGCAGCTGTCCCTTGGTGGCGTGAGTCCTTAGATGAAGTCTGGAGAAGTCTCATGAGGCATTGAGGGGCTGAAAATACTAGAGAACAAATAAATGGCAAGGGGAAGGACTTGGGGCTGAAAAATGTTGGCAGAAATGTCCCTAGCTACTTCTGACATCTGGTGACTAGGTAGGAGAAGTCAGGTAACAAAGGCAAGAACATAAATTCCTGTCCAATTAATAGACAGGTACGGACACTAGATGGGCAGGCTTCTTACTTCTATTGACTGCCCGGCTCTGGTTAATTTTGAAAGGACAGAAACAAAGTTGCTGATGTGACATCATCTCCTCTTACTCCTCTCCATGGTTCCTTGTTCCCCAGACTGGCTGAGTCTAGGTGCTTGTTGCTGGATGGTTTGTCCCAGTTGGTATTCAAGGAGGATTGAACTCAAGGCCTGGGCACTGTCCCTGAGCACTTCTGCTCAAGGCCAGCACTGAACCACTTTGAGTTATAGTACCACTTGCAGTGTTTGCTGGTTTTAGATAAGAGTCTTGAGCCATGCTTCCAGCCTGGCTCTTTGCAGGTTAGTTGAGAAATGGAGTCTTAGGGATTTTTCAGCCCGGGCTGGCTTTGAACTGCAACCTTTGCCACAAAAGCTTTTTATTATTTCCAATTAAAGCAACAAGGAGATCAAATAGAATAGAGCTTAACTGGTCCTTATCAAGAACTGACCAACAAATATTCTGCAATGACAAAACTTGTTAGATGAGATGAGAATTTTAGCACAGATAGGCCCAGAATTTTAGAACCACGTAGTCAGTAGTAGAATACACAACACAAAACAAAAAAGGCAAAACTCAAAACCTAAAATTTTTGACAACAATGTGTAGACATCTTTGCTAACAAAGCACCTCAGATGGTTGGGCCTCAGTTACCAGGGCCTATGAAAAGAGCAACCTGTTAGCAAGGCACCTTAGAATAGATGGATGAAGTAGTAAGCTTGGTGGAAAGTTAAGGGTCAGATGGGGCCAAACCCTTAACCCACCATGTGGCCAAGATGATGAACTCAAGATGGCAAATTTCTGAAAGAATGCAAAGAAACAAATAGATCAAGCCTACATTGACTAACCTTTGAGAAGGAACCTAGAGGGGTCCCCAGCCTGCATTGCACTTTTCAGGGCACAAGCTAAAATGTTGTAGAAAAGAGAAAGGGAGAGAGGGAAAGTTGGACATGAATGGCAGAGAAAGCAAAGAGAACCTGAAAGCAAACAGAATTCTGACCATTTACCATTGCAGTAGCAAAAACTGTCCACATCTGAGAATGGCATAAAATTAGGCACTCTGGCTTTCCAGGGAGCACAGGAGGCATTTCAAAGGGGTTTCACGGCTCAGGCGTGACTCATTAATAGGGTAGGGGCGGGGAAAGGTCTGTCCAGGTAAAGGGAAGTGGGACCAGGTGGGAGAAAGGAGTGGCCACATCAGATTCAGATGTGACCTCAGCAGATGCAGATGTGACCTCTTCCAGGTATCCCAGTTGCCTAGGTAACTCAGGTACTGGGCAAGGTCTGCTCACCATCCATGAATGAATCTTACATTCCAGCCCTTTGATAATTATGAAAAAGGGCGAATATTCTCTCTGGCTACTTCCTGCTGGCAAAGGGCATTGATGGTAGGAGTAAAAGGCTGAGATGTGGTCCACTTTGGGAGAAGGCAGCAGGCAGCAGTTGTCACTTGGGTGATGAGTCCTTAGATTAAGTCTGGTCCAGGAGGCAAGTCTCTTGGACAAAGTCTGGAGAAGTCTCATAAGGCATTGACAGAAACCTGAATGAATGGCTAGCCTTTGAGAAGGAATCTGGGGGGGGGGGCGTGTTCCTGGGACCCAGCCTTTGTCTCACTCTTCAGGGCACAAGCCAAAATGTTGTACAAAAGAGAAAGGGAGAGATAGGGAAAGTTAGACATGATTGGCAGAGAGAGAGCAAAGAGAGCCTGAAAGTAAACAGACTTCTGACCATATACAATTGCAGTGGCAAAAACTGTCTATATGTGAGAATGGCATAAAAATTAGGCACTCTGGCTTTTCAGGGAGAGCAGGAGGCATTTCAAAGGGGTTTCACCATTCAGGCGTGATTCTCAGCATCCCATTAAATGAGTAGGAGAGTCAGTCTGGTGAGTGAAGGAGAGCTGACCAGGCAGAAGCGGCGTCCCAACTTCCCCCAGAGCCCTCTAGAGAGAAATGGCCAAGCCCCTAAACCAAGCATCCTCAGCTTCAGAGGTGACCGGCCTTACAGCTAAAGGCCATAGGAGCTCTCTGGCGTGGTACTATGACTGGACAGAGCCTGAGTGACAGAGAATCGTAGATAGTAGTTTCACTCACCAGAGTAGAGAAGTGGTGTGGAAGTGGATATGAAGGCCAGCAATGGTATCGATGCGCTGTATCCACAGCAGACAGAGCGGTTCACAAAAGGCCATCAGAACTGTGGGTATTCCTCAGAGCAAAAAGGGAAAAACAAACAAAAAGAGGAAAAAAATAAACGGGGAGGAATCCCACCTATCCTGACTTTAAGCCCTTCCCGGGTCTTGGCACCTTTTATGTTAGGTTTTTAAAAAGAGGTAGCCAAGTAAGAACAGCACCATGCACACGGTGTTCAGGTAAGGGGTAGGTTTATTCAGTAGACCTGCTGGGACCAGGCAAGGTTGGCACTCCACGCAGCTGGCAAAAGAGGGCATCTGGCCCTGAGTTAGGCCTTAGATAGGGCAGAGGTGGGGAAAGGTGTGTCCAGGTAAAGGGAAGTGGGACCAGGTAAGAGGTGGGACCAGGTGGAAGAAAGGTGTGGCCACATCAGATTCAGAAGTGACCTCAGTGGATGCAGATGTGACCTCTTCCAGGTGTCCCAGTTGCCTAGGTAACTCAGGTACTGGGCGGGGTCTGCTCACCATCCAGGAATGGACCTTACATTTCCTTATTTTGGGGCTTACTTTTCTCAACCATTTGTCTTCTTATTAGCACATTTTAATGAATAAATTAGTGAGTTCCATTTTTGACATTTTACTACACACATGAATTGATTGTGCCTATCCTTCCTTCAACTCTTACCTGTCCTCTCCTTTATCTTGATTCCCAGGGAAATTTTCCTAGTCCTTTATAGATCCTGTTCTACTTTCAAGTCATTTTTCTTTTCTTTTCTTCTAATTTTCTTTAAGTAGTTGTACAAAGGAGTTGACATTTAACAAAACAGTTTATGAATGTTTTGATCAATGTCCACCCCTACTCAACCCTTTCTTCACACTTTTTTTTCTTTTCTTTTTTTTTCTTTTCTTTCTTTCTTTCTTTTTTTTTTTTTTTGTTGGTCATGGGGCTTGTACTCTGGGCCTGAGCTCTGTCCCTCAGCTCTTGAGCTCAAGGCTAGTGCTCTACCACTTGAGCACTGTAGTGCCACTTCCGGTTCACTGGTGGTTTTTTGCGATAAGAGTTTCATGGACTTTCCTGCTTGGGCTGGATTTGAACCAAGATCCTCAGATGTCAGTCTCTTGAGTAGGTAGGATAACAGGCATGAGCCACTGGTATCCGGCCTCACACTTCTTAATTAGTAGGATATCCATTGGATTCTTGCCTGTATTGTCCTCCTCTTCTTTTTATTCATTTGTTCCTTTTCCCTTGACCCTTACCCCATTCCTTTTGAGTACCAACTTTCTCTGTTTTATTTTGAACTTTGATTCTGCTTTTCTTACGAATTACACTATTTGAATTTTCCCTTGAATCTACTGTATTTCATACCACCCAACCTATTTATTGGTATTTTCCCACCTATGAGAGAATACATTTGAGATCTGCCTTTTGGTGATTAGTTTATTTAGCTTCATATTATATCTTCCTGTTCCATCCATTTTCCTGCCAATGACAAGACTTCATTCTTCTTGTTTTATAATGGTCCATTGTGTGTCTTAATATACATTGTATGTTTATATGTACATTTAGATATCATAAGGTATAAGGTTTATAATAATATATAAAGCACAATTACAGATTCAGATGACTGATTTTCAATTCAGTTGCCCTTTTCTATTATTAGAAACAGCAGATTTACATAAGTAAGACCATTCTATTTTTACACTTTGAGCACACCCAGGTTACCAAGGTTTCTCTAGTATGTGGTGACTCTTGTTTCACTAATATCCCTGTTCACTTGTTATCTTTAGTTTCCCCTCTTATTTTGTACACTGATTATATTTTTTCAAGTTTTTTTTTTAACTAGGGAATAGCTGAACTGTTAGCACTACTGAATTACTTCTTACAATGAGAATGTAAGTGTGAATTTTTACCACTAACAAGTAATGCGAATTTCAGTCCCTTGATAGGTGGAAGATGTGTTAAAGCAGGGGTCTTAAAATTTTCTTCACTTTACAACTGTTTATGTCTTTGAAGTAAGGCTTACATATTTCCTTTCCATAGTCATTCTTCCAAACTTTCTGTTTATGGTACTGCGGTGAGGCTGACGGAGCAGAAATAAGAAGATGTTCATTTCTGCCAAGATGCTTACTCTCTGAGCTGCACAAATCTTTATCATCATCTTATTTTAGAAAAGATAATATTTTATTTATATGAAGAGTCAATGAAAGCTTGTTTCACACATTCCCAGTTTGAAAATATATAGGTTAAATATAGAAAATCAGTCATGTTTATATTCAGGTTTTGATCTCAAAAGCCATTGTGTTTTCTGTTGTTGTTGTTGTTGTTGTTGTTTTAATTTCAACCTACCAAGGATAAAAATCAATATCCAATCAAAAGATGTTTACATGAAAAACTATGTTGTAATCATTTGGTAAGTGCTACATTTTGGATTTATTTTGAAAGACAAAAATATTAATTTTTAAAGCCTCTTGAGAAAAATGGACAATATTTAGAATATTAAATAAAAATGACCTGAAGACATTTTAGTTATAAGTAGGTAGAATGAAGAGCATACATGTATAGACAATTCTTGGATAGAGAGCATTTTGATTAAGTAGAAACTAAATTTCAATTTGTAATCACTGTGCTCAAGTAAAATATTTCAAAATCCTACCTGCACTAGCAAAACTACTAGTTCCTTATCTACTTCCTCATGAGGTATTTAATTTTGAGGAAATTACTCTACACCATGAGTTCAAGGCAGTTATAAGAAAGAAAATGGGATGTGATAACAGCTTCATGGCATGTGGTGTACTGGATCATGTAGTTCCACTTTATTTGGGGACAAACTTAAGTCTGATTAACCAAAGGATCAAGGACACAAGGTGAAGTCTAATGGCATCAATCCAATGTCTTGTACCCTCAGCCCAAACCTGAGGTACCTGGAACATTGTTTATCAAACATGAAGTGAAAGTGCTGACAAGTTCAAATACAAGGCTGTATTTTGGAGGTTAAAGCAAAGTGTAAGCAAGACGGAAGATTTCAGTCTTTATTTTAGAAAATGAATATCCATTCAAAGGGAGAAATATGTATAAAATCCTAAATATTCTGATTCTACTTAGTAGTTATATCACTAATTGGTAGAGATAGTATAATGTTGTTGGTGAGTCTAGGCTAGATCTCATGGCCATTTTTACCAGGCCTTACTTATTAAACAGATGCTCTTAGCAGTAGAACCACACTTCTAGTCTGTTTTGCTTTATTTATTTTTCAGAAAAGTATCCCATTTTTGCCTAAGCTAATCATGGCTTCAATCAGAAGGGTAGAAGCTACTTTTTGAGTAGCTGGGGGCCACACATGTGTGTCACTATGCTGAGCTGAGCATCTCCTGTAATTTGAATAAGAAGAGCTAAGGGGCTCTGTGTATAGCATTTCACTTGTAAATACAGTAAGAAAAGAGGATTACTCGAATTATGGGTAAATTTTTATTGCTTATAGTGTGTGTCATCACATAGATATATCTGAGACTTCAGTCCTATATTAATATAATAGTATTTTACATATAAAACACACACATATATATTTATATATACATATATATATACATATATATATATAGGACACACACACACACATATATATATACATCAGCCCTAAGACAGTTAACCATTGAAAGGAGTTACATCACTGCAATCTTTTTCTTCATAAGAATTTATGTTAAAATTAATTTTTATATCGTAGGGCATAGAGCTAAGTGCACTTTAAATTAGTAATGTCTCAACAGTCAAATTTGAAACAAAAGAAACAATTTCATGGTAAAACTAAATATCTTGAACAAAATTTTATTAGGATTACTTGTGATAATAATACTGAATATTTTAGTTGTTCTATTCTTATTAATAGCATTGTATGGACATTTATCCTGGAGTAGTTGCTGAAAAAAGAAAGTGAAAAAGCCTGAGTACTCTCTTTGAATGTTCATCCATTCAAATTAAATTATTGTCATTGGTAAGGAAGAAGATAGAGTTTTAGGGTTGAAAGAAAGAATGCAGTGTTTTAAATCAAGAAAAAAATCTGTGCTATAGAAATAATTAGTTAGATCGATCAGTGTTTCATTGGCAAGTTAGTGAGATTTGCTTTCCCTTCCCCAGCCAACCATACATATGGAACTTACAAAATTTTCCATCTTAGCTGGCTTGAAATTCCATGCAACCCTCTTCTTGTCATAAATATTTAATAAACGGACAATTCTGTTTGCCAAGGCTTTTTGTGCATTGGGTAGAGGATTTTTATAAACTGTTCAATTTAAGTCGCAATACTTTAATTTTGTGCATGTGTATATATTCCAAAATTTGTTTTATGTGCCAATTAGGAATTGATTTTTAAAATTGCTTATATTCTCTATGTAAGCAAGAAGTAGATTTTATATTATAGTACAAAGAAGATATGAAACTAGATGTATTTAATGTGCATTAGTGACTAAAATAACGGATTCATTTACTGATTCATTCATCTTTATCTTTTGGAATATGTGTTCCATGTGCTCAATGTGCATATATTGTAGAATACTATATGGCTAATTTTGAAGAAATTTATAGTCTCTTGTTATTATCTGAGCTCCCTTACTATGAACAATACTATTGCATGCTTCAACAATCTGAAAAATACTCCTCTTGCTTGAGTCAATATAAATCTTGTACTTTATATTGCTTTATACATATTATCACCAAAACTTAAGCACACATATTGTCAAAATGTTTATATTTTATTCTTCATTTTTATTAGACTGACAGAAAGTGCAATCTGTATTTTAAGCAGTCTTATTAAGAAATTGAAAAAACATCTATGTGGAAGGGAGGAATAGTAAAATGGAGATTCAAGGGCAACCTAGACAAAGCAGTTAACGAAAGGCTGCAAAATTATATACACATATAAAATATATGTATATTCATAGTTACATATATAGGCAGGTACTTGTCCTCATACCTGATTCAGGAGGCTGAGATCTAAGGATCACAATTCATAGCCAGCTTGGGCACAAAAGTCCATGAAACTAGAATCTCCAATTAACTACCAAAAAAAAAAAAAAAGCCAAGACTGGAGTTATGGTTCAAGTGGTAGAGAGTCATTGAACATAAAAGCTCTTAAACAGCAGCTAAGCCCTGAGATCAATCTTCAGGATGAGTGCACACACACACACACATACACACACACACACACAGACACACACACACACACCCCAAAACACATATTAATGCATACATACAATTTGAAGCTTTGATATAGATATACATTGTGAAATGATCAGTACAGCACAGTTCAGGTGGTTAATTTAACTAGCATCTCTACATGGTTGTCCTTTGTATGAGCGTTCAAGGTAAGTATATTAATCCTCTTGGCAAATTTCAAGTATATAGTTTTATTAGCTGTTTTATTTATCTTTTGCAAAGTTGTAAACTATTTCCCTTAATCCTTGTGTGACTTTCTTGAATCTGGAACACAGGTTTCAAGGCCCATAAAAGTCCAAAGACATGGAATAAGTAGCTGCTTTGTGTGTATGATTGATCATGACTTCCAAATATCTGAGCACATATGACCTTAGAAAAATGCTTCTGAAGGCTTGGAAGGTGGCTCAGTGGTAGAGCACTTGCCTTGCATGCCTGAGGCCCTGGGTTCGATTCCTCAGCACTACATAAGCAAAAAGAAAAAAGCCAGAAGTGGCTCTGTGGCTCAAGTGGTAGAGTGCTAGCCTTGAGCTGAAAAGCTGAGGGACAGAGTCCAGGCCCAGAGTTCAGGCCCCACGACTGGACCAAAAAAAAGAAAAGAAAAGAAAAGAAAAGTGCTTCTGAGGAACTCTTCTTGAGTTTGAAGTACATCACACTCTTAAATATACAAAATCAGATAAATACTAGTTATTGCAAATGAGGAAAACCATGAGACCCAGAAAAGGTCAGATAAGATGATGCTAAACTAAACGAACCCCAAGATAAGGACACAAGTAGTTTTTTTTCTCTTTCTTGCGATTGTTTCTAATGTATTAATAAGGTACCTTGTGATTTTTTTGTTACTTAGTATGTCCCTACTCCATGGTATAACACCTGTTTTCACTGTATTTGATGTTGGTATAATTTGTGGAGGGGAAGGGAAAAAAAACAATTGTTTAAATAGGGATACAGATGGACCCATTGAAACAATGAGATGTATAAGACATTATGTCGAAAAATGAACTTTACAACTTTGGCAGGTGGGGGGGAGGGAAGGAGGGAGCAGAGAGGGGGTGGTGGAGATGAGAAGAGAAAACAAAGGAGGAGGCAACAATGTTTGATAAGAAATGTACTCATTACTTTGCTCATGTAATTGTAACCCCTCTGTATGGTATTTTCGCAATTAAAATATGAATTAAAAATAAATAAATAAATGAATAAATATACAAAATCAAAGGATCGATAACAGAATTTCATAAACTCCTTCAGCTGTTGAAAGACTGGTAACTATAAAATATTGAAAGTAATTGGAAGTTTGAAGCTAAAAAGAAACTAAGGTATACATTATCTAAGGTATACATAACTATACATAAGTTATACATAACTATAATTATCTATAACTAAGGTATACATACATAATCAGAAAGATGAAGAACAGAAATAATAAAACTTATTTCCTACAGTTTACCCAGAACTAAATAAATTCATACAGCTAAAACCTGGCAAATCTAGTACTGTAACCCAAGTTTCTTATGAACAAATTTATCATTCTTTGCACTGCGTGAAATCCAAGTCCTATTCTTATCATGTCAATAGTTTTGTTGTTGTTGTTTCTCCTATTCATGTTTTTCTTTATTTTTCTGAACATACTTAGTTTCAGAGCTACAAGTAGGGGAGCTTAGCCACCAGGACCTTTGCAGTACCTGAGTAAGTTATGGTTGGCTAGCCAGGCATTCACACGTACCGTTACAAGGTTGACAACATTACTGACAAAATGCCTGGAAGTTTGTGAACCACAAAATATCCTGACTGACCAAACTGATTCCTTTAATTACAATTAAATGTAATAATTTGAGGAATAAATAAGGCAGTGATATTATAATTAATGAATCACTTGGAACGAGGGTGAGTAGAAATGAGAATATTTAAAAATAACTAGAAAATGTAGTATACATACACACACACACACACACAATGGAATTCTATGCCTGCATCAGAAAGAATGACATTGCCCCATTTGTTAGGAAATGGAAAGACTTGGAAAGAATTATATTAAGTGAAATAAGCCAAGCCCAAAGAAACAAAGGTCCCATGGTATCCCTTATTTACAAAAAATAGTACATGTGTAGGACAAGTAGAAAAGGTCAAAAGCTGTGTACTTATGACCATATAATATGATGTTAAGTGAAATGAACTACAAGATAGGGACACAATTTTTTTTCTTTCTTATTATTGTTTCTAACGTATTTATAATGTGCCATGTGATTTTTTTTGATTGTTTCTTTGTTATGTTCCTCCCCCACAGTATAACTCCTGTTTTCACTGTATTCTATGTTGGTGCCCTGCAACTTATATATACACTTCTTTAATTCAGGGAGGGGAAGGGAAAAAAACCAAAATGCTTAAATAGAGATACAGGTTGACCCATTGTAACAATGAGATGTATAAGACACTATGTTGAAAAAGAACTTTAAAACTTTGGTGTGGGGGGGGTAGTTGTGGAAGTGGGAGGGAAGGGATGGTATGGGAAAACAAAGGAGGAGGCAACAATGCTTGATAGGAAATAGGAAATGTACTCATTATCTTGCTCATGTAACTGTAACCCCTCTGTACAGTATTTTTATAATAAAGAATGTACAAAAAAACCTTCACAAGACAATGTGATGGAAATGAACTTTACAACTTGATGGGGTTGGAGGGGGAGAGAAAGAGAAAAATGAGAAAGGGAGTAACAATGTTTGACAAGAAATATACTCATTATCGTAACCTCTCTGTACACCTTGACAATAAAATTAAATTAAAAAAAGATGAACCCTTGGTAGGATCAATTTTTAATGTTTCCTTTTAGTAAAGTATCATCAAGTGAAAATTATGAAATGTAAAAATATTATATATTTGTATTGCTATACTATACCAACTTTAGGACTTTATAATTTTGTACTAGAATAATCTATTTATTGTTCCTTTGAAGATACATGTAATTATAATTTTAATTTAGACTTACATGTACAAATTACCAAGACCACAATAAACTTATATTAATAGGAAAGAAAATCACAAGATATTGGACACAAAATTTTCGACTTTCCCATTAGTAGAAGTACAAAGCTCCATTTAAAACTTCACAGATATTTTAAGATCATGAAATCATTGCATTTTTCATCCATACAGTCTATGAGATATAGATAGATAGTTAGATAGGAACATACTACAAACTAAAATATATCTCAAGAACATAAGGTTTCAGTACCGCTTATGATAAAGTTCATTGGTTGTTCTGTGAGAACCAAGTTTGTTTTATTCAAGTACTAAGGTCTTTCTGTTTGTAAAACACATTTACAATAGAGACATAGTTCACAAGCTTCAGTTTTAAAGAAGTAATTTGTGAATTTGATGCAAACATTTCATGAATAAGAGGGTAATCATTAGTGTATTATTATAGTAAAGATGTTATAATATTTATATCATGAGGAAAAGTCTTCTCTTTTCTCATTTGTTAATAGAGCTATGTGGTATGCTATAAAGTGTGCTATGTATGTCCTATGAACTCTAAAGTTCATTCCTTTTAGAATCGATTTCTCTTTAGAAACCAGAAATCAATTTATAGCTTGATTTCTGTCATGCCCCTATTTATTTCCCATTTTGTGATTTGTTCTCTTTACTTAAAAAAAGCAAAGATGGTTCTGGTACTACATCACCTTCAATGTAAACTTCTGGGATATTCAAGAATTGTTGGACTGAATCGTTTTTAAAAGTTTCTCATACATTTCTGATTTCAGAAACCTGGGATAGGAATCCATTTCCATATGCCTATACACTATTTTTTGAGCCTCTTCAAAACATGATTCAGTAGGTTCTTGAATGTTCCTGGAGATAGTTTCTCTTGTTGAACTGTCGATGTTAATCTGAAAAAGTAAAATTATATGTAAAGCCATAATAAGTAAGCATAGTCAAAGGGAAAGATTTAAATTATGCCCCTTCTTAGTTTTACAGGGTAGCTTTATTACAGGCATGAGCCACTGGCACCTAGCAACAATTGCTTTTAATAGGCCCCTGTCTTGGATCCTATAGTCTGTTTAATCTCCTAGTATTTTATGGAAGGTGGATATTTACTTTTAAGAAAGTAGAATGTTTACCTCTTATAATTCTTTTTGTATCCTCTGAATAAAGCTACTCAGGAGGTTGAGATCTGAGCATCACAGTTCAAAGCCAGCCCGGGCAGGAAAAGTCCTTGAGACTGTGACCACTAGAAAACCCGAAGTAGCACTGTGGCTCAACTGGTAGAGATGAGCTGAAGAGCTGAGGGACAGCGCTTAGGCCCAGAGTTCAAGCCCCAAGACCAAAAAAAAAAAAAAAAAAAACAATTGTTTTGGAGAATGTAAAAGAATTGTTTGGCACTCTGTAAGTGAGGAAGTTTATAAAATTGAAGTCTCTTTTTAGGTAAAAAGGAAGTTAGTGGTCATTTGAAGTTTTATTTCCTTAATAGTAACAAATGTTGCTTTAACTATGTCCTGAAATGGGAAGACAGTGAGGAGAAGTAGGAAAGGAGAGGGGAGAGGTGGTTATTTGGGTAAACTAAAAATTTCCAGACAAGAGACTTGGGGGAATAAGTAATTAATGCAGGACTCTTCTGCATAATAGAAGCATTACATTCCATCCTTGAGCCATTCCTCCTGAAAATTCCATTTCATTTTCCATTGTTTCTCTGTATCTGTTTCACTCCTGAGTCAATACTTTGCTCAAGCAGTTGTAAGTAAGTGGAAATAAATCAATGTGGATGAATATTGGGTTTGCTAGTTTTTTTTTTTTTCACTGAGGTTGGCAATCATATTTAGTACTGAGACACAGACTGACCAGTACCACTGGAGATGGGAATAGTTGTAACATCTTCTAGCAAGGAAAATTTTTCTAAGGGTTCTCTTTTTTTTTTTCTGGGAATTATTTAGATCTTTTAGTGGATAAAGACCTCAGATGTCACAGCCTAATTTTAAATCCTAATTTACCTCTGAAGAAGTGAGCAATACTGGACTGATTACTTAGAGTCTTGGATTTCTAGATCTTTTCTCCATGAAACTTACAACAATACTGAATGTGTGACCTGTGAGAAGGTACTCATATGCCAAAAGCCTGGCATGTGTGGATGCACAGATAGTCATCAGCACCCCCTAAGGGATGTTTCAATCTCCACTTCCCATTATTACCTCTCTAGGAGACTGTGGCTGGATATAGATCTTATAAAGCTTCTTGGCCTTAGAAATTCTGCTTGATCGTGAGGCAATTTTCTTATAGGTTTCACATGCCATCCAGAATTTTATATTCTCTTCACTGTGCTCCATTTTTAAATATGCAGCATAGACTACCGGACCATCTAAAATAGTAAAGAAATCATTTTATTTTCATAGATCAACATTATCGTAAACTCTGAGGTATATTCAATGCTTAAATCAGACTTCTGAATAAAAGATTCCAAGTTATGTATCGAGTACTTTATACTGATAGCAACCACAGTGATGTGGATGTATGTGAAACGCCTTTGGCAATGTGGCTAACTGCTGAGGTCATCCTTCTGAGTCACTCGGTGGAAGTTGTTCACCAGTGTAGATGACAGATTGACTGGGATTGCCACAAAGACTCAGAAAATAGGACTTCTGCTGGTCTGGTAGTCTGAATTCTCTCTGGTTATGAATTGACATAGTACACTTAACTCCTCACACCATACCTGTCAGGTTTTCAAATCTAAATAGGCAAGTCAAGGTTGGAAGGAAAGTATCCAAGCTATGGAAGAGTGAGACGCTGTTCTGTTTGTGTATCCTGATGTGTTCTCAGTATCCAATAGCAGGAATGCAAATAAAGGTGAAAACAGGAACTTTATGTTCATAATAAATGAGAAATAATGACCAGGCAAAAAAAGTGGAATTCAGAACAGATGTTTGTACTGTTTCTGAATCCAGTACAGAGTAGTGGCAGACATGGCATTACCATTGATTGGCTCAGATGTTAAGAAGTTATTAAACTGAATTTCTCATGTGAGAAAACAATGACACAGATGGGAGGAGTTTGGGGGATTTTCTGACTGAGACACTATTTCTTATCAGCTCATACTTGAAGATTTTGTGAGATCTCACAAATCTAACACATTACTCAGAATCTTCAGGATGTTCAAATATTTCTAAGACTCAAGATGAACACTTTGAGACAAAAAATGTCTTTTATTAATTACAAAGTCTCTTGGTATATCTGAGAGATCGAGTTGCTCAGTGATAAAACAGCAAACTAATTTTCAATTGAGGCTAGTAGATATATTTGTGGACTTGGCTTTGCCTATCCATTCAACTCTGAGACCCGTTAGAGACAATTAACATAGGTTTATTTTTTAATATAAAAACCTTATATAATTTAATGTATATAGTGTGTTTGTATATTAAAACATACAAGTGTGCAACTGTCACCACAAGCAATGCTTTGAATATATCCATCAACTCTACAGAGTAAGTTTTAGATTATCAGAGTATTGCTGTGTATCATTAACTTACTTGAATTAAGATAACCAGACCAAATGGAAATGATGAGAAAAGTCATATTTTCTGGTTTATCACATCAAAGATTGGATCAAGTTCTGTAGGATTAGAAAGACGAGCTTCTTGACTCCTTGGTTTCTATTGACTGGCAGCAGCAATAGAGGAATAAAGGCAATGATGAAAGGATTTTATGTGTAAGAGAAATAACATAGATAAAGGTAGATTGCTTCTGAGAAAGAATTAAATTTGGGGAAAGCTGGTATCTGCAAAACTCTGACATCCAGGAAAACACAATCTTAGATCATGACTTCCTATTATCATGTGAGTAAGTATAGCTTTCAGATCATTCAGGAGTAGATGTGACAGGCAAATCACTCGGGACAAGAAAATGGATAAGGCTGGGCTAGAATATGTATAATTCAGCATAGGAAACCATCTAGATTAGGTAACACTACCCACTGGAGACATATGCTTTATCTTAGACTTCTTATTTTCAAAAGGAATGATAAAATGTACCTTGTCACACCGTAAGCACAGAAAGCTGAGGGCAGAAAATAGCTGAATGGGTCAGCAAAGCCAGATGTAAAACAAAAAGTACTTTCTGGTTTAAAAGATCCAATTGAAAGGCAATTTGTTATATGCTGAAGGTAAAAATAATGGTAAAATGAAGAAATTGACATAATTGCTCTTTAGAGGAGTTTTGACTGGATATTTTATTTGGAAAAGAAAATGAAAGAGTTGAGGTTAAAAAATGAGCAATCAAACAGAAAGTAATAGATACCTGGTAAAATCCACAGATACCATGGAATGAGATAGCCATAAAGGCTATTTGGATTGGTAAGTGTATTAGTGGATGGTTTAGGAAGGCAATCAGGAAACTAGTGTTAAGATTCTAAATTGTAGCACTGGGGTGCCAGTGGCTGTAATCCTAGCTACTCAGAAGGCTGCGATCTGAAGATCACGGTTCAAAGCCAGCCTGGGCAGGAAAAGTCCATGAGACTCTTACCTCCAATAAACCACTAGAAAACTGGAAGTGGCGTAGTGGCTCAAGTGCTAGAGTGCTAACCCTTGAGCTGAAGAGCTGAGGGACAGCACCCAGGCCCAGAGTTTAAGCCCCATAACAACAAAAAAAGATTCTAAATCATAGCATTCTGAATTTATAACTGTGTTTGATGTTTAACCTAATTATATATGAAATTGTTTATAGATGCTGTTTTCAGAACCTGTTGGATATCTATTCTTGCTTTCTTTAACTTCTTTCCTGATAGAGGATGAGTGTCTCTATATTGTTGAAAGCTGGACTAATTGTTCATGATTCTATTTTATTATTATTATTATTATTATTATTATTATTATTATTATTATTATTATTATTTTCTGGTCATGGGAATTGAACTCTAGTCCTGGGCTCTGTCCACTTGAGCCGCAGGGCCACTTCTAGCTGTTTCTGTGATTAATTAGTGATAAGAGTCTCATTCCTGCCTAGGAATGAGACTGAAACTGATGTTCACAAAAACTGATGTATACTGCTTGAACCTGTGTGATGTTTCAGCTATTTGTCTAGCATACAGACTAAAGAGATTTACGTGATTGGAGTGTTTACAGAACTCTGTATATATTCGGCTAATGTTTATGCATGCTGCAAGTTACCCACACAGGCCATTGAAACTGCACAGGTTTCAGGATTCGTAGTATATAATCAAAATTAAAATTGAATTACTCAGTTTAGAATTTCTATTGACTCATGTAACAAGGGACTAAACAAGTCAGAAAAGTATTTTACAAATCAGGCAATTGAATCAAAGGTGCCCATTCTGAAATTTTAAATGATACTCATTTCTAAGCCTGGTGCTCAAAACACTACACTTCTGCTTGAGGAAAAGGAAGGAAGCAATGAGCAACAGATTGCTCATTTGAGAATATGGAAGGCAAAGCTTTAAGTCATATGTTATGTTTTCCTGTTCCATGAAGAATGAGAATGTTGCCCTTAGTCATATCTAGTTTATGAAGATAGATTCCAGCACCCCTGGTAGAGAAGAAAGACATGACGTTTCTTTGCTCTAAGTCAGAAAAGTGCCACATCTATCTCTTGATTCTATTTCTTATGTAGTGGCAGACTTTACACCCTTGCATTAAATTTAAAGGTGAAAAACAGCCATGAGTATACTTTAGAAATGTGTCTAAACTAACTTTAAATTCTTTTTGTTTTCCGTCAGTGCCACAAAGAAAACGACTTCTATTACCATAATCTGTATGAAATTCTGTGTTCTATTAAAATTCTCTGACTTGCCTGCTCAGGTAGTTATCATATTTAATTTTTCTGCTACTGTTCTTTTGCTGTAGCCCTAGGAAGGTAACTTAGAGTAATGTGTATTGTTATTAATACTAAAAACATCTAATAAAGTAAATAAACACTATTAAAATTTTGTTGTATTTCTTTTTATTCTTTAATCATATATAGTCATGAATGTAGCTTTTATTCATGCATCTGCACCAGAGAAGCACATGTTATTTTTAATATAATGTGGGGAGCATTTTTGTATCACAATGGCTCTTTCATACTTAATAATATATGTTTTACTTTAGATGATGATATAATGGTACAATTAATCTGTATTATTATTTGGTATGCTTTAAACCATCTCTGGAATAGTAAAAATTCCCAATGCAATATAATGTTAATATACAGCTGTTATACTATGTTGTCAGGGAATAATGACAAGTAAATAGCCTATAGTATGAACAAATATTTCTATCCATATATTTTTGATCTGCATTTGGTTTATGTCACCTGTATAGAACTGTGGATACAGAGAGCTGCCTGTAAAGTTAACAACACACTGGTATTAAACATTTAGATTTCTCTTTTCTATCATAATTTATCCAACATTGAAGATTTTGGTAAATAAATCTTTGCAACTCTTTGCTCTTAGAACATAATGAGAAGGAATAGTTTCTAGGTTGAAAAAGGAGATGTATTTCTAAAGCTTCTTTGGCCTAGAAATCCAAGGTAATTTTCTGATTCTTTCATGTACCTGGGAAATATTTTTAGTTTGAGGGCCCTCTGTATCTATGTATTTTAATAAAACATATATACACACATATGTATACACACATTGATAGATAGATTAATAAATGATAGATGTCTTTTATAAAGATTGCATTATATTTCATTGTCAATAGTGATATCAGGCAATGTTGACTCCATCTTGTTTGTTTACGGAGTAATGCCAGTGATACCTTTTTTCTTGGTTAGGTCAAATGTACTTAATTTATATTTATTCATTTATTTTTATTATCTTTAAGTGTTTTGATTATAAACATTTCAATTCAGTTTGTGAGTACAATGCACCTTGATCAATGGCACCCTTTCCATCATTCTTCCTCAATTTTGCAAATGTCATCCGTCCCCTCAAGTTACATGGGACTTATTTTTGTTTATTTTTATTTTTTGCTTTGTTTGTAAATCATCTACTATAACAAAGTTTCAGTTCATTATCTGGTATTTCTTTTGGTCATTTACTAGGGCGGGAATACTCTCAATCCTCAGTCCTCTGTTGTATTCCTCCCCACCCCCACCCCCACACTTTTTATTTTTGCTGGTCCTGAGGCTTGAACTTTGGGTCTGGGTCCTGTCCCTAAGATACTTTTGCTCAAGGCCAGCACTCTACTACTTGGGCCACTGCACCACTAACAGCTTTTTCTGTGATTTAATTGGAGATAAGAGTCTCACAGGGTTTTCTGGCCAGGCTAGGTCTGAACCGTGCTCCTCAGATGTCAGCCTCCTGAGTAGATATGATTACAGGCATGAGCCACCAGTGCCTGGATCCCCTGTTATAGCCTATCAACATGTTTCCACTACCCAAAAGGAAAAGCCAGGGTCTCCTAGCCATGGTGGCAGGGGTCACTGACGTGGAACTCTCCATCTCTTCCGTCCTTTCCTTGTCACTCCTGGGTCATTCTGAGTGTTGTTTACCACCCATTCTGGAACCACTGTTCCAGAGGTGAGACACATCTATGCTTTATCTTTCTCAATTCCTGGAAAAATACCTCTGAATCCCTTTGTACTTTGTACTGGTGGCTAGATAGAACATAGTACTCATGTATTTTAATTATTCTTGCATGTGCCCTCTCTCCCTCCCCGCTTACTGTGTGTATGTGTGTGTATGTGTGTGTATGTATGTATGTATGTATATATATATATATATATATATATATATAATAGTAATTATTGCTTTCCTTCTTATATCCTCTCCCTCACCTGAGAAACATTGAAAATTAGGATTTTAGTACATTTATCTTTATATATTACATTTACTATATGCTTTCTGATGGATAGCATGTACTGGATTAACATTATTTTTATTTATCTTTTGTATTCTTCATGCTTCTGCTCTTTAAAGAGATTCTCAATAGGTCCTAAATAGAAATAAGCTGTAATCACTCCTTGTCCAAAAAAAAAAAAAAAAAAGAGCATAAGATTGCACCTAGCATGCTATTAATTTTGCATTTTCTGAGAGTGAGGTTCTGACTGCAGAGCAATACCTATAAAAGGCCAGGTTTTCTCCTTCCTGCAATGTGAAGAAAAATAAGGAAAACTGAAGAAGACAAAAGGTGTTGCGTGGAAAAGGCTGAGGCAAGGCGATGCCTATATAAGGATTCAGGCAGATAACCATGGAAACCACAGTGGTTAGCAGGAATTAGAATTAATGATCCTGGAAGAAGCTGCCAGTTCAGAAAGAGCAAAAGACAAAGAAAGTTGAAATAATGGCTCAGCATCTGAGATCAGGATTCACAATACCCATCAGTACCTTCCAATGTCCGTTCCGTGACATATACCAGTTAAAATGTCCCAGAGCTGTGGCAATCACACACTATTCAACTAAAAACTTCTGATGTTGTCTATAGGTGATTATGATAATTCTGAAGTTGAGAGAAATAAATAGTACACTGAAGGATGACTTTGACTAAGATTAAATGATTGATGCAAACTCAGTGATTCAGAACCCTTGCTAGTCCAGATGACCTAACAGTATCTGTGCTCTGCATCTGAGCTGGATTAACCAAGTAATACACACCAGAAAAATATACATGAGCACACTGACTTTAAATCACACTGCATTTTGACTTTAAATCTACAGTGCCCAACAATCAACTGGCCCTTTCCCAATAGCCTGGCTCTGTAAATCACCAGAAACTACTTTATCCTTTTGCTCTTTTTGTGATGACAACATAGCTTCTCCTAAGCAATCTGCAGTTTGATCTTGCTTTGAATTTCACTGAGAACTTAGATATAATCACCTGGTGATAGCCTGTCCTTCTCAAATCAGCCAAACTTCCTCCAACTGTACTTACCTTGTCAGTTTCCCTTCTGAGAACAAATTGCCCCTGTTCTTTTTGTACTGAAAACTTCTTTTTCTATTTTTTTTCCTTCATTATTTTGATTTTTTTTTTGAGGAGCTTTGCTCTTAGAATCATCATTACTCTCTCTGAGGCCTTTGCTCTCTGCACTATCTATCTATCTATCTATGGAGAAGATTGCCTCCCTACTGTTTTCCAGAATAACTTAAATTCTCATTAATCTAGTCAGTGAGTTCCCCTTTCTTTTCAGGCTCACAGATCTTGTTATCTTTTTGTCATTTTAATAATAAACATTTTTATTGAGGTGATATGATGGCTTATTATGGTTTTGATTTATATTTCCCTGATAATTAGTAAGGCTAAATATATCTCACATCTTTATTGTTGAGAAGAATCAGTCTAGCATATTTTCCCTTTAAAATGCAGCATATTATTATTATTATTAGCTATTAGTTATTGTTGAGTCTCATGTATTCCCTTTGTGGATAAATAGTTTGTAAATATTTTCATCCATTCTTTAAGTTGCCTTTTGACTTTGCTATCAAGAATACTTTTAGTTTGATGTAATCCCATTTTTAAGTTCTTGGGTTTAGTACTCAAGCTTTTGTTGTTATATCTAAAAGTCTTTCCAGCAGGGTGCCAGTGACTTATGCCTGTTATCCCCTAGCTACTCAGGAGGTTGATATCTGAGGACTGAAGTTCAAGTCCAGCCTGGGTAGAAAAGTCCCTGAGACTTTTTCTTTTAATGTTATAAAGAAAAGCATTTATTTTTTTTTTAATATTGTGAAAATACCATACAGAGGGGTTATAATTACAGGGGCAAAGTAATGAGTACATTTCTTTTTTTTGGGGGGGGGAAGGGGTCTGGTCATGGGGCCTGAACTCTGGACCTGGGCGCTGTCCCTCAGCTCTTCAGCTCAAGGCTAGCACTCTACCACTTGAGCCACCACGCCACTTTCAGCTTTTTTTCTTTTTTCTTATGTGGTGCTGAGGAATTGAACCCAGGGCCTCATGCATGCAAGGCAAGCGCTCTACCACTGAGCCACCTTCCCAGCCCAGTACATTTTTTATCAAGCATTGTTGCCTCCTCCTTTGTTTCTGCTCTCTCCCCACCTCCATTAGTCTATTTGAGTGCTGTTGTCCTTATGACTCAACTTTGGTAGATTACATATCTCCAGTCATTTATCATTTCCTTCTAGATCTTCTCATTAGATGATATCTAGGTTGCTTAAATAATTTCCATTGACCCTTCCAATTTCTTAATCTTTTTCAATATGGATTTCATTTATTTCTTCTCTCATTCTTTGTCCCCTGCCCAGTTGATCTGCGATCAGCAAAGTTCTCTTCATTATCATTTTGCCTTGAGATTCTGCTGCAAACACCTCCGTGAAATAGCTACTGTTCTTTGATTCTCTCTCCTGTCTGGAAGCTCACCAGGCTTCTAGTCAGATACACTCTCAGTGGTTGGCTGTTTCTCACCATTCAGATCCATGCTTCATTTTTCACCTCGTGTCCCTGGTCCTTAGATTGCTCCATTAACTTCTACTCTTGTACCTGACTGTTATGGTCATCCCAGTTGATCTTCAAAGCTTTTACCACTTTCTGGAATTAATTGTTCATGGATTTATTTGCTTGTTAGTCTCTTCCCTCTAGAAGGAACATATAAGCAGAGCACAGTGACCTTGTACATGTCTTTTGTCCAAATGTCTTCAGTCCTTACATGATCTGCCAGGCACATGCAAGGACTCGGTGAATCATACATGAGGTAACTGAGGAATGAACCTCTTTTTGTTTGCATGAAATATGATTTACTTGATTTTCAATGAGGAGTGCATTCTCATCTTCAGAGAATCACTTAATTGTAGTATCTAAGTTCTGCTTTTATCTAGCATTATAGCTTCATCTGTTATACTTTCCAGTTTAAGAGTCCTTGGATTTTAGTTGACTGTAGGTCTTTGTCATTTAAGTCCATTTCTTGTGTCTTTTCAAGTTTCATCATATCTCAGTTAAAATTAGTCACCAGAAATACCATTGAATTTCATTTTTAATTTGTATTAAGTAATGACTAATCCTTTGAGAGCACTTTTGGTGTCAGTGCCAAATCTCAGGTAATTTTATGGGAAGATAAACTTTTCTTGACAACTTGTTAAATCTTGTCATTACTCATATTGATATGGTGGAGGAACTAAGGATGAAAAATAATATTTGACTTGGATTGTGTAAGATGGATATTGAATGATTTTAAGATATAAATGTAACCATGCTTTTTGTGTATAAGACTTCGCTGGTAACTAGCTATTTTAGCTTCTGTAACTTTGCTTCTGCTGTTTTCTGAACAATGTGTGCTATAACCAAACTGAGCCATTACAGCCTTCGGTTCTATTCCCTCACTCCCAGTCCAATCGGAGGCAACTCCCAGCCCTGGAGGGAAACTGAGGACTTCCTTAGTCAAGAAGTTTAAACTTAAGAACTGATTAGTTGGAAAGCACAAACAGTCGTAGGGCCCTAGGACATATGATTGTACCTCCCCCTCTCCTCCCCTTTCCCCACCCCAGTCAGATAAGGCTTAAAGGCCAAAGTAGGCTGGCACTCACATTTGTTCCCTGGGATCCCAAACTCAAGAATGCACCTGGCATGTCAGTATTTTCTCGCTCAATAACATCTTGCACATTTCTAATCAGGCAAAGTGTGGTCTCACTGCCAGCCGATTTTCTGGGGGCTCATCCAGGATCGACAGTGTGATGGTCCCCCGGGTGAGGGTCTCCCATGAGGAGACCCTGGCCTCCCGTGAGGGTCATTGGCCCCACCATGGCCGAGCTGCCTTTTTGCAAGTTTGAAGGCACTCGCCTCTTTGTTCCCAGACTATATTTTTGATCATGGACTGTGTGGTCTCATTGCCCATGGATTTCTCGGATCCCACTACAATATGTCCATTAAGATGGTATTTTCTCCCCTAAAAGCTTGGATTTTCATAAATTAATATTCAGATTCTAACATTTGTAGACTGGAACATTTTACAGATTCTTCTACTTAATTTAATATACAGGATTTTTTTTTTAAACTGCTATTAGGTTATATGTCAAATCCTGTTGAATTTTATAAAGCAGATTTCTTTATTAAGTGCAATTGCTACTTATCTGTACTAGGCTCACTTCCAAAATAGTTGCCTCTCAGTAAAATATTGCCAAATAGCCCATTATGTAGCTTTAGTAAAAAAAAATTGTAATATTAATTTTAAAAAATATGTGTTGCTCTTGCTTTTGCAAAGATATTCAAGGTTCTTCTAAAACTTACTTTAATAAACATTTTCTATTTCACAGTTTTGTTCTTTTCTGGAAGACATTCAGTTGTTTTTGGAAAAAAGAGTATTTTTCCTTTGTGTTTTATGTGTTCCATAGCATATCATTTTTTAGGTATTGTTTTGTTTCAAGCACATTGCCTGAGACTTACCAATATAAGAATTGCCTACCAGCTTTACTGACTAAATATTGAACTAAAGCACATATTATTTAATCAATATCTTTGCTGTTTTAAAAAACTTGTTTTTCAACTATGTGTCTTAGGATACTGTCTAAACTTTATCTAGAATACTATTAATTTCTAACAGCATCTCTATTTTCCCATAGTTTTCTTCTCAAATTGATTGTGTTCTACACTTCCTTTCCCACAAAATCCTTGAATTTTTCTCCATCTATTGAGACTCAGACTAATGAATTCCCTTTGAATGTGGATTCTTTGAGATGTGTAATCATAGAGACAGTGTTTTAACCTCTGTAAACACAGCCATTTATAGATGAATACCTTAGACTAGTGGATGCCCTTTACTAGAATCCTTGATTAATGTTAAAATGTTTGTACATCCAATGTGCATATTCTTAATTTTATCTTTCTTTTTGGTTAATCTATAGAATGATTTGTTATCTACTTTTTAATGCATTATTTTTAAACATAACTTTAATAATGCAGAATTCTACCATCTATAGCTGGCATTTAAAGAATTTTATGATGTCTTTCTTTTAGTATCTCTTATGGGGACCTCCCTTATTTTGGGGTATATGATGCCTAAGCAAGCTTCTACTTCAGATCCATGTCAAATAATTAACTCTCTTCTCTTTGTTTATTAGTTCCCCAATATAGGCACAAAACATTATAGATGATGGCTAAGTATCTTGATCTTTTCTTGCTAATACTAATCTTTCATCTATTCACTCAACATTTATTGCATGCCCAGTAGGTATAATGATTTAGTATGTCAGAGGGATGAAGGTGAGTAAGAGATAATCTACTTTAAAAAAAGTACAATCTACTTAGCAAACTGCTATGGAAAATCCCCACTACACAAACTAGCCAAAGTTAAAAAACAGAATAAGTAATGATGTTAATAAAATAGAACAGAAAAAGGAAAACATTATTCCAAGTGATTTCATGGAAAAGGTAGAACTTTAAACTTTGCTTTCAAGTATGTGAAGAATATGTAGATGAGAACTCAAATCCTGTGAGCTAAGGCCTGTGGCAGGAGAGCTGCAGGGGAAAAAAAATGTAAAAAATCTACAATGCAGGAACCAGTGTCTTACATCTGCAATTCTAGCTACTTAAGAAGGTGAGATCTGAGGATTGAGATTCGTTGTTGTTGTTTTGTTTTGTTTTTGTTTTTGTTTTTGTTTTTTTGCTGGTGTGGAGCTTGAACTCTGGGCCTGGGCACTGTCCCTCAGCATTTCAGCTCAAGGCTAATACTCTACCACTTCAGCCACAGCACCACTTCCAATTTTCTGGTGGTTTATTATGATTCACAGCGTTTCCTGCCTGGGCTGGCTTTGAAGCACTAGCCTCAGATCTCAGCCTCCTGAGTAGCTAGGATTACAGGCGAGAGCCACTGGCACCCAGCTTGAGGATTGAGTTTTGAAAGAAGCCTAGGTAGGGAAGTCTGTGGGACTTTAGCCACCAAAAAAGGTGAATGAGTAGTGATTGTTATTGCCCAGCCTGTATCAGGCATTGAACTAGAAGTTTTATATCCAACTTCTCCAATGTTGTGCAGACAGATGATATGATTGTTATTTTCCAAACGAAGAATAAATCTCTTAAATGGAGTTGATTCTAGCATTGTAGTGTATGTGGATTGCAAACTAGTATGACCAAAATTTCAACTATTTACAGAGAAAGAATTACTAAAGCCATTCTTTATAATTCACACTTGTACTTGCAAGTTGAGTTGCAGAACTATGAGGAATAGCTGAAGAGTGAGAAACATAATGTTAAATTACATCAAAGAAAGAATCTGTGGTCACAAATAATCATTGGAGACCCTGTTACAAACCTGATGATGGGCACTCAAGTGGCACTCCAGGGCTGGAAGAAAATAAACCTCAGAACTGGAAGCACAACCAAGAATAAAGCACTGGAATGATTGATGGATGGGGGTCCCTGTGTCTAGTCAAGGGTACAACCATTGTCCTCTGCAGTAGGCAGTGATTTTCCCCAGGGAATCCATGAACCACAGGAGATAAAGCAGTACAGTAGAATCATGCGATTTCTCAGTGTGCCAGTGGGTACCCTATTCAGAATAAACCTATATATCTGCCAATCAAACGTCTAAGTAGTACAGGTAACTCCTCTCATAATCAATATATCTAAAGGACAAACCTGCACAGACAGCCTCTAAAGGGGGAAAAAAAGTAAATAGATAAGCCCCTAGACATAAGTTAATGGACAGGGGAGTCTTCTCTACTATCTACACACACACACACACACACACACACACACACACACACACACACACACACACATATGCACACACATCATGGGGCTTGAACTCTGGGCTTGGGTGCTGTCCCTCAGCTCTTCAGCTCAAGGTGAGCGCTCTACCACTTGAGCCACAATACCACTTTCTAGTGGTTTTTTGGAGATAATAGTTTCACGCACTTTCCTGCCCGGGCTGGCTTTGAACAGCGATCCTCAGATCTCAGCCTCCTGAGTAGCTAGGATTACAGGGTGAGCCACTGGTGCCTGGCTTAAGCTAATTTTTTTTTTATAAGTACTCACTACATGCTTTCCTGCATTTGTCTCCTGGTTTTATAATTTTGTCCAAAATGCTGGTGCCCTACCTCAATCATGATTGGCAATTCCCTTCAGTACACAGATTTCCCCATGTTTCCTGAATAAACCTCCTATATACATTGTATTCTATTTCATTTATATGATGTGAATGTAGACATTTGTATGTAGTCAACACAGACATATACACAGTCCTGTTCCCATTAAACACTGAGCAACTTTAAGGAGATACAGAACATCTTTCAAACTTACTTTTACTTTTGAAAGCACTGAAGGCTAAACATTTTTAACTGTGTTTAAAAAACTAACTTTAGCAGGCTATGGAAAAACAGAGAATTTCAGAGTGTGTTACTATTTCAGCAAGATTCCCAAAGATACATACATACATATATATATATATATATATATATATATATATATATATATAGAGAGAGAGAGAGAGAGAGAGAGAGAGAGAGAGAGAGAGAGAGAGAGAGAGAGAGAGAGAGATATCTATATATACTTATGAAGAATAAATACTCACATACTCACAGTGACAAATCTTGGTTTAATTAACACCATAAAAAATAACTGTGGTTGGCACGACATACTATTTTCAGATTTTCTTTTTTTAACTATGCAAGTTGCCATTTAGAAAGTAGAGAGAAGAGAACAGCTTTCTCCCTAACCAACTTCCACCCTAAAAATAAAGTGAGCTACTCATTCACTGATAAAATATTCATAATACTCACATTTTGTTGCCATCAAATTTTCAAAAGATTGGGCCCATTCTGATACTTCTTCCAAAGTGAGGCTTTGAAAAGGAACAAAAAGCACTGATTGGGATAAAATATTCCCAAGGTTTGGCTGGACTAAATATTATTATGTTCCTTTGAAAACAACTCCAAAGTATAATCATAGTAAGCTTTCTTTATTTGATGATTTAGCATATATGACTTTGACCAAGTGAAGTAATTGATAGACTAATAAAAATAAAATACACTTCAAACACAAAAATTTAAATTCCTATGCATGCATTATGCAGATCCTTAGATATAAGGAAGTTCTCATTCCTACATGAAGTGTCTAAATGGTGTTATTGCATGTTTCATTTGTAGGATCTGATGGGCATTTTCCCTGCTTTTAATTTTGTGAAAATCTATCATCTAAAAAGCACATGGTGCCCTCAAAGCAAGTTACATGCTCTGAACTGTATAAACAAAGTTATTTTCTGTTTAGAAATCATCTGAAAGCTGCTTGCCTTTTTTCATTATTGTTTTATTGGTGAGCTTCATGAGGTGAGCTAACAGGGGACTGTGTATTCTCACATGCAAGTAATTTTATTCTCTCTTTTAAAATATTTCATGTTTTCCCTGTCATCTGCTTATGGTGCATTCTTAATTTTCCTGCTTTCAAAAACTAAATAATATTCAAATAGGACTGCAAATCCAAGCAAGATTTATCCACTAGATGGACTGCTAGTGTCATCCCAAAAGTTTGTCTACAGACATAGTTATCAGCATTAGGTGATTAACACAATGTAAGAAGATAGGCTAAGGAGATTAAGAAAAAAAATAATCCAGACCACAGTAAGATATGAGTAGTCCTTGGAAGTTCAACCTCAGATGGATCCCAACAGTCTAGGTTGTACTGTTTGATCAATAAGAGGCTTAACAGTGAGCTGTGTTAAAACAGTTTTCAAAATATTTTCCCATGAGAGTATCTGATGTTCTTTCCTCTTATTAAGATCATTAGAAAGAATAACCTGGAATAACCTTTCAACCTACTGAAACAGAAAGAGCTAAGAATAATTATTGCTCATGCATCTGTTCTACTCACTCCTGTTCTACGGGAAACAATAAAAAAAAGTCTACAAATTGCTGGGAATCTTAAAATTAGGGGTTGGAAATTGTTGGTAAGAGAATTCCTGGGCTTCTTAGCTTCATGACATTTATGGAGATAGATCATGCTTACTTATGTTTACAGGTATAATTGTGAAATGGAATTTGGTTTTATTTGAACTTAATTTTAGCTTTTTATTTACTTTTGACTTCACAAGTTTCCTGGTTGCCTATAATTATCCAGATGCTCTGCTAAGAATTATCTTAAGTACCTTGGTTTCTTCCCCACCTGATTTTCCTCATACAAGTTCTCCTGTATCATGTCCCCTTATTTCTTCCTGGCAAGTAAACAGTGAGCAGCATTTTCAGATATCATCACGTTGTGAACAGAGAGATGTAGAGTGTTAAAGTCTAAAAGTCTTAGTTTCTAATCCCCGTGCTGTACTTAACAGTTTCTAATCATATTACACTTCATTATTTACAAAATTGAGAAAAATGTGTCAATGTCACAGAGTTATCAAGAACGTTCAATTTGGTTGTGGATGCAGAGAATTGATCAATTAGTCTTCGATAAAGATTCCCCCTACCCCTTTCTTACGGTGTGTCTGTGAAGTAGGTGGAAGACATGATGCTGATACTCCGTGGATCATTGGAAGAAAAATAAGTCAATCTCAGTTCCCTTGCTGTGTCCTTTTGTGATGTGCCTTTGTACTCAGCAGCCTCACCCAATCATGTAACATGCACAGCTCTTGGTCTGTCTCCTCTGCCTACTACTACTGCTTATCTATGTCTACCACCTACTAGTTTGCAGACATTTTTGGATATTTAACCTGAAGCACATAGGACAGGAGCTGTAAACATAAAGATTATATGGCTAGAACTACAATTCGCACTTGGACTTGGTTAAGAACTCATTGTTAAATGAATAAGGATCTTTAACCTGGGAATTTTTCAAGATAGTACATCTGAATAATACATCTGCAGCATTTTACTTTCCATTTGAACATAATCACTCTTCTTATTGCTGTAATTTTTATTTATTTATGTATGTATGTATTCATTTATTTATTTGTTGTTCATGGGGCTTGAACTCTGGGCCTGAGTACTGTCCCTCAGTTCTTCAGCTCAAGTTGAGCAGCAGCACCACTTCTAGCTTTCTGGTTGTTCATTGGACATAAGAGTCTCATGGATTTTCCTGCCTGGTCTGGCTTTGAATCATGATCTTCAGATCTCAGCCACCTGAGTAGCTAGGATTACAGGCATGAGCCACAAGTGCCTGGCTGTATTTTTTTAAGCATGTTAAAACTTACCCAGCACTCCCCAGGTTAAGGAAAGAGTTTGAGATGAGTCAAATCCTGTTATAAACAAATAAGCTCCAAACACCTTAGATGAGATTGGAAACTTATTAGGATCTTATTGTTCTTTCAGACTTATAGCCTTCCTTTAAAAATACTGGAGTTTCTTACATAGAGGGATTGAATTGTGAAAACATTTTTGGATGAAAAGAATATTAGTAATATTGATAGTTTAAAAAAATTAAGTTGCTGGACACATGGTGGTTTATACCTCTAACTCCAACTACTGTAAAGGCTAAGATTTGAGGACTGAGGTTTGAAACTAGCCTGGGAAGAATAAATTGTGAGATGATAATTTCCAACTTAAAAAGCCAGAAATGGAGGCATGCCTAATGTGGCAGGGCACTAGCAATGAATGTAGGACCTAACCAAGATGAGAGGCCTTGATTTCAATTTCAGTATTGGCACATTTTCAAACACACCTACACACACAGAGACACACAGACACACACAACAAATTGGTTTGGCTTGATGAATTCTAGTGTAAACAAAAAATAAAGAAAACCGGATGTTAGTATCATATATGATTGATCTTCTGGTGGAATTACTCACATGTAAACACATTTTATTTTCTACTTAAAATCTATTAAGATTGTAATTAAATAAATGTATGTTTATTCATTTTGTTATTAAAATATTTTAAAATAGTAACAGAATTTCAAAGCTACTTACTTCGAAGGAAGTCTGTTAGGTTCATCTCTGCACATCTTGCAAATCCAGCAATTACGCCTGCTCATTTTCCTAAAGCAATATAATACATATATGTATAATTTAGTCATGAAGATATTTGCATGTTAGTCAATTGTTAAATAAATATGAAATTAAGGATTACAATAAAATAAGGATGAATTCTTGAATTTGGTTCAATGCACTTACAGTGGGCATAAGAAAAACAGGGGAACAATATGACCCATCTCTCATTTATTGCTATAAGAATTTGGGTGCTTAGATGTCTAAGGAACTTTATAATTCGTTTATCTGATTTCTCATAAAATGGGGTTCTAAAAATATAGAACTCTCGAAATTATCTTTTTATAGTCCAGTGACAATGAATTCTACGACTCGTAAGTCTTCCTTTTTTGGAGAGTTCTTATTTTTAGAAGCTTTCTCAGTACATAAACAAAAAAAACTGCCTCTTGTAATTAGCTGAATAGAATAGTATAAATGGCTAAAGAAAAAAAGTTCACAATGTATTCTGTGATTGACGTTGTTTAATAAAGTTTTATCCATTTTGGGAATAGTGACTTTGATTTTAAAATTCAGGTGTCGTTTACTCATCTCTAGTACATTTATATAGCAATATATGTCTCAGGGAATTTTTTGACTGTCAAAAAACGTAAAACTTTGCTAGCAATAAGTAATTTCATACTTAATAGTGAGGGCTAGAAATTGTTTGTTAAGCTTAAAGATAGTCACAGAGTGAATTATTGACAAAAAGAGCAGTGAGTTTTTATGGGTCATTATTGGTTCATTGAAAACAAGTACTGAATACTTGAATGCCAAAGTCTGGCTGCTAGAGAGTGAGCTTTTTCTCCTCTTCCTGTCCTTACTGTAATTAGACTACAGAAGAAACCTTGACCCAGGAAGTTCAAGGGCCATGAGTGAACACAGGAAAGCCTAGCCACTTCGCTTTTAAATGAAGGTAAAGTGTCCAGACCTAGAACCAATCAGATGTGCAGAGTGAAAGAAGATGTGCTGAGTCAAAGAAGAGGCTACGTGGTTAAAAGTTAGGAGATAGTAGACCTTTCCCTATTTGAAGAAAGGAAGCAAATTACCACATGCATTTAGAGCATGGGAGGGCCTGAGCTGAGAGGAAAGGCTAGAGACAAGACAGGATCAATAATTGTGCCAATTATGACCATAGACACAAGAAGGTGATGGGAGATGAAGTTGCAAGGATAGACTGAGGTTAAGCATGTGCATTCATAAATGATGTGGGTCTCACATTAAGGACTTATAAAATCACTGAAGGGTTTAAAATATAGAATTGTCATGCTAATATTTGAAATTGGCTTTGTGACTAGAGGAGATTATAGGGTACCAAGAGGGGAATCTTGAAGATTACTTTGAGGGAATTGCAGGTCTCTGTGTCAGGAGGAAGAAGAAATAGAGGAATGGGGGAGGAGATAAATAGATTTTATACATTTTAGAGGAAGCATGGTTAGACTTCATTAGTAGATTGGATATAGAAGGCAAGAGGAAGGCTAGGATTAGTGGCTCAGCCTGTAAAGTCACTTACCTGGAAGACAGAGACAGAGAGGATAGCAGTTCAAGACCAAGCTAGGCAAAAACTGAGTGAGACATATCTTAATAACAAAGCTGTTAATAAGTGGTGTGTGAGTGTTTTCCCAGATATGTGGAATGTATAGGTGGGATGATTGAAGTACCAGCCTGGCCTGGGTAAAAAGCAAGAGACTATCTGAAAAATAATCTAAAACAAAATGGGCTGAAGGTATGGCTCAAATAGTAGAGGTTTTTCTTGCTTGTACAAGGCCTTAAGTTCAAACTCCAGTATTGTCAAATGAACAAGCAACAAACTGAGAGAGGTAAAATGAATGAGAAAACAATTAGAACTTGTTGGCACATTGGTAATAGATTGTGAGGGGAAGAAAAGGAACAAGTTGGGGCATATATTAATAGATGCATAGGAGGAACTAAAAACAAAACAAAATATGAGACATGAGGAAAGAGGGTAACGTAAGGGAAGAAGACAGCCCAAAAAATTGATTAGCATACAAATACACATTTTAGAGAAAGACTATGAAAAAGAAGCTTGAAGGAGAAAAATCAGAATAATGTGTTCTCAGAGAATGTAATAATGTGCTTATTGAAAAGGAATGATTGGCCAATGGAAGTATTCAAAAGAACAGAATAAGAGAACAAATACCTAAAAGAAACTATTAATATGAATGTCTGCAGTGAAAGTAATTTCAGAGTAGTAGATAGAGGAAAAAACTATGGAAGGAAACAAGTGGAGACGAAATCCAGGCCGTTTAGAGCTAATTGCAATTCCTATGCTATCTTTCCCAACAACTTTCTATTTCCCTTCCATTCTTTCTCCTCTCTCTCTTTCTATTATTCTTCTTGTCTTTTGTTGAAATTGTTGACAGACTGGAGGAGTAGGGACAAAGAAGGAGGACTATTGTTTGATCATTCTGAATTTCTGTAGATGATGATTTTTTTTTTTCTGAAAAATCTGCAATGGGAATGAAGATGGCAAATGTTAGCCATGCACTGAGTTAACAACCATAGGAAAAAGAAGAAATATCAACAGGATTTTAGGCTCCCAAGAAAGATGGAGGGGTTGATGGAGTGATGAGGTGACAGTCCAAAAAGACAGTGCTGTTCTCATTAACTGGAAATAAATGAAGAAAGGTTAAGTGCTAATTCAAGTATGTTAGGAGGTTTGGAGCAAACAAAACAAAGCAAATGGAAACTAAACTTATGGGAGTTATGTTCTGACAGTTATGCAAGAAATAATCATTATAAAGCTAACTACATTTACAGGGAAGAATAAAATGAAAGGAGATTATCACTTTTGATAGGTTCAAGGTAGTTTAAGCAGAAAACAATTTATTACAGGGAAATGTCTGTGTAGCTAGATTTTAGATTACTTTCAATGCAAGATTAAGATGGTGGATACTAGGTTGCTGATAATGGTAATTCACTGGTGTCTTTAAATGATGAAAATAAAGATAAATCTGACTGAAAATAGTTAACGTTGAAATAATTGAGCCTGAGAAAAGTGTATGTTGACTGGCTGTTTATAATGAGTTGTATATAATTTGGACTGATTTACTAATATAGATTAGCATAGTTTAATTTTCAAGATTTCTCATCTTTGTGATAATTTACAGAATGCTTTTAGCCAATAGCTATTGATTACTGTCTAAGTGGGAAGACTGTTTTGTATCAGTGTAATTAATTATCCCTGTCTTCTGGTAGGACTAGGTTTCTGCTATATCCTATTCATTTATCAATGGACTGTGTATGCCATTGTCTCTTCACTTGATCTACTAGAATCCTAGGCATACATTTTCATCTTTCTGTTATTGCTGATCCTTGTGTCTCAAATAGATAACTGTGTACAGGTTATCATGTTCATTTTTACATTCATGGAATTGTTTGGTTAACATCTTCTTCCTAACTTTTATGCCATCTTAGCATGCAACACTCACTGAACTAAAAAGCAGAAGTACAATAAAGGTACTTTTTGGATTCACTTCAGCAGAGGGGCATCTGAATGCTCATAAGAGGAGTGAGAGTACATTCAGATAGATCTTGTCTCTGAAAGCAGACAGACACATGCACTGAACTTAGCCTCTTATATGCTCTCAAATTCTTTATTTCCTTTTTTCTATAATGGAACAATAAATACAATATTGAAATGAAAACTTTCCATTCCAGTCTATCTGATCTTTCTTTAGCATTTTATGCTCTGTCACTCAGGAAGTATTTATGTTAAGCTCTTTTGTTGTTTGCATGGGAAATGTATATTCTGTCAGATTACATTTCTTCCTCATTTAAATTTCAACTAACATTTCCAGTTTTCTTTATTAACTTTATTCATCCTTTAAGTGTGAATAAACTCTCTGGAATCCTTCTCTTCATTTTCTTGCCCTCATATTTCTATTATTCATAATATTTAGTAGCTGATATGGATTTAGAGATAGATAAATCTGTTAGAGGTTCACACTATGTGCCATTCTGAGAGCTTAAATCTACCAGATAGGTTTTATTTCTCCAGAAGTGTTCTGATATACCTCTGCCTTATTATTGGAAGGAATGAGAGGACTATCCAAGTAAATTGTCCCATAGGGAACAATTATGTAATTGTCCCCTCTTGCAGAGATGCCTGATGGAAAATGAGGGAGGAAGCTGAGAACCATGTAGACAATGCTTGTCAACTATGGGATACAAATCAGGGTTCTCTGTATCTAGTGGAAATAATGTTCCCAAACTCTAGCAAAAGGTCTGCAGAGACCAGTATTAGGCCTGTGCTCACTTATATGACTGATTCACAGCGACCTTACCTGGTCCAAGCCATTCATTACTTGGACAACACTAGAAAAGGAGTGGGGAAAAAACTTTAAGTACATACATAGACACATATAGATATAATTAATGTTATTCTTATGTCTAACCTACTATACCTACCAAATGAGAAAATATTGTGCTCAAATGTCACGTAGCAATAATACATGATTATTTTTAATATGTTGTTCAGTATTATAGGTCAAACATTCAGAACATTAGATTATGGAACACAAATAGAATATAATTTCATAAAAACAGCATGGATTAGAATTTAGAAAATATTTAGTAAAATAATAAAACAAAGGGACCATGAATATTGTGCTTTATGAAGTTCTCTGGTTTTCCATTGGCTTAAGAAATAGAATTCATTGGTTGTTATCATGGTGACAGTATTTCTGCTCCCTGGCACTGCCGCCCACCTGGTACTCTGCTCTTTTCCACTATGATTTCTGCAACTCAGTGTTTAGTCACATGCCTGGGCTTCTTTCCTTTCTGCTGATTACTGCTAGATTCACAGTCACCATGCAACACTGCTTTGGAATGTCACAAAAACAATCCTGTGTCCTCTCCGTGCCTTCTGCTCTGAAACAGAGAGGTAAACTCATAAATATTTAATCCAGGAACAAGTGAAAAGTTCAGACTGGCCACTTGATTTTTATTCTTCCATCCAAAAAACCTGATAAAACTTACAGGATAAAAATGGGCAAGTAAGACTTAAATGTAAAGGAAATCATAGATTAAATAAAGGGGACAAAGCAAACAAAAATATTTCAATAATTTTGGAAGATAGAAAGCAGATGGAAGAGAAGTAATTAAAATTTCCACGCCTCTAAAATGAGAAGAGAAAAGGCAGCCTTTGGAATTTCATCTGACTAAATGAAGAACATATAATTCAGTCTGAGGACAAAGAAGTTCCCAAATGTCTATTTCCAAAATAACTCTTTCTTTAAAAAAATGTCTGCAATCCTGCATCCAATAGCATATGTCATTAAGAAATTTCTATCTATAGTTATCCCAAAATATGGAGGGTAGTATGAAGTGTACTCACATTTATAACTGAGAAGTTGAGACGTGTGTGTGTGTGTGTGTGTGTGTGTGTGTGTGTGTGTGTGTGTGTTATTGGAAACTTAAAGTCAGGGCTTTCAGGCCTCTCTCAGATCTACCATTCGAGCCAGACCTTCACTTCTGCGTTCTTCCTGGTTCATTGGCAGTGAGAGAGAGCCTCTCAGATCTATCTGCCAAGGCCTCGTTCAGTCCCAAAGCTTCAGATACCATTCTTCTAAGTAGTATGACAAGCATCAGCTACCAGCACCTGTCTATAATTGAACATTTTAAACAAATACATGTGTTGATTCCAAAGAAGGGTAACCTCTAAATTTGAAAAAGGGTGATTTTTTAGGATAAGGATTCCACCAGCACATGCTTTAGATAAACTTGTTTAAATAGATCAAAAAGCAAAACAAATGGGGCAAAGTCATTCTCTCTGATGGAGGCATAGAATTCCATTGTGTGTATATATACCACATTTGCTTGATCCATTCATTTATTTATATATAAAAAAGAATAAAAATAGTTCCCCTAAAAACAAAACAGAACAAAACAAAACAAAACAAAACAAAAAACAGAACATGTTTTAGCCAGTGGCTCACACGTATAATTCTAGCTCAGGAGACTGAGACCTGAGAATTGTAGTTGAAGGCCAGGACAGGCAAGAAACTCTATGGAACTCTTATCTCCCATTAACTACCATGAAAGCTAGAAGTATAAATGTGGCTCAAGTCTTAGAGTGCTAGCTTTGGGCAATAACACTCAGGGACAGTGCTCAAACTCTGAGTTCATGTCCTAGGACCAGTGAATGCATACAGAAGCACATGCTATTCTCTCTCTCTCTCTCTCTCTCTCTCTCTCTCTCTCTCTCTCTCCACACACACACACACACACACACACACAACAAAACAAACAAGCAAACAAACAAACAAAAAAAAAAACAGCCAGGTGCCAGTGGCTCACGCCTGTAATCCTAGCAGTTTAAGAGGCTGAGATCTGAGGATAGCAGTTCAAAGCCATCCCAGCCAAGAAAGTGAGAGACTCTTATTAGAGATAAGAGACTCTTATCTCTAATAAACTACCAAAAACCTAGCAGTGGCTCTGTGGCTCAAGCCTTGATCACTAGCCTTGAGCTGAAGATCTCAGGGACAGTGCCCACGCCCAGAGTTCAAGCCCCACAACCAACCAACAAAACAAAAACAACCCAGCAAAAATATGTTTAATTAGATACAGCTGGCTGAGGAAAATTTCAGTTACACTATTACCTTCAAATCAGACTATAAGTGAAAATAAAAATTAACTCCAGTGTGTCATAGAACTTGAACTCACTTTTGGCAAAAAGATAGCTTCTAGTTTATAATTACCTAAACTGACAAACATAGAACTGACATATATTGTGGTTAAATTCACCATCCTTCACATCAGGTACAACCATCCTTTTTCTTATGTTGGTGGTAACTTTCCATTAACTTCAAAATAAAATCAGAGTAAAACTGAAAGAACACTAAAAGGATTAATTTAAGTTTCTTATAGAGAGCATATTTGGCAAGGATTTCTATAAATTCCCTACCTTATGACTTAAGTGAATGATTTCCTATCTTAATGATGGATGATAAGTGATTTTTCATTTATTAACCTCCTACCTAAAATGATGTTAGGTTTAAGAATAATTATATAAGTAGTTACACAACCATATATTTAATTTGTACTTATCAATTGTTTGTTATTTGAATATCTGATGCTTATATCAACATTATGCATCACAGCATCTTTACCAGAAAATAAAATTATTGAATTTGATTTTTCAGCACCTTCTTGGTAAAACTGTTTGTACATTCAAAACCTGAGTGAATTCTGAATGTTTTCATTTCCATTATGTTTTTATCTGTAATGTTTTTAATCTAATAATTATTTGATATAAACATTATATTGTTTTGATAGAATCTTATAACGATAGAAATATATTAGTGATAAAATTAGTTGAATATTTTATGGTATAAATAGACTAACCTTTCAGTATTTAAATAAAATATTAAAATGAATAAATGTATTGTTTTAAAACAAACCTTTTGACTACTTTAATTAATTTTAACAATCCAACATTTAGTATATTCTTTATAAGATTGCATAAAATTCAGAAAAATTTCAAGCAGTTTACATCTTAACAAGTTTCTGTGTACCACAATTCACAATATTCTTGTCCTTTAACAAGGTATTTTGATAATCATCCTTAAGCACAAGTGGAAGGAATGAAAAAAATCAAATCTGTCCTTTAGGGTCCAAATTAGAAATTTTATTTATATATAAATGTGTCAGTTTTAAGTATAGAAAGCCACAGATGGGCCAAGGAATATGCATTTTCAATTTTGTTGGTTTTATTCTCATGTCAAATTCCTTGCTAACTCTTTAAAAGTGCTGCTCTTGAAATCGATATCCACAAGTCATTTCTAGCAACCTAACCTTCTTGCATATAGCCATCTTAGAGAATCTTACACTTACATGTAAATCCCACGAAGCAGTCCACCATGCTGTTTTATTTCCTTTCTGTTACGATCCTTTTGAAGTCTTCTGAAATTTCATGAGACACCCAGCATTTTATTTTTCCTGGCAAAAAAAGACTTTACTGTCTCTATAATTACCTTCTGTGGCCCTCTGGGCTGGGCTAGATATGAATGTTCTGCTTTTACCAACACATATCTATGCAAAGAGAGGTTTCCTGAATATGGAAAGTAGTGCCATGTTGCTGATAAAGATGTTTTATCTCACATTATTAGAACATTGGACCTGACCAGATGATTGGAAGTAATCATTCCAATAACTATTCAGTGACACAGTCAAAATAACACACATCTCAAATTTTAGAAAATATGTAACTTGAAGCAAAAACTCATTTTTAAAATAGAAACATAAACAAAGCTGCCACTGAAAACTTTGCTATTTGTTGAGGATTACTAAAATCAGCATCTTTAGAATAATCAAATTACTGTGGACATGCAACAATAGAAGGACTGAAAATGTTAAAATGTTCTGTTTTCTAGTGAAACCTGGTCTTCTAAGGCAGGTTTTAGATTGTTGGTCATTACTAGGTTTGTTTCTGTACCTGATCAAATACAAACAAAACACAGTGCATCAGATGAACTCTAAAATGGTAAAAATCCATGGTACAATCCAATCATATATGCTTGAGTGAGTATATGCATGTTTCTGTATGTCTGAGAAAGATAAAGAGAGTGAGAGAGACAGATAGACAGACAGACAGGCAGACTAAAAAAGGACATGTGAGTTAAGAAATGCTGGAACCAAAAAAAAATTGTATTAATTGAAGTAAGCCAGGCCCAAAGAAACATGGGTCTTATGGTTTCCCTTATTTGCAATAACTAGTATATGTCTGGGTCAAGAAGAAAAGGTCAAAAGCCATGTACATATGACCACATAAGATGATGTTAAGTGAAATGAACCCCAAGTGTTTTTTTTTCTTTCTTGCTATTGTTCCTAACATATTTATAATGTACCATCTTTGTTTCCTTGTATGTTCCTCCCCTATGGTATAACCTCTGTTTTCACTGTATTCGGTGCCTTGCATCTTGTATATACACTTCTCTAGCTTGGGGAGGGGAAGGTAAAAAACAAAATGTTTAAATAGAGATACAGATAGACCCATTCTAACAATGAGATGTACAAGACACTGTGTTGAAAAATGAACTTCACAATTTAGGTGGGGAGGGGGGAGGGGAGAGTAGTTGTGGAAGGGAAGGGAGGGTAGGGGAAAAACAAAGGAGGAGGCAACAATGTTTGATAGGAAATGTACTCATTACCTTGCTCATGTAACTGTGACTCCTCTGTACAGTATTTTTACCATAAAAAAGTATTTAAAAGAAAAAGAAGCTAAGTAGATGTAGCTATGATGCAAGCATAGAAAGCATGGGTACTTAGTGTGGAGTGGATTTTTGCTTAAAGTATCTATCTATTTTAACTTGTAGATAGCTGTACAGCTTCATATCTCAGAAGACATACCTGCTGAGGTGAATCTCTCCAGGATACCTTTAATGTAACCATTAAATTTTTCTTCACCAAATAATTCATTTTGAGAGATGCAGCAAGTCTCCTTTTATCAAGGATTAGACACCAGGAGCTTCCTGGAAACTACTGGAAGTGATACCCTGTAAGAGAAAATTTTAAAGTTCATTTATATCAAATGTGTGTATCTTCCAAGGGAATTTAAGTCAGCTATCATGAGGTGCCAATAAATATATGGACTGGTGGGGGGGGGCACAGAATGGAAGGTGACAGGTTCTTCTAAAGAGATTCCAATGGAGTCGTGGAAGATTTGTAAGCATTTTTAGTTTCCCTGAAATAAATGTAGGCCAAATTCGAATATTGGCATATGAAAAGTAGTCTTTGGTACATTGGAGACTCAAGACAAATTCAGAGTTGTCCAGTTAGGGAATATAACAGGATTATTATGCTTTTCTTAGTATTGATTGATAATCTCCTGTTCTTTTTATCTTTTTTCTTTTTTTTTTGAAAGGCTATATACTTCTGATAATCTCCTGTTCTTTTTATCTTTTTTCTTTTTTTTTTGAAAGGCTATATACTTCTGATAATCTCCTGTTCTTTTTATCTTTTTTCTTTTTTTGAAAGGCTATATACTTCTGATAATCTCCTGTTCTTTTTATCTTTTTTTCTTTTTTTGAAAGGCTATATACTTCTGATTTACTGTGATCTGCTTACTTTTGAGCATTTTCTGTTTCTATTTTAGTCAAGTATTAAACAAAGAACAAATGTGCACAGCATTACAATATCTAATGTCCTTAGTAGGATTAAAATCCAAAATGAATTTAAGAATAACTTATTAGAACATATTAATGTTAAGAACTGTCATTTATATCATATACATAAGGAAAATATAGCTACTGGTTTTTGGTGGTAGCTTAAGAAATAAGTCTACTATTTACAATGTCCTATTGGTACTATGCAGTTATACCTTTATGCTCATAGTTAACACTTTCCAGTATATTTTAGAAGTGAGATAAACTTTTACACACTGTAGAATTCTAATGAAATGCATGCTGTAGGCAGCAGTTTATGTCAACATTTGTAGGAACATTGGAATCTGCCCATACTTTTCTTGAATTCATGGTAATGACTGTTAGCCTTCTCTGCCTCAATCTCCTTTTCACTACTTTGTAAAACAAACTCCATTTGTTTATCTTCATAAACTTATTGTCTACATAAGGCCTAAAACTAAACCAGAGAATGGACCCATCTTCTAGTCTTGGCCTTTCTGGCTTGTGGCTCAGTGAGAATAATTTAACTTTGGCTTCTAATTTGTATAAACCGAAAACACAGTGGCAAAATAAATTCGATTACAAGGTGTCCAACACTGTTTACTACATAATATGCAGCTGAATAATGATCAAAACTAGCAGCCAGTTCTATCTGCAGTTACTCAAATGACTTTCTTTAAAAAATGGAGAGAGTAAAGGAGGGAAATTATGATCAGATTTCTATATGTTTATGTATGAAAATAAAACAATGAAGATTTCTGAGACTGGTTGTGGAATGGAGAGAAGAAAGAGAAAAGAAAATAGAGCAGTAAGATCAAGATGCATTAAGTGCATAAATTGACATGTCAAAATCAAACCCCTTGTAAAGGTAACTGATTCAAGTTTAAAATAGATCATTTTAATTATACTCATGATATCACCATTCTATAAAGATCTATCACTATCAGTCATTCCTTGGTATTATGTTCACCTGTTCTGCATACTTTCTTATCCTCCTGTGAAGTCAATATAATAGTAATACACTCTAGTTGGGTTTACAGCCTAGAGTTTAGAAGGAACAATAGTTCCATTTGTTTTCTGTTTACTCCTGAACTCTCAGTACATCATTCATCTCTCCTTTCCAAGCAAATTTCAAGGAATTTAGAAATGAATTGTTTCTTCTGTATGTAAGGAAACATTAGCATAGGTAGGGTAGTGCCAAAAGGAATATAGTCCTCAGTTGTTTACTTTGATCTAAGTTATGTCTTTTTGATTTTTGTGTATCTATGGGGTGTATTCTATGGACTCCATTCTGAACTAGGCTAGGATGACTCACAAGGAGAAAATCTGCACTGGCTCTGTTATGTAACATAAGCTAGACCATCCCAGCACTGTTTTAATATTTTATTGGCTTCTGGTTACTGAAGCACATAAGTAGGGTAAATTTGATTTATTTAATCAAGAAAGCACAGTATTGCCTGCCCTAAAAAATACTCTTTTCCTTTTGCAAGATAATTCCTTACTATATTTTCCAAACTGGTCACAAACTCAAATTTTCAGTCCTTTAGCCTCAGCCTCACAAGTAGTTGGGATACAGGTACATACCAATATATCTGGTTGCAGAGGATCTTTAAAAATGAGATTTCTATTCTAGCATGTTATCTATAATCCTGGCTAATTGTGAGTTGGTTATCCAGTGGATGTAATTTAGAGCTCAACCTGGCAAAATCAGTTAATATCTGCCTGTAATTCAATATCTGCCTGTAATTCAAGCTATGTAGGTGGTTCAGCAAAAAAGTAACTTTGAAAAAGGTTGGGGGCATGGCTCAATTTGTATATCATCTTCACAAGATTTATGCCCTGAATTTAAACCTCATATTGTCTAAACAAACCAACCAACCAAAAACAGATCTCTAGGCAACTGAAACTACTACTTGCCAAATATGGCTATCATTTAAATAATAATCATTATAGCATTGAATGTCCTTTTTTTAATTGTGGTATTCCTTTACTTTTAAAAAAATTTTAAAGAGGATGAATGATATTTTCTTCTATACTTTCTAGGTGTTTGGTAAAGATCTGACAAGATACATCTTAGTTTTTATATTTACTTCATAAGAAATAGTGTTTTATTTACACTTTTAGATAAAAGTGAATGTATTAAAATATCAAGGAAATGGAAACTTTAGCATTTCTTTTTTATGAAAGATGAGCAACAGGGCTACTTGAGTTTTTGAAATAAATAATGACTTGAAAATTCAGAGCCCATTGACCTGCAATTATAGTTCTGAGGCCTGTCTGGTTTCAAAGAACCTGATTAACTTACTGCCCTTTACTGCCCCACTTCCCTGTTTCTTTTTTTTTTTTCTTTCTTCTCCTTCTTCTCCTTCCTCTCCTTCTTCTTCTTCCTCTTTGGTTCTATAAACCTGGCTTCTTTTGCATATGCAAAGTAGAATAGAGCAAAAGAATCTTGTGCTATATTCCCTGTCCTTTTCCTGCTATGGAGTTCAAATGGCTTTTTTATTTTCCCCATTTCACTATTGAAAAACTTGCTGACTTAGTCTTGAAACATGTCTGTCTTCTAGACAGGTGTGAATGGCTGTGGCATCCATCATTCCCTGAAGCCACTTGGTGTTCAGTGATTCAAGGAGGCATATAAGTGAAGCATGCATTTGGTGATGACCCTTTGCAAAAGGTAATTAAAAAAGAACCATGTTCAAAATCCAGTGCATATAGTACAAAATTAAGAAAAATGTGAGGAGGATTTAGGCAGGAAGGGACACTGCAGAATGCTTAAAGAGGTATTATCAGTTAAAGGAGTCACACCAGGAATATATTTATAAACTGCCTTGTTGAATGCCATCTCCTATATACAAATATTTTAAAATAATTTTGTTAAACATTTAAAAAAAGAAAAGGAAATAGGTTTATCCAGCAGCAGGTACATTAGACTTCAAAGGGCATGAAACTTAAGATAGATTGTATTCCTTCTCTCTCTCTTTTTACCTTGCATCAATTGTGTTTGTAGATGTACTGCTGTTGAGGCTGGCTAGATTTCCAGTAAGTATTCAAAGAACATGTAACGTATTTGCCTTCAAAAAAGACTAATCAACAAGTATCATGCACATAAAGTTCAGTCAGAGCAATTTTCGTTTACACAAACACAACACACATATAGGGTACAATTTGACAAGGATTGTATTGTATGTTTTCTCATGTTGGTTACCTTCCAGAGATAGTTTATCCTTTCTACTGTAACCTTTTAATAATCTATAATTAGCTTAGATGTTTTGATATGTTTCTGGAAACACTAAGCTTTGAAAGTGTAATATACACAAATACATATTTCCATAAAGCATGCAAATTTGAACAATGCCGTACTTGTAACTGTATCAAAATAAGGAACTAGAAGGAAATGTAAAGCAAATGTTTGCCTTTAGGATCTGGAAAATAACATAATAAAATTGTGTCTTAAAATTTCTGGAAAGACACAATATTCAAATCAGATTGAATGAAAAGCTTTAATATTTAGGAAGGACAAAATACTTTAAGCTTTGAAAAAGTACTTTTATTATACTTCCTTCTATTAAAAATGTTTGTTTTTAGTCATTTTAAGTTTGAATATTTGGAGAGGGAGTTGCTTCAACAGCTCTCAAACTAGTACACAAAATAAATGTTTATTTCAGATGTTGCAAATGTATCCTTAAAACAATTTTATACAAAAGATCAGTAATATTTTAGAGAGAAAATTTTATCCACAGGAAAGTGAAGGGTGAGTGCCATTATAAGAAATATTGCCGTAGAGGCCTAGAAATACAAAGAGCATCTGAAAGCTCAGCACATGGTCAAAAGAGTGTATACTAATGACTATCATAGGATGAAACTGAGGAAATGGGTAGAGCAAGAATAGAACACTGGGGACCAGCCTGCTGTACAAGAAGGTGCATTTTGCTTAACAAAAAAAACTTCAGATCCTTGCTTGCAAACATTTACTTTACCCAAAGGCATTTTCAAATATTATAGAACATAATACACAGTAAAACAACAATTTTCATTTAACTTTATTGAAATATTTCACATGCAGTTTAGGAAAAGTAGCATTTTGATGACATTTTTCCCAGGTAGGTATGCTGCTACCCTACCTCTTTGCTTTCCTAAATCTGTGGGCAGAGGAAAGAGGAAATGTGAGAATTATAGCATCATTCTTCCTTTTCCTTATACCTTGACTTTACAATAAAGGCAACTTTTACAATTAAGGTCATTTTTGTATTTAAATGCTAGTCAAAGGAAGAATTTGTTGTCAGAATCAGCTTCCCATTTTAAAGTGACAGGATGGTGATGGGAGGTAAATAGACATCATTTTTGAAGGACACACAGCATATATTGCCTATTATCAGAGTACAATAAAGTGACTTACAGACATTCCATAAGCATACATATTAAAGAATGTTTACTATCATTAAAAATTACTTAGGCTGCAAAAGAATTCCATAAGGAGTTTCTTTTAACAAACTCCTCTAGTTTAAACTTCTGGCTCATCTAGATAACTCCAAAAGTTCAAAACACCAGCCATATCTGATAATGCAAACAATAATATACTTAATAAATTTCTTACTATTTTATTTTTACTTTCTGCTCAGGGCCATTGAGGTTTGGTAGGGTGAGTGATACTATCTGTAGATTGGAAGCAGATTGAGCGTAATGTCTAGAAATAAGCACATGCCAGAGACAAGGGGGTTAGAAATTCTGAAACAGTGGTAATTAAGGAATATTCCATTAAGTCTGTTTTATGTCAAGTACTATTCCAAAGGGAACAGTGTGTGGTTTTATTTTTAGCCTGTTGTTTATTGATTCAGGCTGCAGCCTCTAATTGTTGAAGTGGCTTTTAGGCTGTAAATGTGTTACTGGTTCTAGATCATGAGAAATTATTTTTTTCCTGTCATCTTGGAGGAATAAAATTAATTTCTCTGTTAAAGTGTATTCATCCAGGAAAAGTTCTACTTCAATTTTGAAAGATACTGAGATTCATACTGCTTTGTACACAGTGTTCATGTGACTCATTTGTAATAGATTAGTCAACAAAAATGCAGCCAAGGCATTTCAGACCATATCTGAGTGGTAATACAAAAACTAGACTTTTCATGGAACACATGGTGTAATTATAAATTAACTTCTTCAGACCTTGGTCTCCAAGAAGTTGAGATAGAAAGTTAGCAAGTGTCAATAACTATATAAAACTATATAAAACTAATGGAGTCAAAACATTGGGAGAAAAATCTTTTGACAGTTGCTTTGGGAGAAAAAAACACTTCCTAGTCAATAAGGACACCAGAAAACATATCTCTACAGATGTGTAGAATGCAGGAATAAAAGACACTGCTCTGACTGTGTGCATATTGAATGCCAAACAGTTTCATTGGATCAGAGGTTGATATATATATATATATATATATATATATATATATTTATTTAAAATATTTATATATATGTTATATATAATATACACAAATCTTTCTTTTTTATCTTATATTAGACTTCACAAATCATTTAACTAGTATTTCTGAAAAGGATGAGCCATGAGAGGATGGGTACTAGAAGACAGATTTCATGCACATTTTTACTTGGGTTGTAGAAAATTAATCTCTATTACAGGGGTTAGAGAAAAGTTATTTAAATAATACCCCTAACATTTTGGCTATGTAAAAGTGAGCATTTATGTGACTATGAAGGTACTGTGATTAGAGTATTAATGATAATGTTACTGGTAGTAATGTTCCTGGATGACAGAAAGCATTTAATTTCACAGGAAGGGCATGAGGAGGTAGTAAGGTTAGCCGAGAGAGGGCTAGGGGTCACAAGTGGAGAGCCCCAACAGCAACTGCCTGGTGACAGGTGTGTAACAGCCATCGCCAAAGCGGGCTTGACACTTGCAGTTGACTTGGAAGGTTTGATGAAGAAACAAAATTTAGAGAGTTTCCTTGTCCTTGACTCACTGGTGCAGAAAAGAAAGTCATTTGACTGTCAGCATTTCTGATTCCTTATCGGAATGATTATTTGCACTGGCTGCCTTCAAATAGGAAGAGTTTTAATCTGATAACATCCATCAAATGCTTAAAAGATAACTCCTTATCAGAAGGAACCATAGCCTGTTTCCTTCAACAGAAAGAAATGATTTCGAGGTCAGAATTTCATAAGCAAATGTGGTTTGAAGAAATTTAGAAGTTCAAGTATTCTAATTGGCTGTTCTCTAGGCAGACATCCATGGGCAGTGACAACTTTCTTCCCGTAAAAGCATAGTATCTCCCCTTATTTCTTCCTAATATTAAGTATGGGGTCAGATACAAGACATGTCAGTCCCTTAGATACTATACATGGGCCCTGATTTATCAAGAAGATGAATACAAATGATATTCTGGGAAGTCTTCAAGCATTACAAACAATTTATATTGCCTCTATAAAGTTTGACTTATTCATGGCCAAGGGCTCATGAGTAAGTGAGTGGAGCCATGTCCAGTGACCAGGCTGGGAATCAGGGTTATTCTTTTATCTCCTGTAGGTATTATAGGCAATCAGATCTATAATTGGTAGTTTGGGAAATTCTGTTTCATTTTGTGATAGCAGTTGTCTTCAGTATACTATAGAACATTTATTAATTAGTGTGCTAATCGCAATAATAAGTTATACAATGTGCTCAGTAAACTAGGAACTGCACTGTCTGTTTTTAACTGGCTGATCTGATTATCTTCATTTTCTTTTACAAAAAAAAAAAAAAGGAAATTGAGTCATGTGGCTCTCAGTTGAATGGACTTTAGTATTTTTTCAACTGACCACAAGTTTTTATTCAAATCTAAGCAGACTCCAGTGCCATTTAGAGAGATTTTCCATTTTTTCTTCACCAGAAAATAGAGTAAGAAGTATTTTTATACTATAGCAGTTAGTTTTAATATTCTGTAGGAACCCAAACATAGTTGATCCTGTGTTGATATTTCAAAGACAGTTAATAATTTTGTGTTATACTTGTGAGTGAGCAGGGAAGTAGGTACCTAAAGAAGAGATTTTGTAAATTAATTTATTACTTTATTTAGATGTAGGTGACCTTGTGATCACATCTCATTTGGAGATCATACTCCCTCTTGTAAGAATTCACATGATTCCCAGGTGCTGGTGGCTCATGCTTATAATCCTAGCTTCTCTTGAGGTTGAGATCTGAGGATCACGGTTCAAAAGCCAGCCCAGGCAGGAAACATCTGTCAGACTCTTATCTCCAATAGACCACCAGAAAACCGGAAGAGGTAGAATGCTTGCCTTGAGCTGAAAAGCTGAGGGACAGCGCCCAGACCCAGAGTTCAAGTCTCATGAAAAACAAAAATAAAATAAATAAATAAATAAATGATAAATAAAAATAACAAAATAAAAGAATTCAGGTGATACAAATGAGAATAAATTTGAGAGTGTTACTTTTATGGAAATACAGTGATGACAGACGTCCACATCCATATTTACCTACTGATTGGAACACATACGCAAAATAGTTTGATTATAAGACAGGAAAATATTGTAAATCAATATAAAGCACCTAAAAAAGTGAAAGTGGATTTTGTTTTTTGGTATCTTGCCAAAGGAAAGAAAGGTCAGAACACAGACACTCACTTTTCTCCTTGGGTGCCAAGAAGAACGGATTAGAGATAGAAGGAACACGGAAGAGGGTCGTGAGGGGACAGGCTATGGACCTGATATCTTTCCTCTACAGCACTTTTCTGACATTATTCAGAGGCAGAGTTAAAGTCTCTCTCTCTCTTCTTTTTTTAATTGTGAAAATACCATACAGAGAGGTTACAATTACATGGGTAAGATAATGAGTGCATTTCTTATCAAGCATTGTTGCCTCCTCCCTCTGCCTTTGTTTCCCCTTTCCATCCCTTCCCATCTCTCCCCCCCTCCCCTCCCGGCTGGCTGCCCTCCCCTCCCACCTGCCCCCCCCCCCCCCCCGCCTCCGCCAAAGTTGTAAAGTTCGTTTTTCAGCATAACGTCTTGTATATCTCATTGTTGCAATGGGTCGACCTGTAACCTTAATTACACAATTTGTTTTTTCCCTTCCCCTCTACAAAGTATACCAACATCAAATACAGTGAAAACAGGGTTTATACTGTGGGGGAGGGACATACAAAACAACAAAGAAATCATCTTATAAATACGTTAGAAACAATCGCAAGAAAGAAAAACCATTTGAATCCTTATCTTGGGGTTCATTTTGCCTAACATCAACTTCCATCTTCCTCCGTTCCCTTGATGTGTCTTTACATATAAACTCTAGGCAGTGATGCCATTAGACTTCCTTTACCTGATATTATGTTATTTCTTCAGCTAGGATGTTCTTGCCTGGCTAAGTTCAATGCAAGGAAACCAAAGAGTAAAATTGCACATGAGTTCCTCTTTGACAAGTGCAGTGCCCGTTTCTCATCACTCCCCAGAGGCCACTTTTAAGAGAAATTAGCCTCATATGCTTTGAAACTTTTCCATTCACAGCCCTTGTGTGTCTGTTATTACTTTGCCTTTTAAAATTAGCGTGCTATTTTAGAAAATAAAGCAGCTTGAGAGACACAAGGGCATCTGCTTTGAAGAAACTACTAAGCAGGCCCTGTTGTTTCGCATTGAGTTTTGTTATTACCCCAAATAGGCAGATATGCAAATATGTGACACATGCATCAATTACAGTTTTGTCTGGGAGGCCCTTCTACAGGTCTTGAAGACTGAGTTCATAGATTCTAGAATGTGGTGTAGTTTTAAAAAGCAGGATGATACTTTTTATTTTTTTGTCGATCGTGGGGCTTGAACTCTGGGCCTGGGTGCTGTCCCTGCGCTATTCAGCTCATGTCTGAGACCAGCAGAAAAGGTCAGATAAGTTGATGTTAGTTGAAATGAACCCCAAGATAAGGACCCAAATGTTTTTTATTTCTTTCCTCCAACTGTTTCTAACATATTTTTATAAGATGATTTCTTTGTTGCATGTATGTCCCTCCCTCCCCCCCCATAACCCCTGATTTGACTGTATTTAATGTTGGTATAATTTGTGGAGGGGAAGGGGAAAAACAAATCGTTTAAATAGGGATACAGGTGGACCCATTGCAACAATGAGATGGGCGAGTCATTATGTGGAAAACGAATTTTACAACTTTGGCGGCTGGGAGGGGGGCGGGAGAAGGGGGGCAGATGGGCAGGGATGGGAAGGGGAAACAAAGGAGGAGGCTACAATGCTTGATAAGAAATGTACTCATTACCTTGCCCATGTAATTGTAACCTCTGTGTACGGTATTTTCACAATTAAAAAAAAAAAAGCAGGATGATTCTGAGATGTGATTTCATGGCACTTGGACCTTGCATTGTGTCACCACAATACAATTAGATTTCATTGTGAATAATGACTTCCTTTTGCAGCCCTAGGTTTGAGAATTTAGGTTGTGAGTTGAGTAAGTCAGAACAGTGGATCTTCTGATTTTACAAGTCTGTGCCCCATAAAACCTTTATATTTACTTTTGTGTTGCTGAGCTTTTATCTCAAGGGAGCATTTACACATTGACTTATCTGTGTCTTCAGGAGACCCTAAGCTTTTTGAAAATAGGTCTTCTGTTTGTCTGGTCCACTATGAGGACCTCAGAACAAATTAGGACACAGTCCTCAGCATTTACTTAATAAACATTTAATTCAATTTGTATTTTTTATTATAAAAATACTGTACAGAGGGGTTACAGTTACATGAGTAAGGTAATGAGTACATTTCTTATCGAGTATTGTTACCTGCTCCTTTGTTTTCCCCCCATGATACCTTCCTTCCCTACCTCCCCAACAGACTTCTTTCAACTTATTTTCCCATGTAATCTACCAAGTTTCCTATGAAATTCTCATTTGAGGCTGTGTGTTAAATCTTTGTATTAGTGATAAGGAATCTAAAATTCAGACAGGCAAATAGCATGCTTAGGGCTGAGCTAATATCAACTGGAACTGTGTTTTAGTGACTGCAGATTCCATATATGTTAGTCAGTATATCACATTACTGTGTTTAGCAGAATGTAGATTGACATAAAATTTATGCTGGATATTTCCTTTTGTTTATTTCATAAACTTCTGTGTGTGTGTGTGTGTGTGTGTGTGTGTGTGTGTGTGTGTGTGTGTGTGTGTGTGTGTGTGTGAGTGTGTTGGTCCTTTTGTGCTTTGCGTAATCACTGTCCCTGAGCATTTGGGCTCAAGACTAATACTCTAAACTTGAGCCACTTCTAGATTTTTGATGGTTATTTGGAGATAAGAGTCTTACCACCTTTCCTGCCTGGACTTGCTTGGAACCACAATCCTAAAATCTCAGTCTCCTGAGTAGCTGGGATTACAGGCTTTAGCCACCACCATCTAGCATTACATAAACTTCTTTCTCCTTAAGGGGAGGGGCAGAAACAAATACATAAAACTTACCTATAACTGTTTCTTGCTTTTGAATTAGCATGATACTTAGATATTATAAATATAGGAATGGATGGTATGACTTTTACTGTTAGATTTAATTATTATTATCAAGTTTTTTGTAAGAAAGATATTAGGTAGGATTAGAGGTGAGGGCAAAATGGACTACAGAATAGTATGGTATTTGTCTTATTGTCACAAACTTACAGTATAATGAAGAATAAGATGGAAAGCTATGTACATATGAGCAGATAAGATGATGTTAAGTGAAATGAACCCCAAAATAGGGACACAAGTACTCCATGCTACAAACACAGAAAAAGCCAGAAGCGGTGCTGTGGCTCAAGTGTTAGAGTGCTAGCCTTGAGCAAAAGAAGCTCAGGGACAGTGCTCAGGCCCTGAGTTCAAGTCCCAAGACTGGCAAAAAAATGTTCCAAGGAAAGAGCGAAAGAAACTGTCATGGAATCATAGGAAACTGGCTTAATTAATGTAAGCACTGGTTAAGTGACTCCATTTTCTTAGGAAGTAAGGATGCTTTGTGTATGGAATCCACGAGGTCTGGAAAGGGAAAGGATTTTTTTTCCTGGATGCTGAGTATTTTAATAGTCCTCAGAATTGGCAAAGACAGCCCAGGCAACGTGTGTGTTGAATTATAGCAAAATCACGTCAGAGACTGTGAATAATAAAAGCCACTCACAAGGAAGTTTGTTTTCCCTTCTTGCAATGCACATATGACTAGGACCTGAAAAAAATATTTTCTACTTAAGTTTGTACTTCATTTTCCATATGGAATTTGTCACAGTAAATGATCTTTTCTCAAAACAACATATCCTGTATGCAAAAATATAGTGAATGCTGTCTGAATATCAGACAGCCCATCTTGTCGAGGGAATCAGCTAGCTTTTCCTTAGATGGAATGGAAAACATAGTGAAATCACTCATGTAATAGAAATATTTCCATTGTACACAAGGTCAAAGATACTTGTGTTAATAGAAAAAAGACAATATTAAAGAGATTAACTAATGGTACCGTTTTAACAGCCATTTATACAATGCTAATTTTCTCCGTTTGCCTGTCAAGTTTGAAGTTTCCGACTGCTAGTTATCAATGAACAAATATGCATATATATATATTATGAAAATGATCATAAAAGTATTTTCATAGCTTTCTGGATGTTTGATTTACATACTTAAATTTCATTCATGTTGAATATAAAATTCTGTGACTTTTAGTAAACATGGAGTTGTGTAACCACCACCATAAACCAATTTTAGCATCTATCTACCATTGCCAAAAGACATAGCATGTCCATATGCACTCACCAATTTTTCACTCTCTGTTTTCCTTTTGTGAAAAGAATTATAATCCTTTCTGTCAGAGACTCAGATTCAAAATTGTCTTTGTTTTCTCTTCAAAAGAGAATATATTAAGTTAGACAAACTGATTCATGTTTATGCTTATATTTGGTTGAACCATTTGAAATAACAAATGCTATTATATGTTAGTATATTGATAATGGGTTCAAGCTCATGTATTTGTGTATGTTTAAAACATACATGTTGGCTTCTAAGACATGTACCTAATAGATCAAGTGTACAAATCACTTCATTTCATTGGAATTTTTTGTCCCCTCCCCCAGCCTGTATTCTGCCACCTTTACTTGTGGACATGCAGGTTTGCAATAGTTATTGTTTTAGGAAGAGAACATAAACCAGGAGAACAAAGCCAGCATGAGGAAAATGTAAGAGTTCAAGTACTATAGGCAAAATATGAAAAAAATTGAAGAATCATATAAATATAATTAAAATAAGCATATGGATAGCTACAATAAACCTACAAATAAATGTGTTGGGTGGTATGGAAGTGTTTGCAAGTATATTAAATGAAATATGGTAGATTTAAGGAAGAACTCAAATAGTGTAATTCCTTAGAATGAAAAAGTCAAAGCCCAACAAAATGACTACCAGGAAAAAGGTACCTTTCAAGGGCTGGGCTGTGATCAAGAGGAGAAGGGTAGACAAATAAAAACAAGTAGGCAAGAGAAAGCAGCCAAGAAAACAGGAAGGAAAGGGTTGGGTTGGGAAGGATGTATGAGAATGTTGGAAGAATGTTGGGTGATGTTAATCAAGATGTTTTGTACTCATACAGTGTACAACCTTGTACAATTACTTAAAGATAATTTTAAAAATGAATAAAAAGAAAGAAGGAAGATGACCAAATGGGAAAAGATGATTAGGAGAGAATTATAGAGGAAGGTCCACAGTTTCATGATGTGTGGAAAGAGAAAGTGTTTGGCAGGTTACACAATTATGTATTTGTTGAATAAAGTAATAAATATACACATATATAATATATAATACATATTTTTTTCTTGCCAGTCCTGGGGCTTGAATTCTGGGAATGGACACTGTCCCTGAGCTTCTTTTGTTCAAGGCAAGCATTCTACCACTTGAGACACAGTGTCACTTATGGCTTTTATGAGTAGCTTATTGGTGATAAGATTCTTTTTTTTTTTTTACTTTCTTCTTTTTTTATTGTGAAAATTCCATACAGAGGGATTGCAATTACATGGGCAAAGAAATGAGTATATTTCTTATCCAGCATTGTTGCCTCCTCCTTTGTTTCCCCTTCTCATTCCTTCCCACCTTCCACCTCCTGACCCCCCATGGCCCATCCAAAGTTGTAAAGTTCGTTATAATGACTTGTACATCTCATTGTTGCAATGGGTCCACCTGTATCGATATTTAAATGATTGGTTTTTGGCCTTCCCCTCCACAAATTATACCAACATCAAATATAGTGAAAGAAGTGGTTATACCATGAGGGAGGGACATACAAAGCAACAAAGAAATCATCTTATAAATATGTTAGAAACAATTGCATGAAAGGAAAAAAAAAACATTGGAATACTTATCTTGGGCTTCATGTCACCTAACATCAACTTATCTGCCCTTTTCTGCTTGTCTCAGACATATACTAGTTATTGCAAATAAGGGAAACTATGGGACCTATGTTTCTTTGGGCCTGGCTTACCTCACTTCATATAATTTTTTCCAAGTCTTTCCATTTCCTAACAAATGGGGCAATGCCATTCTTTTTGTTGGAGGCATAGGATTCCATTGTGTATATATACCTCATTGTCTTGATCCATTCATCTACTGAGCAGAATCTGGGTTGGTTCAATATCTTAGCTATGGTAAATAATGCTGCAATAAAAATAGTTGTGCTGGTAGCTTTAGAATAGAAGAAGCAATCCAAAAATTCATATGGAACAATAAAAGACCTGAATAGCCAAAATGATCCTTAACAAAAAGAAAAGTGCTGGAGGAATATCAATACCAAAATTCAAACTCTACTACAAAGCCATAGCAATCAAAACAGCTTGGTACTGGCACAAGAATAGACCTCAGGACCAATGGAGTAGAATTGAAAACCCAGAAATGAACCTACAGACATATACCCATCTAATCTTCAATAAGGGAGCTAAAAAAATAGAATGGAAGAAAGACAGCTTTTTCGGTAAATGGTGCTGGCAAAATTGGTTAATCACTTGTAGAAAAGTAAAGCTAGTTCCTTATATATCATCCTGCACCAGAATCAACTACAAATGGACCAAAGATCTCAGAGTCAAAGCAGATACTCTGAAAACATTACAGGACAGAATTGGAGAAAGCCTAGGCGGAAATTTTCCTAATAGAGACCCAGAAACACAACAAATCAAAGAGACGTTGGACAAATAGGATTGTATGAAATTGCAAAGCTTCTACATGGCAAAGGACATAGCTAGCAAGATCAATAGAAAGCCCAAGGATTGGGAGAAGATCTTCACTAGCCATACAATGGACAAGGGTCTCATATCTAAAATATACCTGCTGATAAGATTCTTATGGAGTTTCCTGCCCAGGCTGACTTCACACCTTGATCCTCAGATCTCAGCCTACTTAGTAGATAAGATTACAGGTGTGAGCCCCCAGCTTCCAGCTCAATTATGTAATATTAAGTAAGGGATGTTAATGGTTCTTTTGTTTATTATAGTGAAGCAAATTGAGGGATCAACCAGAGTTCTTATTGTAATTAACGGTTGATGAAAATATGAAACACGAATTCATATATGAAGTTTGAGACTGCAGATGAACTAAAGAGTAGGGATGTACTATACAATTTTGATCTCACAGACATAGAGCTCCTCTATGACCCAGCAATCCCACTCTTGGGCATTTACCCAAATGTTTACAAACAAGAACACACTAAAGCTAACAGCACGACTATGTTTATTGCAGCACTATTTACTATAGCAAAGATATGGAACCAACCCAGATGCCCCTCAGCAGACGAATGGATCAAGAAAATGTGGTATATATACACAATGGAATTCTATGCCTCCATCAGAAAGAATGACATTTCCCCATTTGTTAAGAAGTTTCCCTTATTTGCAACATCTAGTATATGTCTGAGTCAAGCAGAAAAGGTCAGATAAGTTGATGTTAGGGAAATGAACCCTAAGATATGTATTCAAATGTTTTTTCTTTCATGTGATTGTTTCTAACACATTTATAAGATTATTTCTTTGTTGCTTTGTATGTCCCTCCCCCACAGTATAACCCCTGCTTTCACTGTATTTGATGTCAGTATAATTTGTGGAGCGGAAGGGGAAAAACAAATAGTTTAAATAGGGATACAGGTGGACCCATTGCAACAATGAGATGTCCAATCTTTATGTTGAAAACGAACTTTACAACTTTGGTGGTGCCTTCCCTAGACCATGTACTCTAGATCTGCATACTGAGCTCCTTTTTTGCTCAATGGTAGTGCTCTATCACATGAGCCATGGCATCTCTACTTCTGGCTTTTTCTGTTTCATGGACTTCCTGACTAGGCTGGCTTCAGACCTTAATCCTCAGATCCCAGGCTTCTGAGTAGCTAAGATTGTAGGCATGAGCCATAGATGCTTGATATTTCTTTTGTTTTGCTATCAGTGAAACAGTAACACTCTACATCACAAATATAGTGCTGTATAGAAAGGCAAGGCAGAGAGAAAACTAGAAGAAGTCATATTATTTTATTAAAATATTTAGAAAATTACTGTAAGCATACCATAGATATATGTAACATAGATCCTTTATATAAATTGATTTTTATGAAAACAATTTCTTTTATTATTATTATATAGGAAATCCATATGCCACAAAATCTGGCATATATTTTGTTTCTGGTCTTAAGTTCAGAATGGAGATCTTCATTTTCTGAAGGGTTAGAAGCAGATGCCTAGAGTAGGAAAATCAAATGAGGGAAACAGAATCTGTTGTTAACTTTTACAACAAATCTCTCAATAGTCACCTACACTAAAATTTATTATATTATTTATTATAGAACTGAGGCACAGAGAGGTTGTACAATTTGTTCAAGGCCAACAGTTAATTAGAAGCATAGTCAGGACTATAAATCTGTGACTCATATACCAATAATTTTATGCTAAATAATGATGTCTCATATTCCATACTTTTGTGGGTCTTGCAGTGTATTCCTTCTTTTTTAATTTATGTAAACCTATTTCTTACTTTGTATAATAGAATTTATAAAAGGTGATCTTTCTTACAAAAGTTTTCACTGAGCTTCATATATATATACATATATATATATATATATATATATATATATATATATATATATATATATATATAGTTGTTGTTGTGGGGCTTGAACTTGGGACCTGGACACTGGGCTCTTTTGTTCAAGGCTAGTGTTCTACCACTTTGAACCACAGCACCATTTCCAGTTTTTTGGGTAATTCGAGATGTCTCATGAAATTTCCTGCCTGAGCTGGCTTTGAAGCTCGATCCTCAGATCTCATCTTCTTGAGTAGCTCAGACTACAAGCATGAGCCACCAGCATCTGGCTTTTTCTGGGCATTTCTATCTTTATGATAAGAAAAGTGAAATTCTGTATATTTGCTTTCTTTTTAAATATTCCAGAATACACAAAAGGAATCATGTAACTCTATTAAGATATAGATAGATAGATAGATAGATAGATAGATAGATAGATAGATAGATAGATAGATAGATAGATAGATAGATAGATAGATCTATATATACACACACTAAAATTTGTTTGTATCAATGGGTGATGCCACAATATGCCCATTGGCCATTGGCCACTAGGTGTCAGCCTATGCCACTATAATTAAAAGCAAATTTAGCCTTGTGGAGATGGGAGGGAAGGGATGGCAGGGGAAAATCAAAGGAGGATGCAACAATGCTTGATAAGAAATGTTCTTATTACCTTGCTCATGTATCTGTAACCCCTCTGTACAGTATTCTCACAAAATCTTATTAAATAAAAATAAGTCAATGGCTATGAAGCCTCACAGAACTTACATTGGTTTTCATCCTTAGACTTCTAGTTAAACTCTAGACGAATCCATGAATTAGGAATTGGTTCATATAGTTATTTTCATAACTCATACATCAGGAATTATAATTATAGTAGTACTGTTTTATTAAGTAAGGGAATGCACTAAGCCCACGTTAAACAGTGATTCATCACATCTGTGAAACTCCCTGACCATGATTCTTACTCACCAGAAAGGGAAGGCTGGGGAAGACGCAAGGACCTGCTCTGGTCAGTCTGTGTAAGGGTGAAATATCAGAGGGGCTGGCTCTGTAGGAGCTGCAGTTTGACTGCATGAAGGACGTATTAGTTGGGCCTGGCTGTCATAAGCTAACCTGGCTAGCACCTTTGGTTTTCTTCCATACACATTTATGGCACTGCAAATTAATTCATATGAATGTTAACTTCAAGCAAAATATTAGTGTTTGCTTTGAATGTGCCTAAGGAGTTTTCTGAATGGGTTGTCATGTCCATTATTGATTTTATGCTTAGTAACATTTCAGAAAAGAAAATCACAATAGAAAAATAAAAGACATGTTTAGCTTTTTTAATCTCTACCATGACACCCTTGTGGTTAATAGTTACAATGCTACTAGACTTCTTAATATCTGAACTCATTAACCAATCCCATGATGGAACCCATGTCCTGTGATCTAAATGAAACATTAACCCATTACAGCTTTACCTCAAGCTGGGATATTATGTGAGCATCGAACCAACCAATCCACTGTGTCTGTGGAATAAAACCAAAGTCATATACGAAAGCAGAGGAGCTGGGATTTTTGCAGAGTCGGGAGGAGTGGCTGCTGTTGCCTGAGCTCTGGGGTTGGGACACTGCAGACAGAGTCCCTGTACTTAGGGGTATGACCATGGTAAATGCATGGCTGCTTTTTCAGCAGGATGTGAGAGGGAGTTTCCAACCCTCAGGGCCTGCTGCAGACTATGAGGACTCAACAGTAGGCTTCAAATATACACACTTATTTTACATTTCATTAGCTTATTTTATACTGAATTACATTCTGATTTGGTGTTCTTTTGGTTGCAACAATGAAGTATTCTGACTTTGTTTCTAATTTTTCAATGATGAAAATATTGTGATAAAACATAAATCCCTTTATGGCCTTTTTCAGTTGTATAATCATTGCAGGATCTCCTTTTTGTTCCTAAAAGTGGACAAAATGGATATATATATATATATATTATATATACATGGATATGTATATATATTATATATATATAATTATGTACCGGTGCATTTGACAACAATAGATATTTAAAGCTCTGTGTGTCTTCCTCACCCTTCCTCAGAGCAGAAGCTACTTACGGTACCCACAGCCAAGGGATTGTCTCAGTGTTAATGCTGGACAATAGATAGACACATACATGTGGAGGAAAGGATGTTGGAATTTCAAATGCTTGCAGCCCTGTTGAGACCTGTTCTACATATTAAAGGCATCTGAACATCAGAACTCAAGTTAAAATGTATTATTTAATATTTACTCTGATTTATATTGCATTCTGTTATTGTTAGAAATTGAAATATCTTCCATCACATTTTTATTAAGAGAGTCAGGAGCTGACAACCCTACCACTAAGTCTCAAAGTTGGCATTTATTTGCTAGGTGATCTTGACCTTGAGTTGTTCAAATGTACATTAAGAATGAACTTTGATGTTCATAGCAAAATGCAAAACTTTTCTCCTTAAAAAAAATCTATTGCAGATAAAGCTAAATGAATTTGTTTGATACATTATTAGCACCTGGATTTTAGAAATATTTGGCAGAAATTAGCAGAAATATCTGTTATTGACCATACTTGGTGTTGGCTTTTCATTCTCCAAAGAAATACTCTTCCCATAAATACACAATTTACCTTTTCACTTTCTCTTATATAATTGGTTTATTAAAAGTCCTATGTAAATTGGGCACTGCTGGCTCATGCCTGTAATCCTAGCTACTACCGAGCCTGAGATCTGCAGATTATGGTTCAAAGCCAGCTCAGATAAGAATGCCTATGGTACTCTAATTTCCATTAACCACCAAATAGCTGAAAGTGGAGATGTGGCTCAAGTGGTAGAACATTACTCTTGTGCACAAAAGCTCAGGGACTGTGCTCAGGCCCTGCGATGAAGCCCTGAGACTGGAATGGGAAAAGTCCCTCTCATGTTTCAACGTATTGTGGACTGAAATGTAATCCATTCTGAAATCAAACATCAATTATGTAGCTGCATAACAAATAGCAAAAGTTGTATTGTGTACTTGGGAGGATGGAGAGGGTAAGGCATTATCGTGTGCTGAAAAGATTAGGGATATGTAATGTATAAAAGCTGTCAGAAGGATTTCTCTGTAGTTACCAGGGAAACCTCTGCTTCCAAACTCTCTGAGACCTTAACCCTTAATACTTTTCACTTTAGTACTTCTTCTTACAGCCAATTAATGTTAATTAATCTTCCTACTATTATTATAATCACTGTATCCAAGATAGTTCTAATAACTAAGATGCCCTGGTTCATAACGTTATGAAGAATGAGTAGGGTTCAAACTTGATTCTCTGCTATCTCCAGGGTAGTGCTCTTTAGGAAAATGAACTGAATGCATAATATCTTTATACACTCTAAAAGATATATGAAATTCAAATATGTATAACCTGATTTGGGCGCCGGTGGCTCACTCCTGTAATCCTAGCTACTCAGGTGGCTGAGATCTGAGGATCGGGGTTCAAAGCCAGCCCCAGCAGGAAAGTCTGTGAGACTCTTATCTCCAATAAACCACTCAGAAAACAGGAAGTGGTGCTGTGGCTCCAGTGGTACAGCACTAGCCTTGAGCTGAAGAGCTGAAGTACAGCTCCCAGGCCCAGAGTTCAAGTCCTATGACTGACAAAAAAAAAGTATAACCTGATCCAACTCAGAAAATACCTATGTGATTCTTAAACATTTTTTCTCCATCAAGATTGCAACTAGGAGAAGTAGCAGCAAGCAGTCAGCCATTAATCACTGGCATAATCCCAACTTAGGCTGGAATTCTAACTGGATATTAAATGTTATTGTTCATTTTAAGTGGTTTTACAATTCTTTTTTTCAAAGTAAAGATAACTTTTTATTATAGTATTATTGCAAAACTTGAAGTATGCTACACACACACTTTGTTAATTGATTCAATTGGTTAAGCAGTCAGCCAATTTGTGTTTTCTTTTTTTTATTTGATTTTGCAGATATTATTTTATTTTATTTTTTATTTATTTTTTATTGTGAGAAAATTGTACAGAGGAGTTACAATTACATGGTCAAGGTAACAAGTACATTTCTTATCAAGCATTGTTGCCTGCTACTTGTTTCCCCTTCCCATCCTGTCCCATACGTCCCCCACCTCCCCCCACTCGATCCTCCCCTCCCACATACAATTCTTTTTGAATTTAAAATCATTTCACTTAGCATCATCTTATATAGTCATATGTACATAGCTATTGAATCATTCTGCTCATCTGCTAATATTATTTTAGATATATACTAATTATTGCAAATAAAGGAAACCATGAGACCTATGTTTCATGCCAATTTGTTATTACTGTCAAACTGTGGACAGGATTTATTAGTTAATTCAATTAGGTCAACGACCATTGGGCAACTCGTTTTGGTGTCTGAATTTTGCAGCCTGAAGGAACTCATGGTCTATGCATATCTCACTCTTCATAAGGTTATCTGAATGTTTACAAAGCTGCTAAAGCAGAAATGCATGCTAAAATTGTAGAGGAAGAGACAAGGACAGAAGAAAACCATGGTGCAATGGAATATGTCACAAGTCTCTACATCACCATGAGGATGACTGCAATATGCAGAGTGAAGTGTCACCGAAAAGCACAGGCCCTGGCTAAAAATAGATAATATGGTCAGACATGTGAGACCACAAAGCAGAAGAAGCCTGATCCTGGGCCACATGAGAATGTGGCTTTCAATACCTCAGTGCCCATTTATTTTTAACAATGAGCATGCCTACTCATTGGTACCACAGCAGGAAGAATCATGGTAACCATGGCAAAGAATCATCTCAACATCAATGAATACAGTCTTGAAAGATTTTATTTTATGTCATTAATATGTGTTTTTAGGCATAAAACTATGATAAAATTTTATATAAAATGTTATTATTTGTAAGGGACTTTAATCTCTGTTACCTTATACATTTTCTCATAATATGATATGGAAAAAGAAAGACATTTACTATTGCTGTTATATTATGTAAATGAAGAAATAAACTCAAACAGCTTAAGATACAGCTCAAGTCCCCTGGTTGTTGGTGGATCCTGGACTCAGTTTAGTCTCAATCACAAAGTCTGTCCTGAAATCAAGCTAGAATGCTCAGAAAGCATGATTTCCTCTCTGATGTATTTACATGTGATGTGCATATTATTGAAATAAAATTTATCTCAGAATCTGAAGTGACCAAGTGTTTCATGGCATTGACAATTACAGTAGACAATTAGTTTTGGGAACTACGTGTTCCAAGGAGAATGCCACAGAGGAAAAAACCCCATGAAGCCATGGAATGCACTCTTGATAATTTAAAATGTTTCTTCAAATTAAACTTATATTAAATTTTAAAAATTATTTTTTGACCAACAAAGTCAAACCAACATATAATAAATGTATAGATAAGTCTACTTTATGAAACTAGATAGATCTTGGAAATCAAGTCTGGTCATCTCCTTTCAAAAAAATGAATAAATTTTGTTTCCTGAAATACTTCTTATATGTTAATCTGTCAAGACCAAAATTGTGACTATTCTGTTTGTAATAAAAATACAAGATCAACATAGTCTCTAGCAATTTTGGTCACATGATGATACGTTCTTTTTTAATGTATAACAAAGTCATGTATTAGAACAAGTCTTATAAAAGCTGAAGACATTTATTACCAGACCTGGTGATATTATAGATTTGTATTTGATCCTTCCTAATTTATCAGTAATACACTTAATATACATTCTCTAGATAAATACCAACAGCAGAATATCATGTATATGAAAAAAAGCTTGATATAAAATTTTTGCACATGAAAATGTACAAATTATTCCTATATAAACCTGCTCTCTCTCCTTTGTTTCCTTCCTACTTACCAATTTTGGTTAAAATTATAGTCTAATGTTTTCCCAATTCCTGTTAAAAACACAATAAAGTTGGGTACTAGTGGCTCATGCCTGTTATCCTAGCTCCTCAGGAGCTTGAGATCTAAGGATTCAGGTTTAAAGGCAGCCCAGGCAGGAAAGTCCATGAGACTCTTATTTCCATCTAATCACCAAAAAAATCCAGAAGTGGGGCTGTGGCTCAAGTGGTGGAGTACTTGCCTTGAGCAAAAAAGCTGAGACAGCACCCAGGCACTAAATTTAAGTCCCAGTATTGACAGGTGTGCTGGCATGCATGCACATGCAGGTGTGGACACTCCCCATCTCTCTCTCTCTCTCTCTCTCTCTCTCTCTCTCTCTCTCTCTCTACACACACACACACACACACACACACACACACATACACACATTTTCTTCTCCACTTAAATGTTAATTTATGCTAAAATAAAATATTCATTATATAGATACAAAGCTAGTAAGAAAGATTATTTCATATCTTTTGGAGACTAGAAAAAGGCAAGACATTATTATATACAGTAGAGAATATAGTTACTATAATATTCCAAGTTGAGTTACTGTTACACACTAGAGTATTTTCATGGACATGAACTTGAATTTGAAGGATACATTTGGCTTTGGAGACAACAACACATAATTCCTAAACTGACAAGTAACCAGCAAAACATACTAGAGTCAAATAAATAGTAGGTTTGAACTTACCATGGAAAAGTATTTTTGTCTACAGAACGGATTAGCCAAAAGAGCTTTCAGAATTAGAACTGATCTGATCAAGTCTAGATAATATTGAGAATGGGGAATCTTGGTCACCTGAGAAATGTGAACAGGATCCCCCATTCTAAGAGAAATGGCCACGTTGGTCAGTAAAATGAAGATATTTGCTGGGAACAAACAAAATGAAAATTTCCTATCAAGAACCTTACAAGTGTATGGAAAATTTGAAAGAGACTAAAAGCAAAGGTTGAAGCAGAAGTCAATAAACAGTAGTTAGGGGAAGATAAGAAATGGGTGTAGATTAACCAGTAAAGAGGAAGTGCTAGTAAATTCATGTTTGTAGGTGTTACCTGGGCCTTCTCTGTGCAGGACTATGCTCACATCCATGCTGGCCACTGAGGCTGTTTCTTTTATGATTTCATTTTCTTGATACACCAGCTTTTTTTTTTTTCCTTATGGTTGATGCTCTACTTCTTAAGGCACAGATCCAACTCAGGTTTTTTTTTTTTTTAATTGTGAAAATACCGTACAGAAGGGTTACAATTACATGGGCAAGAAAATGAGTGCATTTCTTATCAAGCATTGTAGCCTCCTACTTTGTTTCCCCTTACCATCCCATAACCCATCCCCCAACTCTCTCCCTCCCTCCAGCCAAAGTTGTAAAGTTCATTTTTTGACATAACGTCTTGTACATCTCATTGTTGCAGTGGGTCCACCTGTATCCCTATTTAAACAATTCATTTTTTCCCTTCCCCTCCACAAATTATACCAACATCAAACAGGGGTTATACTGTGGGGGAGGGACATACAAAGCAACAAAGAAATCATCTTATAAATATGTTAGAAACAATCACAAGAAAGAAAAAAATCATTTGAGTCCTTACCTTGGGGTTCATTTTGCCTAACATCAACTTATCTGACCATTTTTGCTTGTCTCAGATACATACTAGTTATTGCAAATAAGGGAAACCATGGGACCTATGTTTCTTTGGGCCTGGCTTACTTCACTTAACATAATTTTTTCCAAGTCTTTCCATTTCCTAACGAATGGGTCAATGCCATTCTTTCTGATGGAGTCATAGAATTCCATTGTGTATATATACCACATTTTCTTGATCGATATTCATCTACTGAAGGCCATCTGGGTTGGTTTCATATCTTAGCTATGGTAAATAATGCTGCAGCTGATTAATCAGGAATAAGACTATTGCAGGCTTTTCTCCTCAGTCTGGCTTTGAACCATATTCTCCAGATATTAGTCTCCCGAGTAGCTAAGATTACAGGTCCACTGGCACCCAGATTCTGAAATTAAGTTTTAAATCCTACTTCTACATTCTACATAATAATCTCCTTCACCTCTAGGCTTTTTACACGGTATGTATCACACTAACTTAGTGAACAGTGAATGGGAAGGCGGAAGAATAACTGCCATGCACCAGTGGCTCATTCATGTAATTCGACCTATTCAGGACCCTGAGATCTGAGGATCACAATTTGAAATTTGCCTCGTTAGGCAAGTCCATGAGATTCTTTTTTCAAAATTTTATTCATTTTTTATTGTGCAGGTGATGTCTAGAGGGATTATAGTTACATAAGTAAGGTACTAAGCAAATTTCTTGTCAAACTTGTTATCTCCAATTAACCACCAAATAGCCAGAAGTCGTGGTGTAGCTCAAGTCAAAGATGGGTCAAGCCATCTTTGAGCAAAGAAGAAAAGAGACAGTGGCTAAGAAATGAGTTCAAACCCCAGTATTGTCTAGACATAAACACACACACACACACACACACACACACACACACACACACACACACACACACCTACACACATGCGTACACATAGCACAATCATCAGTGGAAATATTAGGAATTTCTTTACTTCTGGCTTTCAAATAAAAAATAGTATGTTATTTTTATCTATAGTCACCCTATATGTAAGTAGTTTCTTAGATGTAAACATTTTTAATGTATGTTGTAAGATATTACGCTTTCCACAAAACATTAACATTTTTAATGTCACATGCAGTTAAGATTAATTTAGATGAAAAAATAATAAATATAATAATGTTGTTTGTGACACATAAACATAAATTGCAAGTATAACATCAGAATTTGTAATTCTGATTCAAGAGTTTCTGTCATAGTCACACAAAAATTAACAACACTGATTAAATACAAATATCAATGAACACAGCGTTGTCAGAAATCTAAAGAATGGATCAATAGTTTAACTGAATTTGCTGGGGTCATTTGATTTTTTTTAATTGTGAAAATACCGTACAGAGAGGTCACAATTACATGGGCAAGGTAATAAGTACATTTCTTATCAAGCATTGTTGCCTCCTCCTTTGTTTCCCCTTCCCATCCCTGCCCTCCTATCTCCCTCCTCCCACCAAAGTTGTAAAGTTTCTTTTTCGACATAATGTCTTGTATGTCTCATTGTTACAATGGTTCCACCTGTATCCCTATTTAAACAATTTGTTTTTACCCTTCCTCTCCACAAATTATACCAACATCAAGTACAGTGAAAACAGGGGTTATACCATGGGGGAGGGATGTACAAAGCAACAAAGAAATATCTTATAAATACCTTAGAAACAATAGCAAGAAAGAAAAACGATTTGGGTCCTTATCTTGGGGTTCATTTCACCTAACATCAACTTATCTGACCATTTCTGCTTGTCTTAGACATAGACTGACTAGTTATTGCAAATAAGGGAAACCATGGGACCTATGTTTCTTTGGGCCTGGCTTACTTCACTTAAATTATCAGCTCCTCTGAGACACAGCAAAGCAGTACTCAGTGGCAAGTTTATAGCTCTGAGTTCCTACATCAACAAATTGGAGAGCTCTGAAACCCACAATTTAATGAGACATCTGAGCCTCCTTGAAAAAAGATCAGAAAGATAAACCCCAATCCAGTAGATGGAAAGAAATAATTAAAATTAAATCAGAATAAAATGAATTAGAAAAAAAAACCATAGAAAGAATCAACAAAACAAAGAGTTGGTTCATCATTTGATTTTAATCTTTTTGTTTTGTTTGTTTTTCTGTTGGTAGTGGGGCTTGAACTCAGGGCCTGGGTACTGTCCCTGAGCTTGTTTGCTCAAGTCTAGCACTCTACCACTTAAGCCACAGCACCACTTCTGGCTTTCTGGGGGCTAATTGGACCTGAGAGTCTCACAGACTTTCCTGGCCAGGATGGTTTTAACCACCATCTTCAAATCTCAGTCTCCTGAGTAATTAGGATTACAGGCACTAAGCTGATTTTAGGCTTTGTAATAGCTTTAGGGTGTCTTGCCTAACAGGAAGTTCATCCTGGAGAAAATGACATCAATGGAATAGGTTCTGTGGCCAGTTGTGTCAGCAGGGCCACAGATTTACAGTTGTTACTTTAGTGGATAATAACTGTTTTCAAATATGTAAAATATGTAAAGGGCATCATATAGAAACAACTTATTCCATTAAATCAAGAAGTATTTATTTAAAAGGCTGATAGTAGGCTAATGTTTATGCAGGAACAAGGAATGTAGAGTCTTTGCATTGCAAGATGGTAACAAGTAATTATGTAAGTGATGAGGATTCTGAGAGAGGAGTTATCCATGATCAACTGTTTATATGAGATGAACTGGCCCAAGTTATAGGGTATTAAATTATTTGGGGGGGGTGTTGAGGTTTAAACATTGGGCCTTTCATGTGTTAGACAGTTGCTTTACTGTCTGAGCTCAGCCCTGAGCCCTTTTTGCTTAGGTTGTCCTTTGAATAATGTCTGTAGTTTTTGCCCAGGCCTGTCTTGACCACCATCCCCTTATTTAAACTTCCTGTATTGGGATAATAGATGTGAACTACCATGTCCAGCTTTTATCAATTGAGATGAAGTCTCACAAACTCCTTCCCAGGGAATAAATACGAAATATCACAATTGCCTAAGATTTTAAAGAATTATTATTCATGATTAACCTGAATTTTTAACCACCAAACCCATATCCGCCATAAGGGCTATCTTGTTTCTGGAGGCTACAAGATTTCAGAGACCACATTTTTAGGTGCAAGACTATGAGAGAGACTCAAGTTATTTTCAGAATTTAAGATTTTATAGCCTGAATGTTGGTTTGTGCCTGTTACCTTAGCTTGGGAGGTAGAGACAGGGTTATTTATGGGTCAAGGCTAGCCTAGGCAAAAATTTCCAAGATCCCATCTCAACAAATAAGCTGGGCATGGTTGTATATGATTCAAGCTAGGTGGTAGGCATAAATATTAGGATCCCCATCCAGGCCAGACTAGAAACATAGAGCAAGGCCCTATTACAAAAATTTACCAGAGGGCAAAAATGCTGGGGCTATGATTCAATGGGCTGATTATTTGCCTAACAAGTAGAGGCTTTCAGCTCAAAATTCAGTACTACCAAAAAGAAGAAATTATATGTGGTAAAATAATTTTCTAATGTTAATTTGTGATCTTTTGGAGTCATTTAAAGTTTTTTTAAATTTTATTGTCTTATAAAGATGCTGTACAGAGGGGTTACAGGTGTATCAGTGAGTTGATGAGCACCTTTCTTGTGGAGCATTGTTCCCCCTCCTTTGTTTTTCTCCTACTATCCCTTCCCTCCACTTTTTATCCTACTCCCCTCCCCCAAGTTGTAAAGTTCATTTCCAACACAGTGTTTTTTGAGTATCATTGTTGCAATGGGTCATCCTGTGTCCTTGTTAAAGCATTTTGTTATGAACACATATCATTATTAAGCAAACAGTTCTGCCTTACTTTTTTTTTCCTGTTCAGTGACTAAATAATCTTATTTGTAAAAAGTGCTCCAGAGATGGAAGTAGAAAAGAGAAGAAAATCTGAGAAGGGAAGAGGGTTGGTTCACACCCTTACAAAGGTCATCACCATCCTCTACTTTTGATAAACTTGAGGGGAAACAGTTACTCATTTTGTCTTTTTCTTTTTTTTCCGGAAGGCAAAGATGGCCTGCTGTTTTCTTAACCCTGTACAACCAAAGGAAAAGAAAGAGACTCAAACTGCGTATGACCATGTCATTTAGAAATATGTGGGCATTTGTGGAATTGCTTGTGATCTCACTACATGTCATTGCCCTGATGTTGTAGATGGCTGTCTGGCCTTCTCCTTTTAGATTATTTAAGAAGCATACCAGGCTTTAATCACTGAAATGTAGGAAAGAGTAAAACAATATCAAAAGACCACCAGGCTGAAAACCCATAGAGCTGGATTCTAATCCTCTTTTGCTTTATGGGAACAATCCCGATAGTCGGTCTAAGTCCTTGCTTTCCCAAGTATATAATTAGAGGATGTAGATGGGTAATCTCTGAAAATCTCTTCAAGTTCTCATATTTGGAGGTGAGCGTCCTGTCTTTACAGGAAGACTTCTGTTAATATGGGCAACAGCCAATTCCTTCTTTAGTATCATTCTCAGCATTTCATAAACAATAATAAACTTTCTGCAAACCTTAGTGTTTGCTAGTATTGGTACCAATTATTTATATTATTTTATATTTTTATATTCATGTCAAAACATTCTTATTTGGTGGGCACAGTAGAAAATGTCAGAAAGAATAATAGTAATACACGTTATATAATGTAAAATACACTGATATTTATCCAAGTTCACTTACAAGTCCAGGGTTTTGTAGCGAAAGTGAAGAAGAAATTAGACTCTGGTTTCAATTTCTGTGCTCTTCCTCAATTAAACAGACTTAGAAAGGAATTATCATTGTAGTTATATTACCTGATACTGTGCCTGATCCCTATACACTTGGGTAATTTTCATTTAGAACAGGTCATTCAATCCAACATTGTATCCATTTTCTCTTTGGGTTAGCCAAAGGAAAAAATGTATATATATATATATATATATATATATATATATCATTATTATATAGATAATATGCAAAGAGTTTACAGTTTCATAAGTCAGGCAATGGTGATACTTCTTCTTGAACCATATAACCACTTCGCTTGCTCTCTCCCACTTTTTCCCTCCTTTTCCCACCTATAAGTAATATACTAGTTCATTTTTAGCCTAATATCTAGTAAGTACCACTGTTGTATTTATTCACCCTTTTCCCACCTTTTCTGTGTCCCCTTACCCTCCCAAAGACAAATAAAGTAACACACAAGACAAAAGGAAAAGACAGCAAAAATAACAACAACCACCAAACATCCCTTGCTTCCATTTCTTGGATTTCTTTTTGTAAAATATTATTTTATCTGATCACATGCACATAGCTATTGAGCCTTTGTGATTTGCTCCTATGAATAATGCTCCTTTGGTCTCACTGTATAAGTATAATTTATCATGTCCCGTTCTATTATTTTTATTATCCAGTGTGTTTACTTGTAGATATATAGGAACCTTCTAGTTACCACAAATGAGGGAAACAATACAATTTATTTGGGTCTGCCTTTACTTCATTTTATATAATTTTTCCAAATATTTTCTTTTCTTTCTGATAGAAGTATAGAATTCCATTGTGTATATATACCACATTTTCCTGATCCATTCATCCACTGAGGGTCCTCTGGGTTGATACCATATCTTGGCTATGGTAAACAATACTGCGATGAACATGTTTGTGCATACAGAAAATTAAAGCTACATCTTTATATATCACCTGCACTAGAATCAATTAAAGATTAATCAAGTACCTCAATGTAAGGCCAGGTACCACGGAAATGTTAAAGGAAGGGGTCGGAGAAACAATATAGATCCTAGACACAGGCCAAAACTTCCTAAAATCCAGAATCACAACAAATCAAAGAAAGCCTGGTTGAATGAAAATGCATCCAAATGAAGAGTTTCTGTATAGCAAAGGACACAGCTAACAAGATAAATAGAATGCTCACAAAATGGAGAAGCCTTTACCAACTATGCATCCGACCATCGGGCCTCATATCTAAAATACACTTAGAACTCAAAACATTAAATCCCCCAAAATAAACCCTCCAAGAATCAGCAACCCATTTAAAAAATGGGCTAAAGACTTGAGGAGAGTTTTCTCTGAGGAAGAAGAGTGGTCAATAGACACATGAAGAAATGTTCAATCTCTCCATAAAAGCAATGTGAATCAAAACAACATTGCGGTTCTACCTCTCCCCAGTCAGAATGGTCATTATCAAGAAAACTAACAATAACAAAAACTATCAGGGATGTGGTAAAAGGTAACTCTATTACACTGTTTGTGGGAATGTAATGTTTTTCAACCATTCTGGAAAGTAATCTGGAGATTTCTCAAAAAAAAAAAAAACTAAACATAGAGCTTCTTTATGACCCAGCAATTCCACTTCTGGGCATTTATCCAATAGAACACAAACGATGCCACACTATAGCTACCAGAAACTGTTAATTAATATTTTAGCTAATTAGCAGAGAGAAATAGCGAAGCCATTTTACAGCATTGTGTTTACAGCATTTGAAAAGCTATTTGGCCTTATGGCATTTCATTTCATTGAATGTTCTGTTCACCCACCAGGGATGCTACATTCCTTTATCATCCATATGTGGAAGCATAGGTTCCAAGTTGAACCTACCAAATCCTCAGCTGCATCAGTACTAGGTCTGCACAAATCTGTTTTTTTGTCCCAGTGTTTGAAGTTACTAGCTGTAGTAGCTTGCTCTGAATTGGGTAGGGATGCCTGAACAATAGAATGTAAGACAGAAGAGAAGTAATTGATTATTTCTAGTACTAGGGAATACCTCTGTCTCTCTGGTCTCTAGAATTACACAGAATAGTTTATAATTTTGTTCCTACTTGGTTGCATTGTGAGCTTGAACAAGACTCCTCTCTTACTAAGCCTCAACACATCTGGACAATATTTAGTAGCAGAAACATGTTCCTTAAAGGATTGTAGGTAAAGATGAAATGAGAAAGCACAGGTAAAGCATTTTTTTTTCATTAGAGAGAGATGGGACCCACTTTCAGTTGAATACTTTTCTAATGGTGACCATATCCTAGAGACAGAAGCTATCTCTGAAAGTTGGAGTTCAGGCACTTCAAGTGATAATTATGTTATTTGTCAAACCATCATCTTTCCCATCTTTAAACATATGGCCTAAATGTCAACATTTGTTTGGAAATAGCATTAATCCAATTTGGAAAATAGAATCCTAAAATATAACTTCAGAGAGAGGGTTTCTACTCATCATGCTGCTTACTTTTAGTGCTCCTGGAGAAGTCATTTTGATTTTGTAAATTATATAAAATGAAATCTGAAAGATTTCTGGTACTTCTTTCAGGCTTGAGTGGCTATGATTCTTATGAGTGTATATTAACCAATTATTGACATCTACATTTAAATTGTTTCTCTGTGAATTTATCTTCATGAAGTTGGAGAACTTTCCTTGAGTAGATACATGGTTTCAGTACATCCTCAAAGTTAAAAAGCAAGGATGCTCTTCAGAACTGTTACTTTACTAAGGGAATTTATCAATAGAACAGAGAGTTTTATACTTACTGCTTATGTTCAACTTTTCACATGTGAGACACTAAGCAGCTAGCTTTTCCGCCAGTGTTGTACTTGACATGACTCCTTCACTGTGCTCTTCTTGACACACATCCCTCAAGTCAGGTATCACTCTCATTTGACACTTAAGAAACCTGAGGTTCAGAGACATGAGACTACTTGTCCCAGGATATACTGAAGATAGATATAGGCTTGGATCTGTCTGATAAGGCTCAATAGATACTTATATTCCTCTTTTTCCCCCACACATAATGGGGAAGAAGGCAAAGGAAATAATCTGGGAAATAAATTAACTGACTGAACTAGAGATACAGCAGGATGAATTTTTTTTCCTCCCATATATTCCTGGACAGCTCTCTCATGGGGCCAGATGAGTTGGGATAAGTTTTCACAAGGAAAAAATAATACGTATTTGCATTGTTTTCCTAAAAGTTAGCAAAGCCTTGGAATATAAAGGCATCTATCCAGTATGTTAAGTAGCAATATGTAAATTTATTCATTCTTTTAGTTTAAAACTAGTTAATCTGTACTTAATATGAGTAAGACATTCTAAAACAATGTCTATATCTTGTAGGAAATTATAATTCAGGAGGAGTGCATTTAAAGACATGCCTTTTGGTATTGTATGTAGTAGTACATTTTTCCTCATGGTTTTTGTTTCTGCTCAATTCAGGCTTAAAATATAAGCTGAGTAACAATCAAATTCTATGCACTATCCTTTCATATTGTTCAACTTCTATATTTAACTTGTTATTATCTAATTTTTCAGCTGAAGAATGTTTTCTTACATCTGTTGTCTGAAAGTTTTCCCCAATTATGTTCTTTGGTGAAATAGTTACCTTTCTCATGTTTACTCTTGTCAATCTCTATGGGCCAAACCTTTTCCAATGGCATAGTGCAATATGTTGTATCAGAGTTTTCCATAGAAACAATACCAGTACTATATGACTATACACATATGATTACATATAAAAATTTGCAGTATTAGTATACCTTACTGGACTTCAAGAAATTTACTGTTATGGTTGGATCTGGCAAATTTCAGGCTTAGAACAGGAGGGCTGTAGGTTGGGAGCTGGAGAAAGACAAGACTGATGATCTATGCTTGCAGATTTTACACTTAGGACCTTTCAGTGCATTGGTAAGCATCCTCATTAATATAGGTAAATTCTTCTATTTAAAGGAAACTGAATGTAAATGTTAATCACATATACAAAACACCTTTCCACAGCAATAGCTAGATTAGTGTTTCAGTGAATAGTTGTGCACTATAGCTCAGCCAACTTTATACACAAGATTAGATATCACAGTCACCTCTTGGGATATGAAGAAAGTTGCTACAATATGAGAATAAACAATCCTTATATACATTTTTGTTTCTCTTTTCTTTTTTCTTTTCTTCTTTTCTGTTTTCTTTTTGTAAAGGGTTAAGTACGCCCTTTATATGAATTATTATGTAACACTTCCAGAATAAATGTGAAATCTCTCAAGTGGTGTTATAAAGTGTTAAGATTTATCAAAATGTGTTGATTCCAATAAAGAAGTAAAATAATAAAAAGTTCCTTCCTACCACTTCTAGGAAAGTTGTACTTCATGAGACAAAAACAAGAAAGATATTTCTATTGAGATTTTAATTTCCAGTTTTTCCTGCCACTTTTAAGTTACTTATTGAAGAAATAGATCTTGTAACAGGAGTTGAAGTTTAGCTTCAGTCATTTATTTCTTGAGAAGGGTTCTCTAAGCCACTTGAAACACATTCGACTTTACTCTTAAATACATGTTCAATTACTTTTCCACATGGGGCTGAGTATAAGTTTGATATCTAAAGTAGGGCTAACACCAAATCTGTTTCAGTAAAACTTCTGCCTACCAATCTATCTGTTTCTCTGTAACCTTTTTAAATCTTTTATTGTACAGGTAATGTACAGAGGGTTTACAGTTACATAAGTAAGGTAATAAGTAAACTTCTTTTGAAACAGTGTTACCACTCTCTCATTTTTCTTCTACTTTGTCTCCTCTCTACTTCCCTTCCTCCCAAGTTGTAAAGTTCATTTCCAATATAGTGTCTTTTGATTATCACTGTTGCAGTGGTTCACCCCCTGTCCTTAGTTTCCCCATTTTGGTGATTCCCCTTCCAATCCATAAATCAGATAAACTTATAAAGAAGAAACAGCCTAACAAAATCCAAAACACTGATAACAGGGTAAATCAAAGGGGGAGGGGTGAAAGAAAAAAGAAATAACTGTACACAGTACACTAAGACAAAACCCTAAAACATAATAATAAGACCCTTTTGTTTCCATATCTTATTGTTCATTTCAATTAGCATTATTTTATAAGGTCATATGTACATAGCTATTGAGCAATTGCAATCTTCTGCTTAACTATCGTAGATAGATATTAATTATTAAAAATGAGGGAAACCTCGCATCCTGTGTTTCTTTGAGTCTGACTTTTTTCACTTAATATGATTTTTTTCCAAGTCTTTCCACTTCCATATGAATGGGCCATGCTATTCTTTCTGATGGAAGCATAGAATTTGATAGTTGTGTTTTAGTTCACATTAGACACTATTCTTACAAGCTTTGTGGAACTTCATACTACATCAAGGGCTTTCTTCCCCACTGAGATTTAGTTGTAAATGACTCTGAAATTTCCGTTGCATATTCTATGTAATCTAAAAGCCAGAATTTTCTGTGAAATGTATGGATAAAGGAGAATTGGGCAGCTCATAGTTCATAGTGTCCATTGCTTCCTAAATTTCTTTTCCCTCCTAAGTCTTTAGTAGCTCAATAGAGATGATCTTTCATCCTCAGTTAATTAGCAAAAACAACAAAGATTGTCTTCATCCATACAGTGTTCATTAAGTAGATTAGTACATGTTACCAAGGTAAAAACATCTGTGTCTATGTATGTCTGGGAAATTGGGTAGAATGAAGGATTTTACTTTATAATAAGTCAACCTCAAAGGAAGCAAGAGCATACCGCATTCCCGTTGCCATACCATTTCTTCTCTGTTTCCATTTTCTGGGACTTCTCACCCTTTCTTTTTCCTCTCTATTTAAGGTTTCACTTCCACTCAATAGCAGCAATAACAACTTTCTCCTCTTTATTACGTGGTCCATATGACCTCTTCCTCTTGTATTCCTTCAGATATCTGTGCCTTTTGAATTCTAATCTACCCTAAAGGTAATACCAGGTATACCATCATTACAAGAGAAGCTTTAGATATTAAACATATAAGAAGACACATTCACAAAGATTGCTTGTGAATGATACAACCAAAACATAAGATTTCACCCAGAAAAACATGGAACATCTAAGTGAGAATTCAGCTCTCCACAGAACTCCACAGGCCTCCTTCAGAATTTCTAGGGTAAACTGCCACTGAAACAACAGAGAAAGGTGGTTCCTGTTCTTCTCCTTCACTTATCCACAGAAACTGGCTGGTTCTTTTCTGTCTAACAACCTCATTCCTTACCAAAATGGTACCAGTAAATGGTACTGCTAAACAAGTTTATTGATGGGTAAATATTATTTTCAAACAGGCACATTTACCCTATGTGAAAGGAAATAGAAATATAAAAAAATAAAAAAATGAATAAAACATTTTGTCTCTGATGCATAACAGTCCAGTAGACTACCTTTTACACAGATTATATAGGTAAAGATTGTCAATTCTATGATAAGCTTGCATTTTTAGCTAGAGAGAGAGAGTAGTAACTCTGGAGTTTTCTATTTTTACTAATAATGCTTATGTGGGTACAATTATACAAGTCATGTTGCAAAACAAATAACTATTCAATGATATAAAAAGGAAGAACCTAATGTGGGAAAAAATGGAGAATTATTTTAGTACTCACTTGTGGTGGGTATTGGTTAAAAGCAAGGAAAAAATGAGAGAAAAGTGAAGAGTGATGTAAGGATAGAATAAAGAAGGCAAGTCGTTATGTTGAAAAAGAACTTTACAACTTTGGTGGGGGAGATGGGAAGGGGAAACAAAGGAGGAAGCTACAATGCTTGATAAGAAATGTACTCATTATCTTGCCCATGTAATTGTAACCCCTCTATACAGTATTTTCACAATATAAATAAATAAGTAAAAAAGAAGAAGGGAATGTAAATGGGAAGAGCAATTTGTTATGATTTCCTCCATCTTCTGCAACACATTCAAACTGCAGGATGCAATTTTCTCTGAAATAGCTAGTAGTATTTTGCTGTGTTCCTGCTTTAGCCATAATCATTCAGCAAATTGCACTAATAGGTTATGAGATGATAGAGAATATATAATTAGTTGATCAGAGAATTGAGTCTGCATAGTTGTTCTGTGCAGCGAGGAGAAGGTAATTTTCCTTATGTCTGTGTGTGCAGAGGTATCACTGGCTAGAATACCATTTCCTATTTTATCCTGTGGCCCATTGTCTCTCTTTCTCTTGTATTCCTTCTCACACCTGAACCTTTAAATTCAAGTCTAATCTAAAGAAGAGACTTACATCATGATTTATAAGAAAATAACAAGAAAATAAACACAAATAATGTCACATTAAAAAGACACAGATTGCCATTTTTCTTTCTCTATCAGTGCTTAGCATGCTTACTTAGTGTCAAGGGTTAACAAAAATTTATAGTGTTATCAGTGTTTTTAACTCCAGTTTATGAACCTCCGTGAGCCATACCTTTTCTTCTAATATATATAATCTTGTAAGCATTGAACTTTTTCTATGTTTCATATTCTAGTACATTTAATATGGCATTTAATAAGAACAAGATACAGCTATCTAGAACTAAAGCCTCAACAGAACATTGTATTATCGAAGTATTATTGCAATATTTTCACTTTATAATGTATCTTTAGTCTTAAAAGATAGCATGGAGAAGGTTTAAAATTCATGGATGTGAGACAAGCTTCTTTGTTCCATATAGTTAATTTTTTCAAATATGTAACTTTATTGTTTAACTTTTCTTGGATAAAGATATTGGTTGATTAATTGATTGATTTTGCTAGTAATGAGACTTAACTTGGGGCCCCCGGCACTCATTTGATTTATTCATTAAAGGATGTACTCTACCACTTAAGCCACATCCCCACTTCTGGCTTTTTTTTTCTGGTTAATTGGAGATAAGGGGTTCATGGAATTTTTTGCCTGAGTTGGTTTTTGAATTTTGATCCTCACATCTCAAGACTCCGGAGTAGCTAGTTTTATAGACATGAATCACTACTGCCTGGTAAGATAGACTCATTTAATCTTTTGGGTTGTGATTTTACAATCTGCAAGTACAAAGAGAAAGTCTGACTGTCTCTTAATAGACCTCTAGATGTGGCATTAAATTTTTGAGAAACATAGTACAGTGGTGCGGGATTTTATTTTCTTTCTCGAAAGTGGATGAGAGACAGCTTACATAATAAGCAAAACCTCATTTTCATTGCTTTCCTATCTCACGATTTCCTCCTACACACAATGTATTTGGTACTTAATAGGTCCTTGTTGACTGAATAATGGCCCTTTTGTGAGGTTAGGGACCTTTAGGAGATTTTTGTAAACCCGGTATGAACTTGCATTACATGACACTAAGAATGATGCTTATTTGTCAATGATGCTCCTCTTATGATACAACTGAAACTAAGGGTTTAGAGTTTGGGCAGTATGAGTAAAGTTGTTAGAATCAGACAATTTTCCTGGAATGAATTTGACCTGCTGTAATTAGGGAATTTTTCTGTCATAATTATGTTTCTAACACTGAGAGATAGGTTCATTTTTAATCAATGGAAAAGTTAAATAATCTGTCAAATGGAATTCATTTTAAGGAGAGTACCTCCTGGAAAAAAAGCACCTAATTTCAGAAATTGTGTGAGTCAACACTCAGGTGAGACACATAGAAACCTCAGATGGCAGCAAAGCTTAGAATCATAGGAATCAGGAAGAATGTGAAAGCCCAGAGCTGAACTCTCACCACAGGATAAGTCACCCAGATCCCCCTTTATGTGGTTTCCAAGAAGCTGGTCTGAAAAGGAAGTAAGTGGTAAAGGTCTTGGAGTTCTTAATTTTGGTGAAAAAAGGGGAAAAAGTTAATAGGAAAGATGAAGAAGGCCTTATAAGGTGAAAATTACTTTTTGCTATTATTTATGTTTGTGTGTTAAGCCTACAATATCCGACGTGAGGCCACAATGTCTATCACTGAGAGGCTTGGATGATTGAGGCATGAAATGCACAAGTGTAAATTCTCATTTAACATAGAGCTTCAGAATCATGAGGATATGCTTAGAAAATTCTTGTCAGTATCTTCCTATTTTATGTGGTTCATATTTTTAATATTTTATGATGTGAGCAAATAGCTATCATATATATTGAGGTGGATAGAAATTCCAAATTTTATTCTCTTCCTGACACAGCTTTTCTAAAAAATATTTTAAATTCCAAACACTCCCAGTTCAGTCAAGTATGGGGATCCTCTTCGACTAACTCAGATTATATTGGAAATCATTACACTGTTAACAGAGTAGTAAGTTTAATATCAACTTTATTATATAATGTATTATCATATGAGTGTGTTCACATAAATTATACCTCTATGTTCCAGTAGACCTATTATGTTTGTGCAATGAGAAACAACATGGAACAAAGTTATATTAGCAAAATCAAGTTAACACTAGATGTCATGAGTTGGTGAGACTATAGTCATAGCTGTTAGATATTTACTCCAGGTAATCATCAAACATAGGCCATGTTTTCTATTAATTATCTATGTGACCCAAGTTGCCTTTTCTGAAATGTTCATGTTCAATGTCATTCAATCGTTTATCTTTTTCTAAACCTCTCCTGATCTGGCTCTGTTCAAGCCTGAGTAATTTCTAATGAACATAAAACTATTGCTTACAGTTCAAGAGACTAACACATTCCAGATCTAGGTGTTTATATGTCACAAGAACCTGATTGCTATGTCATACCACGGTAGAAAATACAAAGATTAAAAGAGAAATGGAGATTAAATGCAGCCTTCTACAGGTTCATCCCACACAGCAAAATGTTCCTATAATACAAGTTTTCACTCTTTCATGAGTATAGAACTCTTTTTTCAATTTCTCACCTCTTGATAGTGTTACAGAATTTTTCAATATAGGATTTGGAAAAGACATGTTCAAACCATCCACTCATCTTACTTCAATACGAAGAAATCTATGCTGTAATATTATTACAATATTATTAATAGACTTGTATCTAGGATAGTAGTTTCTATTATGTAGAAATTTTGAGTTTCATTGTGAGTATATCAATAAAAAAGTTAATAACCATCACTAGATATTCTAACTAGATTAAATTGTTTCTATGGCTACCACTGTGATTAGCACTTGATATAATAGATTCTGTATTTTCAAATGTGCAGAAAAAAACATGCTAATACTTAATATATCACTGAACGAACTAGATTAAAGGTTTTAAAAAGTATTTTAGTGGCTATGGAGAAACATCTGTGAGTAATGGGGAAGTAGATTTTTTGTATGATATTACCTAGGAACCCAGGCTGGAAAGGCAGGTCTGCCCTCTCCTGGAGCACTGTCACCCCTGGCACTAACATCATTGTCATGTTGGGTGAGCACATGTCTACTTTGCATCTGACACAAATACCACAATGTACAGGAGGCCCACTTACTGCTTCTGAGTCTAACGGTATAAAATGCATAATTTCTTTTCATGGTTCGTAGTAGAGAACTTACGTGTACACAAACAACTGTGAGGAGGAGAGAATAGATTCTTCAGAATATAAAAAGGTTGATCATAGTTATTCTTTTTCTTTCTTTTTTATTAAAGAAAAAGGTATTTTAAAAAGTTTACAAAGCATTTTGTGCATTTTTCTTCACTTTTGCTTTTGTATATCCAACAAGTATGATTTCTCATCTATGTGTCAACACTTCTTACTAGATGCTTTATAACTGTTTCACATTACACGGTTCTCAGATGAAAACTAATGAAACAATCAGACTGATTAAAGGAGGGTGAGATTCAACAGTGTAATTCAATTGAACAGTAGTTCAAAGTTTAATACCAAGAAGCTTAAACATGTTTTGACTGAGGGGGTAGGAAGTAAAAGAGAGGGAAAGATGGATGGAAAGAGGAATCGTCATGAATCCAGCCACAATACTCCATGTACTTAAGCAAAAACTGAATGAAAGCACTTCAGACAGGAGTAGACAGGACAGATGGTGGGGGTGGGAAGGATTTCAGGGAATAATGGAAGAAATGACCCCAGATACCATGCACACACACAAATGCACATGTTAAACTAAAACTCCTTTACATAATTATTTGAAGAAAACAATGAAATTAGAATTATCAAACATATAAAAAAGGTGACACATGGATCTTTCCCTCTCAGAAATTCTGTACGAAATTGAAGCTTGGGGGAAAATAATAAAATAGCTTAAGCTAACAATGGAAGTGTAATAAATAGTACCCTAAAGAATTAATTACCTAGTAAAGAATGGAGGTGAAAATTAATGTAGAAATTTGGAAGAAGTTCAACTGATTCCTGTTGTTCCAATGAAGCTTTATTGTAAAGAGTGACATGAATGTGATTTTGAAGAAATGGTAAGATTTCCCTATGAAGGCATGGGCAACATTGAGGTGGGAGATGAGGGACGCTGTGGCAAGCCTCTGTTTTGAGATTGAGTCTATCTAACTTTTTGCACAGGTTGGTCTTGAATCAAGATATTCCTGACATCTGCCTTCCACAAAGCTAGAATGATGGGCAAGAGCCACTGAACAGAACTCCATTTTTCCTTTCTTTCCTTGATATCTCCTTGTTTTGGTTCAAAAGCATAATGATGTGTCTTTCCTTCTCCCTAGTTTGGGTATCAGAGGATTCCCAGTAGTTCAGAGGCAATCTTAGCACTTGACACATCCCCCATGAACCTTTGACTAGTGGCATCACACACGCTCTGCATGCAGAGTTTCTGTAACATCCTCTTAGATGGCTTCTCATTGAAATCTGATATTCCCCAAGGATTAGGAGATTTCCTTTTCTTGGTGTTTTCATAGGATCCCCTTCATCTCTCTATTTGCCCATCTCATTGGTAATTTTATATCTTTTCCTCATTAGCATTTTATCCAAGCAAGTGTCTCCAGTACTCAAGGGAAGTGAGGCTTTCAGTAATTAGTCAGCCACTGTTTCTCTGGCCATCTACTCCAAGTGGCATCTTTTGTACAACTTCAGAATAAGTAATTGTCTTGCTTTTCGTTTTCATGTTTTCTACTTCTTTTTCTTTTGTTATAGTCCTTCCTTGTCTGGAGACATCAAGAATGCCTTCTCCATTTTATGACTATCTACCACTGAAGCATTCTTTTAATTGGGTGAAGCTAGTTTTTCCAATTTCACAATTAGAAAAAGAATTCTGTATTCCTCATTTTTATAATTGATTACTATTAAGTAGACATCTCTCAGTGAAGTGATAATTTTATAATAGAGGAAATAGCTAGAATGTGAGTCAGGAATAAACAGTCATTTTTTTTCTGTGAAACCCAAAATATTCAGAGTATCTAGCATCCAACAAAACCTAGGATGTCTGGATAGTTTTTTTATAAATGTTTTAAAATATAATTGAGAATTCTAAAGGGAGATATATCTTTGAATAAACTTCAAAACATAAAAATTAAATAGCAAATATTTAAAAATTAAATAAAAAATTCTAAAGGAATGCCATTGATCAAGATGTATTGTATTCATTACTGCTTTGTTGAATATCAGCTACATTGTAAAATGATTTAAGGATAATAAAGACATAAAAAAACATGTGAAATGAATACAATTCTCAAAATAAACAACTGATAGAAATGGGTATCGCTTGGGCTGGGAAGGTGGCTCAGTGGTAGAGTGCTTGCCTTGCATGCATGAGGCCCTGGGTTCGATTCCTCAGCACCACATAAGCAATAAAGAAAAAAAGCCGGAAGTGGTGCTGTGGCTCCAGTGGTTGAGTGCTAGCCTTGAGCTGAAGAGCTGAAGGACAGCGCCCAGGCCTAGAGTTCAGGCCCCACGAATGGACCCCCCCAAAAAAAAACTTAAAAAAAAAGAAATGGGTGTCGCTTAGATATCTTTTGATGATGACTGAGAAACATTTCATCTTTTGGGAAATCATCATCAAATACCTGCTACTGACTTGCATCACCAAATATAATCACTTCAAAGAGCATTTACAGGGGAATCTGGAAGCTTCTATCACAAATACTCTTCTGACAGGGATTCTTCCAATCAATGGAATGAAAACTCCAACGCAACACACTGTACTTGGTCTAGAGGACACACTTGTACTCATTCGCTTTCTCTTCTATCATCCAAACAAGATTCCTATCCTACTCCTTTCGGGCACCATTATCCCTAACTCCTGTGCTTCTTTGTGTTGGGAATGAGCCTGTTCACAGATCAAATTGGGTGACCTAACTTTGCTTTGCCTCCTCCCTATGTGGGCAGGCCCCTCAGAAGGAAATCCTTGTCCAACATTACCTGCACTTGGAGAATGAATTGGCCCACTTCTACTTTCCATTATCAAGTCCTTTTAAGTCCCAATAGCATGTTTCCTGTTCAACCTGAATCAGTAAATGTTTTAGCTTCTACCTTAATGTCTTTATTTTTTTTTATTTCTCAAGGAATCAGTACTTACGTGGGAAGGATAATATTCTACAAGAGCCATGTAAGACCTCCATCTTTCTATCCAACATTAGGCTGCTAGAAATATTTGCTAGTAGTGTTGGCAAAATGTACTAAGGCAAAATATCTCTTCCAATTCTTTTTTCTAGAAGTAGGTTGGTTGGATGGTTAATTCAGTATGCTTTTTCTTGTCAGCGTTTAATTCTACCTCAAATCAGGAGAGTACTTCACTATCACTTGAGCAATACCTGGTGCTTGTGAGATCTGAAAAGTTTACAGAATGTTCCAGTCATTTGCTTACTGTTCACTCATCTCCCTCAGGTTCTAGGCATACTTCAAAAACAGTATGAGCATCAGATACCTACCCCATGAAAAGTAGCCTGTTGCTTCCAGTTAAGTTTAATATTTGTAGGCCAAATATTGTAGGCATCACAAGATTCTCTTCTGATAGGATATATTACTGCAGAGGTAGTTATTTGGTCCTTCAGGGAAACTGGTTCTGGTAAGTTGACACTTGTAGCTTTCTTGGCATTCACCAAATTCACACCTCCCAGATTAACAATAAGTTTGCTTTCCAAAAGAACACCACACTTATTTGGAATTCTAACTTGTACTTGGTGGTTAGAGCATTTACCCTCGAAAGTGTTCATATTAGTATAGGATGTAGTTCTAAACTGAGTCAAAAATGTGAATGGAAAATTTAGTTTTTAAGTAGTTGTAAGTTTTTCATCGTTCACTTTTTTTGCCTACTTTTTTGCCTACACCTCCCTTTTTGATGTTGCTCTTGGCATTTGCTCTCCTAAGCATCTGAAATAGCTTTTCACATATTGTTCTCATCTATAGCTTACATCCTCTTTTCCAGGCAACTCTGTCTTAAAGAATATCACATGGTTAGAGAGATAACCTCTCCCTAATATGGAAACAAAATTAGATGTTGCTGTGACGGCCATGTTGCTCTGGTTTTTCCTGGGATGACTCTATTTATCTTTAGAAGTCAATTAAGAAATTACTTAAAGGAAAACAAATTTATATTAGTGTCTTTTTTTGGGGGGGGGTCCAGTAGTGGGGCCTGAACTCTGGGCCTGGGCGCTGTCCCTCAGCTCTTCAGCTCAAGGCTAGAGCTCTACCACTTGAGCCACAGCGCCACTTCCAGCTTTTTTTTTCTTTTTTTCTTATGTGGTGTTGAGGAATCGAACCCAGGGCCTCATGCATGCAAGGAAAGCGTTCTACCACTGAGCCACCTTCCCATGCCTATATTAGTTTCAAGATCAATCTCTCCAGTCACTCTAACAAACAATGTTAAAATCTTCACAGATTCTATCATTCACCTAAATGCCAGTATAGATTGCATGGTTATTCTGGACATGGTGATGGCTTCATGGTCTTTGTATTGTCCAATTTCTTTACTCCTAGCAGTGCCTCTTTTACAAGGAGTGTGGAGAAGAGAAATAATTAGGATCTGTTATGGTTTGGCTATGGTTTGTCACAAAATAATTCAAGTTAGGGCTTATTTCCTCAATATGAAGATTTGCTCTTACTTTCAAAGTAATTAGGTCATAGTGTCTCCATTCTCATGAGGGATTAACATACCCACAGAAAGGAGGGAGAATGATCTGTCGTACAGTGAACCTGTCACCTCTCCATAGTCTTGCTTATTTGCTTCTCTCCCTTACACATTTGCTTTACTGTCTGCTTTCTTTCTGCTCTGTGGTAATGTTTCCAGATGTGGCTGCATGATCGTAAAGTCTTCTGCCTCTAGAACTATATGCTAAATAAACATCTTAAAATTTACCTATTTTCAAGTATGAAGAAAAACACTAAAGGGACCCATCTCTCTCTCTCTCTCTCTCTCTCTCTCTCTCTCTCTCTCTCTCTCTCTCTCTCTCTCTCTCTCTCTCTCTCTCTCTCTCCCTCTCTCCTATCTATCTATATTTCCTTGTCAGGACCTTAGAATCAAATCAGCCTGAAAACAGCTACCCAGACATGTGGCTGACAAAGGGACTAAAGGAGTATGGTGGAACTCAGTATTTAACAGTTACTTGGAAACACCCCACTACTGGTTATGGGAGAAGAAGGTAAGAAAGGGGACCTCAGAGTCAAGCCCATGGAGGCTTGTTTGGCTGCATGGTTGAAAGGGAAACTATCAGATAGGGGGAAAACAGATATAAAAATAGAAAAAAATAGCATAGCAGCAGAATGGAAAAGTAGTCTGACATGCATAGCTTGAGAAATGCAACAGTGGTGTATTGAGGAACCATCTTGGGAAGGCATATTTCACCCAAGCTTACTGCTTTGGGAAACCTTAAGTTCCTAGAAATTCTAGTTCCCTGGGAATCACAGCAAGTGTTACCACCGTGTTCTAGACACTATCTACCTTATGACTTACTGTGTTCCCATCTGAATTTCACTTAAGTAAGTTCATTGTGTATATGGGATTCAGGTTGGAGCTCACATCCTTTAATACTGGTTGCTCTAAATTGATGTAAGAGATTGCTCAGGAACTAGGCTCCTGAAAACTATAAGGATGGGCCAAGGAAAGGGTGAGACCTCTTGCACACACTTTATGGGAATCTGTGTTTAAAATAAACAACAAAAATTAAGTAAAGAAAAAAATTAAGAAGAAAAAAATAATTAAGTAAAGCACCAGCAGACACTGCAAATCAAACAAATGGAATACTCTGACTTCAAACCTCAGTACGGCTAAAAACAACAACAACAACAACAAAAACTAAAGCTAGAACTGCCATGTGATTTGTTATGCCATACATAAGTACACATGTAAAAGAATCAACATGAGCCATATATTAGTTATAGCAAGTTAGTTATTTGAAAAGTTATAGAATCAGCTTAGGTGCCTACAAACTAATGAATGGATAAAGAAAATGGAATATATGTACAAAATGGATTGTTATTTAACCACAAATAAGAATAAAACATTAATGGAATTAGAGATCATAATTTCAAGCAAAATAATACATAGTGAGAAATTCAAGTCTTATATGTTTTCTTTCATATGCAAAATCCCAAGGCTAGGGATGCAAAGCAGTTTCTGTGGAGGGTAGGCCAGAGGGAGGGAAATTACAAAGAGAGGGTGTGACATGTGAATATAGTTAAAATATTTATATGTGAAAATAGAACAAGAAACTTCATGAGTTTGTTCCAGGAAGTGAGAGGGAGAATGAGGAAGAGTGAGAGAAGGGAAGTATTTGAACAGTGTACATTGTATTAATATATGCAAACATCACAATGAACAACTAATACATACTACTAGAAAGGAAAAATAAGAGAATATCTTAATCTTAAGATATTTTTGGTTCATTTATTCTTTCTAGACAAAAAGGGGGCTATATATAACTTCAACAGTTTTGAGGAATTAAAAGATGGTTGAACTGAATCCCATAGACTCCACTCCCAAATTACTCAAGCTGATTCAAAACTTTGGCAAAGTAACAGGGTATAATATTAACCCTCACAAATCAATGGCTTTTCTGTATGCCAACAATGAGAAAAGCGTGGCTGAAATCAGGAAAGCAACTCCATTCGTAATAGCCCCACAAAAAATAAAATACCTAGGAATTAACTTGACCAAAGAAGTGAAGGATCTTTATGAGGAAAACTTTAAAAGTCTGAGAAAGGAAATCAAAACAGAACTTAGAAAGTGGAAAAACTTCCCATGCTCCTGGATAGGAAGAATCAACATCGAGAAAATGGCAATACTTCCCAAAGCTATCTACAAATTCAGTGCAATTCCTATCAATATTCCAACCTCATTCTTCAAGAAAATAGAAGAGGCAATCCAAAAATTCATATGGAACAATAAAAGACCCTGATTAGCCAAAATGATCCTTAACAAAATGAACTGTGCTGGATGAATATCAATACCAAATTTCAAACTCTACTACAAAGCCATAGTAATCAAAACAGCTTGATACTGGCACAAGAAAAGACCTCAGGACCAATGGAATAGAATTGAAAACCCATAAATGAACCTAAAGACCTATAGCCATCTAATCTTTGATAAGGGAGCTAAAAAAAATAGAACAGAAGAAAGACAGCCTCTTCAGTATATGGTGCTGGCAAAATTGGTTAATCACTTGTAGAAAACTAAAGCTAGATCCTTATATATCACCCTGCACCAGAATCAACTCCAAATGGATCAAAGACCTTGGAGTCAAAGCAGACAGTCTGAAAACATTACAGGATGGAATAGCAGAAACCATAGATCTCCTTGGCACAGGATGAAATTTTCTTAATAGATACCCAGAAACACAACAAATCAAAGAAAGTTTGGACAAATAGGATTGCATGAAATTGTAGAACTTCTGCATAGCAAAGGACATAGCTAGCAAGAGCAGTAGAAAGCCCAAAGATTGGGATATCTTCACTAGCCATACAATGGACAAGGGTCTCATATCTAAAATATACCTGGAAATCAAAACATTAAATCCTCCAACAACAAATCCTCAAAGAAACAACTGCCCAATAAAAAAGTGGGATAAAGACTTAAATAGAAACTTCTCTGAAGAGGAAAGAAGGATGGCCAATAGACAATGAAGAAATGCTCAACCTCTCTAGCCATAAAAGAATTGCAAATCAAAACAACATTGAGATACCACCTCACCCCACTTAGGATGGCTATAATCAAGAACTCTAATAGTAACAGATGCTGGAGGGGATGAAGCCAGAAGGGAACCCTACTGTATTGTTGGTGGGAGTGTAAACTTGTTCAACCACTTTGGAAAGTAGTATGGAGGTTCCTCAAAAGACTCCACATAGAGCTCCCCTATGACTCCCTATGACTCAGCAATTCCACTTTTGGGCATTTACCCAAATGATCACAAACAAGACCACACTAAAGCTACCAGCACAACTATGTTTATTGCAGCATTATTTACCATAGCTAAGATATGGAACCAACCCAGATGGTCCTCAGTAGATGAATGGATCAAGAAAATGTGGTATATATACACAATGGAATTCTATGCCTCCATCAGAAAGAATGACATTGCCCCATTTGTTAGGAAATGGAAAGACTTGGGAAAAATTATATGAAATGAAGTAAGCCAGGCCCAAAGAAACATAGGTCCCATGGTTTCCCTTATTTGCAATAACTAGTATATGTCTGAGACAAGCAGAAAAGGTCAGAAATGTTGATGTTAGGTGAAATGAACTCCAAGAGAAGTATTCAAATGTTTTTTTTTTCTTTCTTGTGATTGTTTCTAACATATTCATAAGATGAGTTCTTTGTTGCTTTGTATGTCCCTACCCCATGCTATAATCCCTGCTTTCATTGTATTTGATGTTGGTATAATTTGTAGAGGGGAAGGGGAAAAACAAATCATTTAAATAGAGATACAGATTGACCCATTCCAACAATGAGATGTACAAGTCGTTATGTCAAAAAACAAACTTTAAAACTTTGGCTGGGGGGGGGTTGGAGTAGGGGGAGATAAAAAGGGGTGGGAAGGGGAAACAGAGGAGGCAACAATACTTGATAAGAAATGTACTCATTACCTTGCTCATTTAATTGTAACCCCTCTGTATGATATTTTCACAATAAACAAATTTAAAAAGATGCTTGAACTAAAGGTTGTGCCAAGAGAGTGTCTAGCTACATCAGTTTTTCTGTCTCTGTTAACAAGAAGGAAACCTAGAATATTCCACTTGTTGCTTGGCTCCCACATAGATTGAATGTCAAGCTAAATAGCAAGTCCTCCATATAAGGAAGCAGAATTCCTGTTGCTTTAATCACAATCTCCTGTTGTCCAGTGTTCCACACTCATGGTGGTTTATCTTTAACAGCTGTTAGCTGGTCTCTTGACAAAAATCCTGAGCTTTGGTTTTATTTTTCTATCTTTGAAAAGTACTTTTGACCTTTTGGCATGCACTTACTGCAAATCTGTTGCGTCTCTTGGTCTTTCGTTTGTTCTTAGGCTAGAGGATGGCTCAAAAGGCTCAGTTTTTGTCCAAGGTAAAAAACAACTTTACGAAAAATCAGATTTAATGTTTCATATGCAGATTTACTGGGAAGGAGATAGTGTCATTTGAAAATGCCATGTAACCTATTTCTCATATGTGACCCAGTATTACCATCTTCCATTGCTTAATTATTTAACACACATCTTAATGGAAGGCTCTCAAAGACAATGTGATGTAGCTATATTTTAGGACACTCAGATTACAAACCTTAAACTTCCTTTTGTTTTTTTTTTTTGGGGGGGGGCAGTCGTGGGCCTGAAATCTGGGCCTGGGTGCTGTCCTTCAGCTCTTCAGCTCAAGGCTAGCCACAGCACCACTTCTGGCTTTTTTTTTTCTGCTTATGTGGTGCTGAAGAATCGAACCCAGGGCCCCATGCATGCAAGGCAAGCGCTTTACCACTGAGCCACCTCCCTAGCCCACGTTAAACTTTTTGTATGTCCCTTTCTGGTTATTTTTCAAGACTAATCATTCACCAGGTATTGTCTGCTCACTGTCTTCTTCCTTAGCCTTGTTTACTTTCCTAGTGAAAACCCTGAGTTTCTCTGTTTGGCTACAAAACTAGCTGAGCTTGGCTTTCCCTCCTCAATGATACCTTCTTTCAAAAACATCTTCTATGTTAAATCTTGTGTTTTAAAAACACAAATCATAATTCTTCTAAGAATAGTACGTGGTGAGAAAGACTTTGGAAATTATACAGCTAAACTCAAGTCAGGGGTCCGTAATTTTTCAATTACATGCTGTTAGGTTACCTTTTTTTTTCATATTTTTCTCCCCTCTGCAATTCAACAGTTATATGGTGCAGGGAGTGCTTATTTTAAATATTTTTTAGGATTAAGGAAGTCCTTATTAACACATGCATTATTAAAAATAGGCCAAAACAATATTTTGCTTAAAATTTACCAGTTTTCTGTCCAGTAAAAGAGAAAATTTATATTCATTGGAGAGAAAAAATCTCCTCTCATAATCCTTCCTAAATTACTATGCTATTCAGCCTTCTGTTTCGGGGACAAAAATGCTCAAGAAAAATCAACTTATGAGGTGGACATGTTTCCTTGGCCTCACAGCTTCAGAGGTTCTAGTCCGTGGTGCCAGTTGCCTCTCTTGAGTTTGTGATAAGGCAGAATATTTTACTAGAAGCCTATAGCAGAGAAAATGACTAAGAAGAGAGAGTGAGCACCACTGTTCCAATATTTTCTTCAGAGAAATTAAATCTATTACATACAATTTATTCCAGATTTACTGCCTCCTCATAGTGCCAAAATTTAGCCACTAAGTCTTTAAGAAATTGTGGACATTTCACATCCAAGCTAAGGCAACTACTTCTTTAGATTTCCAAGCTATATGATCTGCTAGCCCATATATTTTCAATCAACTTAGAAAACTACTATTGTTGAACACAGCGTATTTGTTGTCCTGATATCCTAATTGTTCATAGATTAGTCTGTGTATCTGTAATCATCTCACCATTTTTTCCTCACTTTTTTTTCATTTGTTTCTTTCTTCATTTTTTTGCAAATATGGTGTTTGGACCAAGGCTCAGTGCTTGCTAGGGTGCTTTGACACATGTGCCATTCTCCCAGCACTACTTTTTGCTAGATATTTTGGAGTGGAATCTAATGAATTGGCTGGCACCAACCTATGACTCCTCACATCCAAGCATCCTGACTAGCTAAAATTACAGGGTGATCTGTGAGCATCCAGGTAGTAATTATTCATGATGGATGGAACATACATGATACAAGCAAGCATGCAATTAAACATAGAAAAGAAAGGAAGCAGGTTTTTCTGGAAATAAATCTATTGCCTAATGTAATATATTATTAGTTCAATAATCATTATTGTTTGTCAAGTATAAAAATTCTTTTAGGTAAGTGTGATTTATTTTTAAGATGTAAAGTGTTTGTACGTGTGTGTGTGTGTGTGTGTATGTGTGTGTGTGTGTGTGTGTGTGTGTGTGTGTGTGTGTATGGGTGTGTTTGTATGACAGAAGGGACCATGAGGTTTTCACTAACAGCACTGAGCGACTGGATCAATTGTTTTTTTTTTTAATAACAAATGTCACTGGTGCCAGTCACATTTCTGTGAATGGTCTAATGATACAGTCATACCATAATGAAAAGCACCTAAAGAAAGGCAATGACAAAGTAAGAGAGAATGTATATATCTGGTTTATGAAGCATTATTCTTAGTCAGCACTAGTGGCTCACATCTATGATCCTAGCTAATCAGAAGGCTGAGATTCAAGGATGGTGGTGTCGAGCCAGAAAAAATTTCCAAGAAACTCTGTCTTCCAATTAACCCCCCCCACACACACACACAAGTGGAGCTGTGACTCAAGTGGTAGAATGTCACTCTTGAGTGAAAAAAGTTAAGGTATACATGCCCTGCGTTCACGCCACATTTCTGGGAGAAAAAAAAACAGAACAACAGTTCATAAAAGCATTATTCTTGAGTTTTCCTTAGATTGAATTAAAATTAGTTCTACTATAGATTTATTCTGGAATGTAGCAGGCCATATTCTGCTTTTTAAGGTACTTTGTATTTGCTTGAATCTATTCAGCTAGTATGATTATTTTTCCCCACCTGAGTTGGTATCTTAGAAACCTGTTTTGATCCTCTGTTCAAAATTGGGTAGCTCTTTCATATGGCAGATTATTTAGACAAAGAGCAGCAGGGTTCATTTTATGACTGGTGTGTGTGCTGGATACTTCTGCTCCTCACTCCTCTGGCCTGGAGGGCCTGGATTCTATTTAACGTGACAGTAGCACTTAAAATAGGAGCAGGGAGTCCTGTATTTGCCTAGACTGCAGATCATCTACATTAGACGTTGGAAATAAATACACTTAGGGTGTCAATATCACAGAAAAGTTTTCAGTATGGGCCCAGAAGAACTGGTGTAAATCAGAAGAGCACAGGAAATGTCATTTGAAGTATAGAGCAGGGCTTCACCAAAAGCCTGGAAACAATGAAATGCGTTCTTAACAAAGCATATAGCAAGGTTCCTGCAGAACAGTGAATAGTCCAGAGCAATATTAAGTTAGGGAGGATACCCTGAGGGGAATAATGAAAGTTGCACTGTGAAAGTCACAACTGGCAGAGTTTGAATGCCAGAAGGACACATTTGAATAACATTTTGTATGTCACGGGAAACAATGTTTCCACGTCTGTACTTTAGAAGAGGGTAGGTTTAGCTGTTTAGATGATGAGATACAAACAGTTGGTAAATTGTGAAATGGAAGCTAGGATGGGGAGAATAGACAGAATAAGTGACATGCCACAGGCGTGGGTTGTACAACAGAGACGGACAGAATTCGGTGCAGTATGAGTCATGGAAATAAAGAAACCTGGGGGTGATGTGATCACATGGCACTTGCCATTCACAACTCAGCAGAGCATGCCAGAAAACCCAGGGTACTACTAATGTGGACTCAGTCCAACGGAAAGTTTAGTACAAATCTTATAACCTTGATCTCCATATTTTCCTTGCCACTGCTGTGGACTGATTGTTGGGAAAGCTGGTAGTGAGAATATAGAGAACAATTTACCAAGGTTTGTATCTGACTGGGTGTTGAGTAACATATGAATCAGAGGTCCAAGGGGAATGAAGGTGTACAGGGAATACAGGAATGTGAACCATATTTTCCTATTATAGGTGATAGACTTGTAAATTTGAGTGGTGTGGGGAATATCTTTTGGCCAGTGGGTGGCAGTATCACAAAGGAGAAAGAGCACAGGATTGCAATTGGAAGAGCCTTAAGGAGTCCCTTAGGCTGTTACTCCCCTTGTCTCCAGTGTCCAACTCTAGATTATCAAATTATGTTCAGAATTACCAATAGATTATTCTTAAAATTATATTCTCATATTCTACCTCTTGGAGCTTCAGATTCGGTCAATCTGGGCAAAACTCCAAAATAAGAGACAGTTGTATGTCTTCACATTCTGGGTGGTTTAAACCTAGTACTTTGAACTTTCAGTCTCAGTTTCCATGATACTGCCCTGAGCCACAGATAAGAAGACACACACACACACACACACACACACACACACACACACACACACACACACACACACACACACACACGAGTTTTATAAATGTTACTTAAACTAAAGTGTCAACTGTCAACTACTGAATCTTCAGGATAATTTCTATCATCACCTTTTTTTCCTTCTTCCTTCCTTCCTTCCTTCCTTCCTTCCTTCCTTCCTTCCTTCCTTCCTTCCTTCCTTCCTTTCTTTTTCTTTTTTTTTGTACAAATGTCACAAATTTCTTATCTGTTTGATGTTGGAATTTTGTGGGATCATATTTTCTTTTTATTCATGGCAAGAGAGAAGACAGATAATTCTTTCTACTTTAATGCATAAGATATACTTTTATATGTCTACTAGTAGTACAAAGTAGAAAAAGTACCAGGTTAAAAAATAGCAATAAAATAGAAACAAACTAGTTTCTCTATATTTTAATACAAAAGTCACATTTATTATTGCCACTGTGATAACTTAATGTACAAATATATTCTGATTTCCAATTTCAAGAGCAGTAGCTCAGATTATCCCTACTGTTCTCTTCACCGCTTCTAAGCCAAACACACTCACCCAAAAACAGCATGTGCTAAGAACAGTGGTGATCTGAACCACATAAGTTAAGGGGATTTCAGAAGTTTAATATAGTCTTTATAATAAGCAGCATGAGGTCGGTGGAGCTGAAAGCTTATAAGTTTTCTATAGTTTCGTATAGTCAGTTTCTCATGGCGAGGTCTACTCCATTTGATGTGAGTCCTATAGCTCCTTCTTCATCTTCAGTCTCCTTGTTTGTCTTGCTTATGCTTCTTCAAGTCTGACTGGAAGCACCCATGTTTTATCATTCTGACCCATTTATTCTTTTGCTGGGCTTGTGGAGTCACCCAAATATGCCGAGGTGTTCACCCAGGCAGCAACTTGGTCATATGTCTTATCCTTGACACCATCTTTTAAATTTCCCTCAGCTAGGAACTCACTTAAGGTTATTAGCCTGAAGGTCATTTAGGAGATTTATGTAAATAGCTGATTTCAGGAACCTGGGGTAAGAGTCCTTCTCCATGAGAGTAAATATGATTTTTTGGGCTTCATCAAAAGATGTGGGGGTTGGTGCCTTCATCTTCTTAGCTGTAGATTCTCGAGTCCGAAAGTCAATATTGATCTAAAGTGAAATCATTATTAATTAGCACACACTTCACATTTTTTGGTACATATTATCATCTTACTGGGCATTTTGATATATTTCAACAAAGTCATTTTACATCCTCATTAAAATCAGTGCAGAAATCCCTCAAATGCTTGCTCTAAAACCAACCTATACTTGATGTAGAGAAGATTAAAAAAAGTATAACCACAAAAAATATTTGCTCCATATATGTTCATAGTGTAGTTGAGAGATGAAAGGAGAAAAACACACAAAACGTGTTAGTATCAGTACACAGTAGGACATGTACCCAAAAATTGGCATAGACAATTAAGATGTACTTGTAAACAGGGCTTTTGTGCAGCTATTTTCTTCTTGAATGAAGAATATTTTGTTTGATGGCCAACACTACTACTAAAAGACCATACTTGCTTGGCTGCTTACAGTGGTGTGTATCATCAGAATTTTTTTTTGGGGGGGGGGGTCCAGTCGTGGGGCCTGAACTCTGGGCCTGGGCACTGTCCCTCAGCTCTTCAGCTCAAGTCTACGCTCTACTACTTGAGCCACAGTGCCACTTCTGGCTTTTTTCTTTTTGCTTATGTGATGCTGAGGAATTGAATCCAGGGCCTCAGGCATGCAAGGCAAGTACTCTACAACTGAGCCACCTTCCCAGCCCTTATCATCAGAATTTTATCTCATCTGAGATAAGATAGCTCATTAAAGTTTTACTTCTATGCACATCTTGCCAATAATATCCACACTCTCATCTCATTCTCAGATCGTTTTACAAAATCAGTCTTTTCATTCTCCTGGTAGGGATCTTTACACAGATTATCATTTCACTGGACTATCTGATAATGCCTAACTCTATGGAAATAAAATGATGATACTCAAAAAGGATTTCATGATGAGATGTGCAATGAGTTTTTTTCTTTTTCTGTTTAATATGCACACTGAAAGAAGGAACTTAATACTCACTTGCTTAGCTGCATCTGAATGCACAAATGCTTTGTATATCTTCTGTGCCTTGCAATACAAAAGATCAGACTCCGTTTTCTTGTAATCTTCGCAAGCCAGCCAGAACTCGATATTCTCTTCACTGAACTCAGTCTTTAGAAAATTTCCAAAGACATCTTTACCAACTAAAAAGAGGTGATTAAGATAATTAAAATAGTTAAGTAAAAAGAACTTGTAGAACATTATTTCAAATAATATTATTTCATTCTCAATATACAAATGTAAGAACTGGCTGTTACTGATATACCTATATCCTAATTTGTGAAGAGAAAGCCTGATAAATAGTTTTATAGAAGGAGAAAAGTCTGAGGGCAGAAAAACTTTTTTTCTTAATGAATAGCAGTTCAGTGTGGCTATCAGTCTTTAAACTGAAATTAGACTGGTTTTATAAATCAACATCTTATTTTTATAATTGATATAAAATATTAGCCAGAATTCAGAGTATTCCAGGCAAGCAAACATTCATAAACAAATGTTACTTATGTAATGTTAATAAACTCAAATATAATTGCCTCATCTAATATATATTTAATTAATATCAGGTCTACATGTCACCTATGCACCTGCTGTAGTGACTGTATTTGCTAGTATTTTTTCTTCTGTGCTACTGAACCAGGTCCTCCTCCCAGAAGCATTGTAATACACTCATCAGGAGAAAAAGCTGATTTCTGTCATCAGAAAATCTCCAAAGACTTAATGTTTTAAATATTTTTATATTACCTATATTAAAATATGTAATGCATCATGTTATATATAAAATATATTTTGTCCCATTCCCCTTCAGAATAGTAAAGGACTCTGTCATTGTGTTTGGACACTTGGTAACACTAAAATTCCTGTCACACAAAAGTAGCATGAAGGAGAAGAGCTAAGGAATGGGGACTTCCCATTAATTAATTAATTAATTGATTGATTTACAACTTACATATTAAAAGCTGTGTTTATTTTTTCAACTTTTTCAACTTCAGAACTTTAAAAGAAGTTAATGGTGCTTCTACAAAGATCCTTGGAAAAACCTACTTGCATTGTTATATATATATAACAGAGTGGTAAAACTGTGTGCTATGTCAGCAGTGGATACAAGAGAGGTCTACTTGGACACAACTTTCTTCACACTACTCTACCTAAAACACTATATTTTAATGAAGCTATTCAATCTACTAGGGTATATAGTTGAATCTAGAAATAGTTGTTAGTATGTGCTTACTTTGGTTTGCAAGGAGTTTTTCCAGAGAGTGGGACCATTGAATTACTTCATCAGCAGAAAGTCTGTAAAGAACAGCATTTATATAAATTAATGAAATATTTTATGTAAACTAAAAATGAAATGAGAATGACTAATAACTTTTCATAACCTTCGAATCTAGTTCTAGTAATTTTTTTTTTGAAACAGGAATTTGCTATACAACTCAGATTGTCCTGGAACTCATTTTGTAGCCAGGCTAGAAATCATAAGCCTTCTGCCTCTACTTCCTGTGTTCTGGGGCTAGAGTCATGTGCCCCATACCTGCCTAGTATTAATAAATGTTGTTAACATTTATATGTAACAAAACCTTAGAATTAACATAGTTATGAAACATAAGCTAATAAAATATAAAACAAATCCATATGAATAAAATCTGATAGTGCAAAAATAAACAGCAAAATACATTTGTATTTATTAATGAGATTATTATAATACAAATACACTTACAATACACTTTGTATTAAAGTTGTATTGATTCTAGGGTAGTCTAAGCTTACTTGGCATATTACCTGACAGACATGAAATCTATTGTATATAGTATTAATCTCTTACTAGGATACAGAATGAATGCTCAAGCTGCTTTTATAAATGATAATAATTCAATGGATTTATACATACATGTCTTTGGACTTGGAAGATTTCATTCCAGATTCAAGATGTGGTATCATAGATCTCAAGTATGCTTTCATGTCCATTCCACTGCAATAAAAGCAAATACATTCATTTATATGTTTTCAACACGTTTCATTCTAGTTTTAAAAATAAAAAGAGCGTGAGATAAACATCTCCAAGGAATAAAAGCAGATACATTTTTCATTATTAAAATAGAGCTAATTTATGAGTCAGTGTCTGAAAGTGTTCCCAACTCCTCTAGTGATGGAATATGATTTACTGTTTAATGCAACTAAAATCTTCCTTATAATTCACAACACACAAATTCTCTGATTTGGCCAAACTCATGATCTCCTCCCTTCATTCATAATCCTGACTACCACAAAAGATAATCCAAATGAGATACTGAATGCACTTACAAAGCCCTTGGCCTTCTTCTTTGAGTTTTCTCCTCTAGATGTGAATGACTGGTTTCTTTCAAGCCCTTTGGATTAGCAGAGAAGATCATTCCTGGCATTTTGTCCAGCCTTGGTGTAGGGATGGCTGCTGCTCTCATGGTCCTCTTACGGCGAATGTCTGTGAGTTTACGTCTCTACTGCTTTATATAGTAAAGGCAGACAGGCGCTTGCTCTTCAAAGGAGCCTGTTTATCAAGTGATGTTACCACAGACACTGGAAGTTCCTCCTTTCTTGGTGTATCATGACGCGTATGTTTAAAAAAATGCATACACTGATGTCGTCTTGTGGTTGAAACAACCAAATGAGAGCAGGTCATTTGATTAGACAGAAAATTAAACTCACAGAGTGTCACGGACTTGTACCACAGGTCTCAAGCATTAACAATATCTGCCTTTGGTTTCAGGGGATTCTTTATTCTTCTTGAAAGTCCCCTCTTCAATAACGTGATTTACTTGGTCCATTTATGGAAACTGACCGTTAAAGTTATATGTCTTTCAATGCAGTGGATAAGTCAGGGACTATAAATCAACTGAGTCTAATTCTTAAGCACACTTTTTCTTCCCCAGAAAGCTGTGTAAGCAGATACTCTTTATTTTACTCCTCTCTAGTAGGAGGGACACCATGATAACACTTTGTTTCCATCCATCATTGCCATAGGAAGTCTTCATGTTTTCCTACATTTGTCTACATGTCTCCCTACAAATGTGTTAAATATTCTATGGGTGATGTGTAGATTGTTTGAAAGGGTATATAATTTTAGCATTATTTTAATACTTAATAGGAATATGAGCTAATGTATCAAACTATGATTATTTATGTATTCCTACTTAGGAAAAGAATAAAATAAATTTAAACCAATAAAATAAACCTAAAAAAGATGTAATTAATACACAAATATGGCATGACACATAGGTGTACAGACACAAAAGAACCACCAATATCCCAGAAACAAAACCATTCTTGGTAAAACACAAATTTATTTTGCTATAAATGTGGACTGCTCAGGTGATGAGCTTCCAAATTTTGGCAATAGCTCTGGGAAGATACAGTATGCCTTTAATTAACTTAGAAAAAAATAATTCAAAGAACTCAATATCTAATTGTTTGAGAAGGTGCATTAAAGCAATATAAACTGTTGTAGAGTTTACAAAGAATGTGGTGTTATATAGAGCACCCAGTTTGATATGAACTTCCTTTGCATTTCTTTTTCCTTAAGAAACAGTATTGTGTATCTAGACAAGCTTTTAGTGAATCAGGTAGAGCTGTTGAAAAGGCAAAGAATAAATATACTTCCCCTTGTCTTATGTCAGTAAAGTAAACAATATTTTTAGAAAACAAAGTTACAATATTACACAATTTACTCCCACACAGTTATGAACATACACTGTCCGTAACAGCATCACTTGATGTTTGAGAGATAACCTGATCCAGGAAGAAAGGGAACTCGTGATATGAGCTGGCCACTTTGGAAGTGTCAGAAACAAAGTGATAAAGCTCAAGGATTGATGACATGAAGACATTTGTTTACTTCCTGTGGTTCCTGTTAGCATCTCCAGCATTGCTCATTCTTGTAGATAAGTGTGCGTAAGTTATGTTAGAGAAAAACTACAAATTGTCAATGGCCCATTATATTATCATCCAAATATACTGACAAATTTCTAAGTATGTTTTGGCATCAATAGTCCTTTGTATGCTAATAAATAGTCTAAGAATCAACAGGTTTTGGAATCAAAGAAGTTTGATAAATGTTGTATTTCTGCTTAGATAAGTATTTTATTTTCTAGCAGGTTTGATCTCAAGGCCATAAGTTTGTTTGGTTTGATTAATTCATCTCTTGAGCCACATTTCTAGCCTAAACTCTTCCTAGTCCTTTTGGGAATGGAGTTTCACAGCCTTTTTGCTTAAGCTGGTATCAAACCATGATTCTCTACTTCTCAGCTTCCTAAGTAGTTAATATGACAGGTGCAACCTACAAGCACCTAGCATATAACCTCTACAGACAGAGAAAATTGCTTCTAGAAAAAAAATTCTTTCAGCTCTACATTAGAAAATTCTGCTTTGCAATAAACACAAGTATTTCCTTTGTGTATTAAGGAATTTCTTTAAGTCTCCATGTACACACACACACACACATATACACACACACACACTCACATTCACACATGTACACATATGGCCATACCACAAGCATGAGCATGTGAAAGTAATTGTAATTATTGGCTTCTATGCTCAAGTACAAAAATCAAGGGTCAAAAGGAGGCTCTTCTGAGATCACAATTGTCTGTTGAACCATCCTAGTAGCATAGTAGTACAACTAGTCTTTTAAAGGCCACTTGGGCAGTCTAAGCTCTGCCTCCATGGATCAGAGCAAGACTCATTCAGCCCATTTGTATCTGGAAGGCCTGAGGAGTCATGGTATAGAATTAAGAGTTCCCCTAATTTCACACTTAGCATTATATGGCCCCTTAGTGTATTTTAAAATGGGAATATAAAGGAGTCGCTTTACTGAATCAATGACTTAAGGTATGATGTAGAGGACTTTACAGAAGCCAATAGAACAAAAAACACAGCAGCTTCCACAAGTAATACTTGATTCTCAGTATTGTCTGTGTTTTGAATTAATACTGTATTTTTAGAGAAGTTTCAGATTGACAGTAAAATGAACTGGACACAGCAAGTTCCCATACCCTCTCATCCTTCCTTCACAGCACTCAAACTCTTCCTCTACCAGCATTTCTACTCCACGGGCTGCTTTAGCAGCATTCAGAGAATTTGTATCCATGTATTCTTGTCATCCATAGTCCATCGGTGACCTCACAGTCCTCTCATGGTACAGCATATCTGTGGATTTTCTAAGTGTACAATGATAAATTTCTACCATTATAACCTCAAGCAGAAGTATCTCTGCCTTAAAAATACCAGTGTTCCATTTTAAGGTATCTTGGGTACTAGATCACTAACCTCAGCCTATGGTTCTCAGTTTTGATGGGAAAAGCCCATGATTTTATGGGTTTGTTTCCCTTCACTCCACCTACACAAATTTTAACAGGGCATGCTTTGTGGAATGTCATTTACATTTACATTTGATGATCCTTGAGCTGATGCTGAATAGTTTTTGTTGTTGTTGCTGTTTGTTTGTTTTTCTTGCTTGTGGGACTTGAACTCGGGGCCTGGACACTGTCCCTCAGCCCTTCAGCTCAAGGCTAGCGCTCTATCACTTGAGCCACTGTGCCACTTCCAGTTTTCTGGAAGAAGTTTCAACAAAGGTCGGATTAGAAAAAAAAGTTTCTACGTGTGTGAAGCCTGTGAGGACATCCATGCCTACTTTTTGTTTGTTTGTTTTTCTGGTTGAGGTCCTTGACACTTTCTCTGAGCTTTATTATTATTATTATTATTATTATTATTATTATTATTATTATTATTATTATTATTACTATTATCTTTTTTTAACACTCTATCACTCTACCTTTTTGAGCCACAGTACCACTTCTGGATTTCTGGTGGTTGATTGGAGATAAGAATCTCAAGGATTTTCCTCTTGGGACTGTCTTCAAACCAGGATGCTAATACCTCAGCCTTTGAGTAGCTAGTATTTCAGGCATGAACCACCGTTTTAGGGCTCTATTTGTGTCATTTGTGAATGAGTAAAACATTTTTACCTTGCTTATTACTTTATTTTTCAAATGAAGCTGTCTGCTCATTTATTTAAGCAAATGTCTGCAAGCTGGTGAAATGCAAAGCTCTCAGTAAATGAATTGAGCAAGATAAGAATCTAGTTTCTTTTTCTCACACCATTATGAAAAACTTATGATCAACAAGGAACATGTCATTTCTATAATTTGACCATTTATAAGAAAAGGGCCTATGAGATGTGCAGTAAATTGGATTCATGTGCTTTTATTAAGCTTTATTCACCCCTGATCTTATCAGTTGATTAAGCTTTCATAACAGCACCATTTCCAAATCACTCTAGAGACTCAAGAGTAGCAAAGAAATCCTTGGCCTGCTTCTACCAGTGGCACACATCTGTAATACTAGCTACACAGCAGGCTGAGGCCTGGAGAATTGAGAATCAGAGCTAGGATGGACAGAACAAGCCTTGACTCCATATATACGTTACTAGCAAAAACCCAGACTGGAGGCATGCCTCAGTGGATCAATACCAACTCTGAACAAGCAAGAGAACAAGGAAGTACAAGAGCCTGGGTTCAAACCCCAGTGTTTGCAAAACAAAAATAAAAGAGCAATAAATCTTTGATTAATCCTATTTTAAAGTGCTTATACAGCATTAGTATCATTCGATAAGCCTTCATTATAATCCTTTCACTAGGTGAGAGTAATAAGGGCTGAATGGATTTAACTGTGATTTGCCACTAAAATCCAGGTAGAACTGAAGCAAGAACCTTCTTACAAGTCCATATATATAGAAAACTTTGTGAAGAGAGGATCAGCGCAGTCTGTGAGGCTGGGGCATAATGTTCTGTTCCATAACACATAACATGAATACACACAAGCCAACGGATTGCAAGTCATCATGTAGAGGTAATTTGTAAAAAAAAAAATGAATCTTCTTTTTAGATATCAGAGGATACATTACAATGTGAACTTTTTAAATTTCTAGTAGTACTATTCTATTGAATTTCCATAACAATTACTAAATATTATAGAGGTTAACAGTGAAATGCTTTGTTTTCTCTTTTAAGCATGGAGTTTTCTTAGAAAACTCACCATCAACTCTTTTTTCTTTTTTCTTTTTTGGTCAGTCGTGGGGCTTGGCTCTGTCCCTGTGCTCTTCAGCTCAAAGCAAGTGCTCTACCACTTGAGCAACAGAGCAACTTCTGGTTTTCTAGTGGTTTATTGGAGATAAGAGTTTCACAGACTTTCCTGCCCCAGCTGGCTTTGAACCGAGATCTTCAAATCTCAGCCTCCTGAGTAGCTAGAATTACAGGAGTGAGCCACCTGCGCTGGGCACCATGAACTCTTTTTTTCCCAACATAGTTTGTTTTCCAATACTGGGATTAAAAACAAACAAAAACAAAAACAAAAAGAAAACCACAAAAAGCTCTAGGCTTGTGCTTGGCCTTGGCCTCTACCAATTGAATATCCGCTCCACTTTCAGCTTTTTGCTGGTTATTTTAGATAAGAATCTTGTGGGTTTCCATATCTTAGCTATGGTAAATAATACTGCAATACACATAGTTGTGCTGGTAGCTTTAGTATGGTCTTGTTTGTGATAATATGGATAAATGCCCAAAAGTGGGATTGCTGGGTCATAGGGGAGCTCTATGTGGAGTCTTTGAGGAACCTCCATACTGCTTTCCAAAGTGGTTGAACAAGTTTACACTCCCACCAACAATGCAGTAGGGTTCCCTTCTGGCCACATCCCCTCCATCATTTGTTGTTATTAAAATTTTTGATTATAGCCATTCTAACTGGGGTGAGGTGGAATTTCAATGTTGTTTTGATTTGCATTTCTTTTTTTTTGGGGGGGGGGGTCCGGTCATGAGGCTTAAACTCTGGGCCTGGGCGCTGTCCCTCAGCTCTTCAGCTCAGGGCTAGCGCTTTCCCACTTGAGCCACAGCGCCACTTCCAGCTTTTTTCTTTTTGCTTATGTGGTGCTGAGGAATTGAACCCAGGGCCTCAGGCTTGCAAGGCAAGCGCTCTACCACTGAGCCACCTTCCCAGCCCTTGCATTTCTTTTATGGCTAGAGAGGTTGAGCATTTCTTCATGTGTCTATTGGTCATTCTTATGTTTCCCTTATTTACAATAACTAGTATATGTCTGAGACAAGCAGAAAAGCTCAGATAAGATGATATTAAGTGAAATGAATCGCCAGATAGGGACAAAAGTGTTTTTTTCTTCCTTGCTATGGTTTCTAACATATTTATAAGGTACCATGTTGCTTTGTATGTCCCTCCCCCATGTTATAACCCCTTTTTTCACTGTATTTGATGTTGGTATAATTTGGGGAGGGGAAGGAAAAAACAAATTGTTTAAATAGGAATACGGATTGACCCATTGCAACAATGAGATATACAAGACGCTATGTTAAAAAAATGAACTTAAAAATTTAGGTGGGGAGGAGGGGAAGGATCTAACTGGAGGGACAGGATGGTAGGGGAAAAACAAAGGAGGAGGCAACAATGCTGGATAAGAAATGTACTCATTACCTTGCTCATGTAACTGAAACCCCTTTGTACAGTATTTTCACAATAAAAAACTTAATGAAAAAAATAAAAAAGAAAGAATTCATACTGAAGCAATGAATATGTCAAAAACCGTAAAAATCTGTTCTAATACATTGGAGATTTTTCCGTGTAACAAAAGATGAATGAGGAAAAGATTTTTTCATTTATTATTATCTTTAAGTAGTTGTACAAAGAAGTTCCCATTCTTCAAAACAGTAGATGAATGTAAGGTGTCTATTGTCACCCATCACTCTTAACCCCTATGGAACTTTGAGTGAGTCCCAAGAAAACTGAAATAGCTAGAATGTGTCAGTTGTATTATTACAGACTTCTAAATCCTGGGAATGACATATTTTGACACAAATATGGTAATCATGATCTAAAGTTACAAATATCTTCTAGAGTCATGATGCACCATTCATGTTATAGAGAAAACTACTGAGAATGACAATGACAAAAACTTCAGAATTTCCCATCCTCCTTCATATAAAATTCCCCAGATGCAGGCAGCTCAAAGATAGTGGAGGAATTCCAGGGCATAGGTCACCATTTCACTTCTTTTTTTTTTAATGAACACATAAAAAAGAGCACATAAAAACACATTAAAAACACATAGAAAAGATCATTTCAGAAATAACCATAAAATTAATTTGAAATGTTAAAACTTCTTTTTTCATTGCTTCTGACAGAAATACCCAACTTTTAAATTTTTCAAATCAAACATGGAATAAACATTGATTTAGCTGAATGAGTCTCAGAAAGCTGTGCAAGCTATCTGCATGCACAACTGCCATAAGATGAGGCTACTCAAATAGGTATTTGTGGTTTTTCGGAATGTTGTAAAGTACTTGCATTTCTTCCCTGGGAAGAAAACAACCAAGACCTTCAGCCTACCTACAAAAGGCTCTTCTGTTTATGATTTTCTTTTTGTTGTGTTACTGGGTATTGAAATCAGGGCTTCCTGCCCTTGCAATGCAGGAAGGAAATAGTCTACTGTTTGACCATGTGTCCAGCTTATTCTTGCCTCATTTATGCCTTGAGGTAGCATCTTGTTTTATTCCTGGGGCTAGGCTGAGCAACAGTTCTTCTACCACTGCACGCAGCCATTGGTTGAGATGGAGTCTCTCAAGCCCTCGCTGGCTTCAAATCATGATCCACTGATCTCTGTCTACATAGTCACTAGGATTACAGGATTAAGCCTATGCCTCCTTCTTCAATACATTTTCTTTTCTAGCTCAGCTGGCCATCTTCAACCAGATATTTGTTGGTTATTTTGGAGATAGAGTCTCTCAGATTTTTCTATCCAGGCTGGCTTTGAACTTTTATCCATAATATCTCAGCTGCCTGACTAGCTAAGATTAGAAACTTGAGCTTCTGGGGCTCACTCCTTTTTTGCCTTTTCTGAATTTTTTTCTAATCATTAAATTTAACTAGCTGTAAAAAAGATTTGCCATCCACCAAATCAGCTTTTGAATACAATTCCATTCTTTTCCTCATTCTCCCTCATCCATCTCAACCCTACTCATCCCCTCAATTGTCCTAATTCTGCATAACATACATTGGATTTTATTACTGCACTATCTTTCCTTCCTCTCTTCACTGTCCACCTCCTGTTCTATAAACTCAACCCAATTTTTCAAGTACCAGTATACTGGTACTCATTTTGTTGGACTGTTCATTAGTTTTTCTAAGGAATTACACCATTCAAATCTCCCCTCATAATATCATATGATATCTAATACATTAATGTGCACATGCATATAATCCTGATGTGTTTACTTATATACTTTTAATGCATTTAGTACTATAATTTTTTTCCAATAGCTCTGAAAATTTGGTGATCTTTATGCGTTTTAGTTTTAGTTGTTTTTTTGGGGGGGGGGCTGAACTCTGGGCCTAGGCACTGTCCAGCTCTTCCACTCAAGGCTAGTGCTCTACCACTTGAGCCACCGCGCCACTTCCTGCTTTTTTCTTTTTGCTTATGTGGTACTGAGGAATCAAACCCAGGGCCTCAGGCATAGAAGGCAAGCACTCTACCACTGAGCCACCTTCCCAACCCCAGCAGGTACAATTTTCTATTCAGAATCATTGCTACTCAGAAAAAATTTAAATTTTTAAAGGTTTAATTCAACATATATATATATATATATATATATATATATATATATATATATATATATATATATATATATATATATATATATACTGGGTTTCCAAACTGAATCAATTATTCTATGATGATTCTGGAAGAAGTATATTTAGATACTATTATTTTATACCTTTTCTAAGCAATAACACCTTTCTTATCACTGCTATTCTGAAAGAAGTACTTCTTGCTATAGTCATACCACCTGTAGTGTCTTAAATTTTGTTCAGATGATAGTCACACTAAAATACTCACACAAAATTATACTCCATTTCTGGAGGAATGATTTTTGTCAGCTGTACATCAGACAATAGCTAATATCCAGAATATAGAGATTTTAAAATATTAAACCCACAAAGAACAAACAACCCAATCCATAAATTGATTAATGAGCTATAGAAAGTCTTCTTAGAAAAATAAAAATGCCCAAAAGACACATGAATAATTGCTCAACATCACTAGCTATAAAAGAAATGCAAATCTAAACAACTCTGAGATTCTACCTCACACCAGTTAGAATGACCATTATTAAGAAAAGACCAGAAACAGATACTGGCAAGGATGTAGCGAAAATGGAACCCTAACACAATGTTAGTGAAGGTCTAAATTTGTTGGATAATTTGGAAATCAATACAGAGCTTTGTCAAAAAACTAAACATATGATCCAAAAATTTCACTCCTGGGCTTTTATCCAAAAGATTATAAACCAGGTTACAGTAAAGCTACCAGGACAATCATGTTTATTGCAGCACTATTCACCATAGCTAAGGTATAGAATCAGCTCAAATGCCCATGAATGGATTAATGTATCAAGAAAATGTGATATATATAATATATATTAATGCATACACAATGACATTTTATTCATCCATTAGAAGGAATGCTATTGCATCATTTGGAAGAAATTGAAATACCTGGCAAAATTATGCTAAGTAAGTCTGGCAAAGAGAGACAAATTTGCATGTTTCCCCTCCACCGTGGAAGTTGCAATTACTTTATAAAGTTACAAGGAAATATGTTAGGTAATATGCAAGAATACATCAATGTGTTTATTGAAAAATGATTGAATCAAAGGAGAACTCAACTAGTGTAATTTCTTAAAAAGGCAAATTCAAATTTCAACGAAATAAACACTAGGAAATGGGTACTTGAAGGTGGTCAAGGAAAGAATGGTAGGCAAATGAAGAAGAGTGAGGAGAATGCAGTTAAGAATTCAAAGTATATCCTATAAAATTAAGAAAAGTAAGGACATGGGTATATTGGAAGGGATGGGTGAGAATATTAAATGGCAACTCCTTTGTACAACTACTTGAAAATCATGAATAAAAAATGAAGGAAAAGAGAGAAAAATCAAGAATTATAGTTCAGTTGATTTTTGTGTTGTTTACTATTCTATTTGGTTCTTAATTATCTAAGTTAAATTTGGGATTTTCTTTTTGTCTCTTTTTGGTGGGTCTGGTTGGAACTCTGGGCCTCAAACTTGATGAAACCAAGCTGTCTACCACTTATGCCTTCCCTTTTTGATTTGTCACTTATTTTTTTTCTGGTAAGGGTCTCACTTTTGCCTTTTGCCTGGAGATAGATAAAAGGATTGGATATCATTGCAAAGTTTAGTTAATTAATTAATTAAATTATTTATTTCCTGTCCTGTCTCCTCAGATTTGTCATCTGGAGAGAAATACCTTGTGAAATAAGTGATTAGGAACAGAATGATTGTTAGGAGATTTCCTGGCAACTCTTCATATTTATTTCACTTACTATGCATCAGTGAAGGAAAGGGAATTTACCCTAAGAAATACTCTTAGCTATGTTTTTTTTTTATATTTTATTTTATTTTATTTGAGAACATACTGTACAGAGGGGTTACAATTACATGGGCAGGATAATGCATACATTTCTTACCAAGCATTGCAACCTCCTCCTTTGTTTACCCTTCACCTCCCTTCCCAGCCTCCCCCCTCCCCCCCAACCAATCATACCCCCCTCCCCCCCCTACACCGACATTGTAAAGCTGGTTTTGACATGACATTTTGTACTTCTCATTGTTGCAACAGGTCCACCTGAATCCTTAAACGACTTGTTTGTCCCCATCTCCTCCACATGTTATGCTGACATCAAATATAGTGAAAGCGGGGGTTACACTGTGGGGGAGGGACATACAAAGCAACAAAGAAATAATCTTATAAATGCGTTAGAAACACATGCATGAAAGAAACGAAAACATTAAAATACATATTTAAGGGTTCGTTTTCCTAACATCACATTATCTGACCTCTTAGCTATGTTTTAAAAGTTGTAGTGTAAAAGTAATTTCACATAGCTAACAAAGGTAATGATAATAGCTGATAACAAATATCAGACATAAAATCATCTTAAATATTTTAGATTAGTTGATTTAATTTTAAAGCAATCCTTTCAAAGAAATACCATTATGATCAACTTTGAATAGCCCTAACACCCTGACTTTAAAATGCATACTTGGTTCCAGAGTTCTAAACTTGCTTCTCAAATTTGCTGTGTTGTATGAGTAAGGCTGTGAGAACTGCAATGTGCCATTTCCTCTTAAGTGTCTTGAAGACTTTCAATGAAGGTCACATTTGTTCCCAAATTCTGTGCAGATCACATTTGTTCCCAAATTCAGTGCAGATCACATTTGTTCCCAAATTCAGCATGTCCTAAGGCTTCACTTTCTACCTATGTCTGTCCCAAGATGAAGGCTGGTTTGGAGCATCTCTCACATGTATGAATTTCAAAGTTCATAATCAGAGCTCACTCTGAGCAACACATCTCATGACAACTTTTCCTGAAAGCTTATCTTTCAGATTTGTCAGTTAAGTTTCCTCTATGTATATTAATTTTATCAACTGTTTAATTTTCTGCACGCATTGTATGTTTGTGTATGTGTGTGTGCATATGTGTGTGTATATGTGCATGAGCACGCTTTACAGAGAATCAAACTTGTCTTTATGAATGAACACTATTCCACCACAGTGCTGCACCTCCATCACAGAAATGTTTATCATTCACTGTATGAAGATGGTAGATTTGACACCACATTAAGAGTTTTAGCTAATTTTCAAGTATGAATCAGAAATTTTATCTCCTTAGGTTCAAAATTCAAATGCAAGAGCTTTCAGAACTGATTATAAGTTGCATGGCTCATTGTAACTTTGTGATTGAAAAACATCCTATGTGTTGTAAAGTCAAGTTCATTTTTAACACAATAATTTTAGGTATGCTGTTAGCATGGCAAGATATTTTACCGGGGGTGCTGTCTTTTAAGGTAAGTATTTCAAGATGGTAGGGCAGCATTTTGTGCTAAAAAGATGTGAAAAGGCTCTCACGTTACTAAGCTGGGAAAATGCAAGAGACCAATTTCAGCACCTTTGTCCAAAGCAGTTGCTGAGAACTTTATACACCCAGGGGCTTTCCATTTGAAAGATGCTAAAATCCAGTTCTGTGAACTCTAGGGGATTTCTGATATTCTGCTATAAGACCTGTAGACTGAAAATTAAATTTTGGTTCATAAGCATCCTGTGTCAGTTTCTTTGCAGTGCAGGAAATCAGTTTTTTTTTAAGATAAGAAAGATATACAAAATAGCTAAGCAGGGCATCCTGCACAACAGTTCACATCAATGAGGCCATTTCCAGGAATCAATAGTTGATCATTTCTCACATGATATATTTGAAGCACAGTGCATCAATAGGATTTACAGCTGATATTATCAGATATTTTATTTATTATTGGCCCTACACATATTCTTGTTTTCTTTTGTGCATTTAAAATACCTTAAAGCAATTTACTGTGTTAATATTTAATGTGAGGTATATTATGCTTCTCCTAAAGAATCTCAGAAAATCTGCATTAGAAAACACACACAGTTCTGTTCGTTTCTAGTTCTCTGCTCTCTCTCCATTCTTTTCTGCTCTCTCTGCTCTCTTGCTGCTCTTTTCTAGCTCTCTCTGCTTTCTCTCTGCTCTAGCTCTTTCCTCTCTCTTTCCTCTCTTTCCCAGTTCTCTCTCATTTCCAGGCCTTTCCCAGCCACGTGGAGTGCCAACCTTGCCTGGTCCCAGCTTGTCTACTGAATAAACCTATCCCTTACCTGAAAAAAAAAGAAACACACAGAGTTAATATACATTTATAATATGTGGATCATAGGTCGTTGGAGCATAAACATTTTTTGCATGTATTAGATGAATATCTGTGAAGTAAATATTATTTTTCAGGAATATATGTTAGAAATTTCTTAAAAACCTGGGCTTGGAAGGTGGCTCAGTGGTAGAGTGCTTGCCTTGCATGCATGAGGCCCTGGGTTCAATTCCTCAGCACCACATCAGCAAAAAGAAAAAAGCCGGAAGTGGTGCTGTGGCTCAAGTGGTAGAGCGCTAGCCTTGAGCTGAAGAGCTGAGGGACAGTGGCCAGGCCCAGAGTTCAGGCCCCACAACTGGACCCTCCCCAAAAATACAAAAAAACAAAAAAACCTCCTTGAGATCATATGTAATACTTATATATTATTATATATATTATTACATATTAATAAATATACACACATACACACACACACACACACACACACACACACACACACATATATATATATATATATATATATATATATATATATATATATATATATATGGAGGGAGAGAGAAAATTCACTATGAACTTTGCTGTGTATGCATTCATCCTGCCCAATATTCTAGGAGGAAGTGACTACTTAAACACTATTAGGCCATGTGCCTAAGTTTTATAAGTCAGCATATTTTCAAACTAGAATTCTGTGCCCAGGATGTCTGATTTGTTATCCAAGGGCTGTCTTCTGTATTCTCTTCTCTTTTCAGGAAAAGAGAAAACTAGAAAAACTAGCTCCATAGAATTACTTTATTAGTTACTAAAGTGAGTCCAACTTGTAAAGCTTAGGTGGAAGCTAAATTACAAATTATGATAGTTACATTTTTAAGACTAAGCAGATGATGACTTTTTACAACAGTCCTCAAATTCAGGTCTTCATTTTCTTTACTACTGGCACTGCCCCACTTGAGGTATGCCTTCAGTTCTAGCTTTTTCTGGTTAATTGAAATTACCGAAGGTTTGTCACCTGTGTTGGCTTAGATACATGACCTCAGCCCTCAGCCTACTGAGTTTATGGAATTGTAGGCATGAGCCACTGGTTCTTTTAAACCTTTCTTCCTTGTGTACACAGTCAGGGTCTTCACCTGGATATCCATAGAATTGATACCCTAACACATATTCATTCTTTAATAGAAGTTAGTGGTTAAAAAAAAATCTCCCATAAGCTGATGGTTAAATATCACAAAATTCCTACAACTAGAATTACTTTGGCATTCTTTTGTTAATCCATAAAATGAGAGAAACCACTATATCTATGGCATATTGTGGAGTAAGAGTGACATAAAGTGTTAGGTACCTCAGTAATGACATCTGGAATGGCTTCATGTTAAAATAGTGCTCTCATGGGTTGGGAAGGAGCGCTTGCCTTGCATGCATGAGGCCCTGGGTTCGATTCCTCAGCACCACATAAGCAGAAAAAGCTGGAAGTGGCGCTGTGGCTGAAGCGAGACTATCATTACTCTCATCTAAGTATTAAATGTAGTTAAAATAAAACCTTCAAAACATCACTCTTTACTACTTAAAATACAGGCCCTATATACTTGGCAAAAACTTGACTTCCAGTCAGGCACAGACATCCTGCTAGAGCAGTGGCTGTTAACTCTGGAGTACTACCCCTGATAGAAATTTTCCCTGTCTCTGACTTAAAGGGTGCATGTATAAGAACACGTGCATAGTGAACACACTGCTCTCTCCTCACTGGTTGGTTCTCCTTCTCAGTGTCACTCTTGAACTTCCCCTGTGACATTTGATGTGAGAGAAATGTTCCAGCTGACAGTTTCTCAATTTCTCTTTAAGGCTGCAGGCCATGGAGGCCATTCTACCTGTGATTAAACGGATGCCTCTTAGACATTAGAAAATAGTGTTTTGCACCCGAGTGACCACAATTAGTCACAGTCTGGACCCATCCTTACTCTTTTTTACTTCCCTTTAAGTATTCTTTATTTACTCAGTGCAGAAGCCTTGGCTCTTCAGGCAGTGAACCTCAGATCAGGGCATACTCACACAAGTTAAATTAATGACAGTAGACAGGCACAACACTGTATCCCATGGGAATGAAAGAATGCTTCTGAATTACATCTTTTTAGATGTACAGAGGAAATGCTTTGACAAACTTCCCCTTGAAAACTCAGAGTGGACAAGCTTCCCCTTGAAAACTCAGACTGATAAAATACGACATAAATCAAAGATCGAATTACAAAAGCAATGAAAATTCATTTGAAACCTCCTCACTACTGCCTTGCTGAATTAGTTTTCTAATACTTTCCAATTTCTTGTCCTCATGGACCTCTTGGATAGTCCCTCAGTTACAACACATTTTTTCACAGAAAAGAAAAACACATTTTCCTTGATGGAAGACATCTGAGTGTAGGTCCTCACTGGCCACCTATCTTAGCCCCTCCTGACAGTGCTATGAACAGCTGCTATGTTTTGGACTTCTTGAGTTCAGTTTAAAAAGAGATTAGCCTTGCTATTTACTATTAAAGTGGGTTTAAACTGAATATTTGTTAAGTGGAAGCTAAATTATGAGTCATAAGTCCTAAGGACTGACTAGAAGATGCATAAAGTATCAGAGGAAATTGCCCTGTTCTATGCTTTGTAGGTGGTTCAGGGTTGAGTGTAGCTCAGGGACTGCCATCCAGCCCTACAGTTCAAGAAAAACCACAGCTTCCTCAGAGCAAGCCCTTCTTATTCTGCCTTCACAGCAGCTGTACGCAGGCTGACAAGGGCCTCCAATTTCTTAGTAACTCTATATAGGGCAGCAGCAGGAGCAGGCCATGGGATTTTTGCCTTTTATTCTGTTTAGTTAATATTTTGGTTACTTGGAAGTGATTTGAAAACTTCTGAGGAATAAGGGAGGGGGAAGATGAATTTGTTTGGTAATCATGAAAAAAGAAAAATATTATGGTAAAAGTTCAAGGGAAAGGAAGGCTACTTTTTTTTAAAGTTCTCTAGTAAATCCTTCCAAGTTGGAATATTATTATTGTCTCTTCAATTTGAGAATTTGATGAGAACAGGTCGCACACTGTTGAAAGGAATGCAAGGTTTTAAAATAATTTACTCAGTAGAAAAGTGCTGCGTGATGATTGCACACTTATGCTCAGAACCAAGTGCTATAGCTTGTTTAAACTTTAAATGTTCCCCAATATCCAGGTGGTAAATGACTGGTGCTCAATGTGGTGTGACTGAGAATTGGTAAAACTGTGTGATGGCCAGGCCTAATAAGAGGCCTCAGGGCACTGGGACTGTCCCTTTGGGCTGCAGCATGCGCTCTCTCCTTGATGTGTTTCTTTGCCATGGCTCAAGGCAGTAAGGGCTGATGGCTGACAGACTGTCACCTCTGAAATTGTGAGCCAAAACCAACCCTTTCTGCTTTAAACATTTATCCATCATATTTGTTTCAGCATTGAAAAGGATCCTGCAATGCATAGTAGGAAAAAAATCAATACAACTAGACAAGTACAGAGTAAGATGTGAGTGACACTGAGCCCAGTACAGCAGGACTAGAATCAGATGTCAGAGGGTTGATTCCTTATATGGTTCCTGGGGACAGCAGATGCTCTAGTCAGTCTTCTATTGTTGATGGAGTAAAACTCAGTTGAGATTATTAAACTTTTCCTTTTGTAGTGTAGTTTAAATAAAAATCCTCTCAGTTAGCATACAAAACTGCTTTAAACCTGTTGACCTGTAGGAGATACAAAATTCAAAGTCAGTCTGAGGTAATAAAAAAATTATATTTTGTTATAAGTTTAGATTTAGAGAAGATTTGCCAAGATAGCACAGAGTTCAAATAATTTTCACGCATCTTATATAATCTTATATAACCACTAATCTTAAATAACTTTAATCATCTTATATAAACATTTTTGCAAGTAGAATAGCTAGGACTTTTAACAATAGCACAGTAGTGTTACATAAAATACCATATTTAGTGAGATTTCTCCAGGTTTTCAATAGTTTCTTTTTTCTATTTAGCCTTCAGATTGACACAGTTTGGAAATATCTGATATTCCTAACTGTTGCTAAGGCTGTATAGTGGGAACTCACATATGGTTACCAATGCTTAGCTACATAATTGATATCTAGAAATGCAATGTCCAGCATGAAGCCACTGGCCATGCAAAGTTACTAGGCAACTGAACTATGGAAGCTGAGTGAAACTGTAAGTTTGAAATGCATCTTGGTTTTCAAAGAATTGAATAAAAGTTGTAACAACACATTTTCAACAGCACTTAGCTAAAAAGTAGTGCTTGTTTAAGAGTATTTATCTCTATCCCCCAAAACTGTCAATGGAAGTGAACTTTCAGCTGTGCGCCAGTGGCTCATGCCTGTAATCATAGCTACCAAGGAGGCTGCGATCTGAGGATCGCAGTTCAAAATCAACCCAGGAAGAAAAGTCTGTGAGACTTATCTCCAATTAACGACCAGAAAACCAGAAGTGGTGCTGTGGCTCAAGTGGTAGAGCACTTACCTTGAGCTGAAGAGCTGAGGGACAGAGCACAGCCCAGAGTTCAAGCTCCATGACTGCCAAGAAGAAAAAAAAAAGAAAAAAGTGAACTTTCATAAAACACATGTCAAGAGTTTCTGCCAGTAAGAGAGTAGGTGGCACTATTATTGAACACAGGGAAAGGACATGAATGCACTGAAGAGTCACCATGCAGAGATTATGGACATCAATGTCTCAGACTTAATGAAAATCAGTGTGATAGGAAATGGAGCCTAAAACTCATTAACTGCTATAATCCACTAGGAGATATCATCACATGTTGAAATATATCACAGGCTTGAGAGAAACTCAGGGTAATACTTCCTTAGGATACCAGTACCCTGAGCCCTTCAGCCAATCCCACCAAAAGAGTCTTCCTCAGTCTACTATCTACTTCTGAATGGTCATATCTTAGCCTTAACTTTAAAATTAGCGCATCATCATCATTATTATTGTTATTATTATTATTCATGTGTGTTATGTGTGGCATTGGAGTTTGAACTCAGGTCCTTTCAACAGGTAGCAAATGTTCTTACTGTTGAACCATGGCTCCAGTGCTGATTTTTGTTGATTATTTTCAAGATCAGGTCTTCCTTTTACCCTAGGCATATATCTGGGTGTGATCTGCCTGTTAGAGGATTCTGCTCTAGCTACATAACACGTGCACACCATTAGATTTAGCAGGTCCTAGAGGAGGGCTCTTGTCCAATTTTCTATCTGAACTGGCCTCAAACTGGGATTCTTCCAATCTAGGCCTCTCAGCTATCTAGGATTATAAGAATGAGCCACTGGTCCTTGTTCAGCTCACAAATTTGTACTAAATATCAAATAAGTTTTCAAGATAATTGCTTCAGATAAGTACCAATTTGAAGCTCAACCTGCATTTTTGTCCTCACATGACCACTATATATAATATTCTTTGTATGTGGATATTGTTTTCAAGTGGCTATTACTTTAAAAAGAAAAGAAGTATGGTTAAGATGCATTGTATGCTTAATCTGACTTATTGATTGAAATGCCCTTGTACACTAAAGATGATAATAATAATAATAATTCTATGCCTCCATCAGAAAGAATGACATTGCCCCATTTGTTAGGAAATGGAAAGACTTGAAAAAAATTATATTAAGTGAAGTAAGACAGGCCCAAAGAAACATAAGTCCGATGGTTTCCTTTATTTGCAATAACTAGTATATGTCTGAGTAAAGCAGAAAAGGTCAGATAAGTTGGTGTTAGGGAAATGAACCCTAAGACATGTATTCAAATGTTTTTTCTTTCATGGGATTGTTTCTAACACATTTATAAGATTATTCGTTGTTGCTTTATATGTCCCTCCCCCACGGTATAACCCCTGCTTTCACTGTATTTGATGTTGGTATAATTTGTGGAGGGGAATGGAAAAAACAAATAGTTTAAATAGGGACACAGGTGGACCCATTGTAACAATGAGGTGTACAAGACGTTATGTCGAAAACAAACTTTACAACTTTGGTGAGGGGGGGAGGAGGGAGGAGAGTTGGATGGGGGAGGGTCCAGGAGAAGATGGGAAGGGATGGGATGAGGAAACAAAGATGCCCTCAGTAGATGAATGGATCAAGAAAATGCAGTATATACACACAATGGAATTCTATGCCTCCATCAGAAAGAATGATATTGCCCCATTTGTTAGGAAATGGAAAAACTTGGAAAAAATTATATTAAGTGACGTAAGCCAGGCCAAAGAAACATAGGTCCCATGGTTTCCCTTATTTGCAATATCTAGTATATGCATGAGTCAAGCAGAAAAGGTCAGATAATGTGATGTTAGGAAAATGAACCCTTAGACATGTATTTTAATGTTTTTTTCTTTCATGCATTTGTTTCTAGCGCATTTATAAGATTATCTCTTTGTTGCTTTGTATGTCCCTCCCCCAAAGTATAACCCCTGCTTTCACTATATTTGATGTCAGTATAACTTGTGGAGGAGATGGGGAAAAACAAGTCGTTTAAGGATACAGGTGGACCTGTTGCAACAATGAGAAGTACAAGTTGTCATGTTGAAAACGAGCTTAACAACATTGGTGCGGGGGGAGGGGGGGTAGGAGGCGAGGATTGGGTGGGGGGTGAGGGGGAAAGCTGGGAAGGGATGTGAAGGGTAAACAAAGGAGGAGGCTGCAATGCTTGATAAGAAATGTATGCATTATCCTGCCCATGTAATTGTAACCCCTCTGTACAGTATGTTCACAAAAAAAAATTAAATTAAATTTAAAAAAAAAGAAATGTACTCATTATCTTGCCCATGTAATTGTAACCCCTCTGTACAGTATTTTCACAAAAAAAAATATGAGATAGGGATAAAGCAGTTATTGTACCCAGTTAACTATTCTCCAAAAAGCAAGGACACTAATCCTAGCTATTCTGGAGATGAGATCTGAGGGTATGGTTCAAACCCAGCCAAGGAAAAAAGGTCCATGAGACTCCTATCTCCAAGAAACCATAAGGCAGGAAGTTCTGTGAGACGTTTTTTTAGGGGGGTCCAGTTTTGGGGACTGAACTCTAGGCCTGGGCACTGTCCCTTAGCTCTTCAGCTCAAGGCTAGCACTCTACCACTTGAGCCACAGCGCCACTTCCGGCTTTTTTTCTGCTTATGTGGTGCTGAGGAATCGAACTCAGGGCCTCATGCATGCAAGGCAAGCGCTCTACCACTGACTCATCTTCCCATCCTCATCTGTGAGACTCTTATCAGCAATAAACCACCAGAAAACTGGAAGTGATGCTGTAGCTCAAGTGGTAGAGCACTAGCCTTGAGCTGAAGAGCTCAGGGACAGTGCTCAGGGCCCAGAATTCAAGTCCCACAACTCTCTCTCTGTCTCTCTCTGTCTCTCTCTGTCTCTCTCTATCTCTGTCTCTGTCTCTGTCTGTCTCTGTCTCTGTCTCTGTCTCTGTCTCTGTCTCTCTCTCTCTCTCTCTCTCTCTCTCTCTCTCTCTCTCACACACACACACACACACACACACACACACACTCACAAAGCAAGAATAAATCTATCAGTCATTTTAGCTAAATATCTTGGGATAGAAATTTTCTACAATAACAGAGACTCTGATTTCAGATCCCAACGAAATGAATGAAATATTTATGTTAAACAGTTTGCACTAGGTCTGTTGAATTATACCTATAATCCCAACTAATTAGGAGGAAGAGGCAGGAGGGTGCAGAGTTTGAGACTGTTAAGGAGAAGTTATTTAAAGAGTACATCAAAACCAAACATGTATGTGAAAGCATTAGGGTCATAGCTCCAATTGTAGAAACTTGTTTAGTATTAAGAAGATCCTGAGTTCCATCTGCAGTAGCAAAGGGGAGAAATACTTGCTCAATTGTAAATAGTATTTGTATGTCCCAAAGTTTGTATGACCCAAAGGATATTGGGTCAGGGATAGTCATGAGATTAGGATGATTTTGTTGATTGACTGTCTCTCTTTGGTGAGGACCCTATTGATGGTCTGTCTCTACTTCAGACTGTGGTTCAGTTTCACATAAACAGCATCAGCCTGAGAGCTCAGTTCTCCCATTGGAACTCCATCTGGCCCATTTCTCTTACTTGCATTGATTCCTCATTCCACCTGTCATTTTTTGCTTGATTGGCTCATCTGAATTTTTTGGACATTTTATGTTTATTTTTTAATACATAGAATCATTTATGCATTTTATTTTTTATTGTGAAAATACCATACAGAGGGGTAACAATTACATGGGCAAGGTAATGAGTACATTTCTTATCAAGCATTGTTGCCTCCTCCTTTGTTTCACCTTACCATCCCATAACCCATCCCCCCAACCTGCCCACTCCTGTACCAAAGTTGTACAGTTCATTTTTTGACATAATGTCTTGTACATATCATTGTTGCAATGGGTTCACCTGTATCCCTATTTAAACGGTTTGTTTTTGCCCTTCCCCTCCACAAATTATACCAACATCAAATACAATGAAAGCAGGGGTTATATCATGGGATAGAGACATACAAAGCAACAAAGAAATCATCTTATAAATATGTTAAAAACAATCGCATTCATTCATTTCAACTAACATCAACTTATCTGATCATTTCTGCTTGTCTCAGACATATACTAGTTATTGCAAATAAGGGAAACCATGGGATCTATGTTTCTTTGGGCCTGGCTTACTTCATTTAATATAATTTTTTTCCAAGTCTTTCCATTTCCTAACAAATGGGGCAATGTCATTCTTTATGATGGAAGCATAGAATTCCATTGTGTATATATACCACATTTTCTTTTTTTATTTTTATTTATTTTTTATTGTGAAAATACTGTACAGAGGGGTTACAATTACATGGGCAAGATAATGAGTACACTTCTTATCAAGCATTGTAGCCTCCTTTGTTTACCCTTCCCATCCCTTCCCAGCCTCCCCTCGCCCTCCCACCCAATCCTCCTCCCCCCCCCCCACCAAAGTTGTAAAGTTCGTTTTCGACATGACAACTTGTACTTCTCATTGTTGCAACAGGTCCACCTGTATCCTTATTTAAACGACTTGTTTTTCCCCTTCCCCTCCACAAATTATACCGACATCAAATACAGTGAAAGCAGTGGTTATACTGTGGGGGAGGGACATACAAAGCAACAAAGAAATCATCTTATAATTGAGTTAGAAACAAATTCATGAAAGAAAAAAACATTTAAATACATATCTTAGGGTTCATTTTCCTAACATCACCTTTTCTGCTTGACTCATACATATACTAGATATTGCAAATAAGGGAAACCATGGGATCTATGTTTCTTTGGGCTTGGCTTACTTCACTTAATATAATTTTTTCCAAGTTTTTCCATTTCCTAACAAATGGGGCAATGTCATTCTTTCTGATGGAGGCATAGAATTCCATTGTGTATATACACCACATTTTCTTGATCCATTCATCTACTGAGGGGCATCTAGGTTGGTTCCATATCTTTGGCTGTGCTGGTAGCTTTAGTGTGGTCTTGTTTGTAAACATTTGGGTAAATGCCCAAAAGTGGGATTGCTGGGTCATAGGGGAGCTCTATGTGAAGTCTTTTGAGGAACCTCCATACTACTTTCCAAAGTGGTTGAACAAGTTTACACTCCCATCAACAATGCAGTAGGGTTCCCTTCTGGCCACATCCCCTCCAGCATCTGTTGTTATTAGAGTTCTTGATAATAGCCATTCTAACTGGGCTGAGGTGGTATCTCAATGTTGTTTTGATTTTAATTTCTTTTATGGCTAGAGAGGTTGTTTCTTATTTCTATGTCTGCCATGTATCCTTAAATGAGGGCCTCCTATACAACTCCATTTTCTTTCAATAACTGGAGAATTTGCCAGGCTTACTCTGGGTTTTAATAAGGTAGAAAGTTAATAAGAACAATGTCAGACCACAAGTCTAGATTCCAAAATATTCAACTGTTTTTGTGTGTTCCTCATTTGAAATGACTGGAATAATGACAAACAGGGCAATAAGGTTACTGTTACTGGAAACTTTTAAGCTGTCCTGGAAGGTGGTTTCTTTTAGGAAAGAACATATTAAAATCCTTTGCATGAGCTCCTTTAAAGGAAACAAAGTGTTTAACAGGAATGTCCCAAATATAAGTGTCTGAGAATATATTGAATTGATTTCTAAGTCAGTGGGGAAATTTTCAGAAAACACTCTTGAAGCTTAACCCACAGCCAAATCTATTTGTTTCTTTCAAATCAGAAGCATTTAAAAATATATTATGTTTCATTTTGAAGTATTTACAGTTCTGTCTTGTCCCTTTAAGAAAATTGGAACTACCTAATGGGATCCTGCGTGTTTCACTAATTACTCATTTCCTGCAAATGCAAAGGCTAAAAACTTGTTGCAGTCAGGACGATAATTAGCTATGCAATATAAATATGTTTCAAAGGATTCAAGTCCCTTTGAAATATTTCTCTTTAATCAAAAGCCAAAAAAGGATGGTTTTCTTAGTGTCTCTCTCTCTCTATTCTAGGAAATTCCACTTCTACAGAACTAGAGTGAGTTTCATTTGTCACCAACTGCCAAAAAGAAACCATTTGTATTGCCTTATTCTTACTTTATAGTTCTTACACTAAATAATAGGTGTGATATAAATTTTGATGGCCATTGTTCATCATTGTTTGCCTTAGAACTTTTTATATTCACGGGTTTAGTTCAGATAACTGACTAGTTGATCAGATTTTAAGTAAATACACACATAAAACATTGTCAAAAGAGCAAAACATCTTCATCCTTAAAAGATATGAAAAAAAAAAACATTTCCTAAAAACATATAGCAATCCCAGGCACTAGTGCCTCACTCCTGTAATCCTAAGCTACTCAGGAGGCTGAGATCTGAGGATCACAGTTCAAAGTCAGCCTGGTCAGGAAAGTCCGTGGAACTCTTATCTCCAATAAATCACTAAGAAAAGTGGAAATGGCTCTGTGGCTCAAGAGGTAGAGCACTCAACTTGAGCTGAAGAGCTGAGGGACAGCGCTCAAGCCCAGAGTTCAAGCCCCACAAACGACTATATATATATATATGTATATATATATATATATATATATATATATGTTTGTTTATATGTAGTATATATATATGTGTGTGTGTGTGTATATATATATATATATATATATATAATTAAGGTATTTATTTAATGGAGTGAATACAATCAAACTGCACTATGTTAAGGTATGAAAACAGAACAGAAAGCCCATTAAAAATTGTGAAACAAGTTGGACACTTGATACTCAGGAGGCTGAAATCTGAGGATTGAAGTTCAAAGCCAGCCTAGGAAGGAATGTTCTTGAGATTCTCATCTCCAATTAACCACTAAAAATCTGTAAGTAGAGTTGTCTCAATTGGTAATTCTAGCCATGAACACAAAAGCTCAGAGGCCTGAGTTCAAGACCCCGGTGTGGCGTAAGTAAATAAGTAAGTAAATAGATAAAGTAAAAAAGAGTAATAGAGTGAGTAAATTTGAAAGTATTTTACATACATATATGAAGCATCACAATGAAATTATTTTCTATGCATCACATACATTAATAAAATAACCCTAAATATAAAATTAACTAATATAAACTTTTTATAGAGGTGGGCACTGATGCTTATAATCTTAGCGCCTCAGGAGACTGAAATCTATGGATAGCAGTTCTAAGCCAGCCTGGGCAGCAAAGTCCATGAGATTCTTATCTCCAGTTAACTACCATAAAACCAGAAGTGACACACTGTAGCTTAAAGTGGTAGAGCACTAGCTTTGTGTGAAAAAGCTGAGGGACCATGTCTAGGTCCTGAATTCAAGCCCCATGACTAACCAAAAACATTTTTTTTACAGAAGAGGTACATATTTTTAGGGTGTGGGTGGACAAAAATATAAATAAGTACAGTTTTTACAGAGAAGGTACATATTCTTAGGTGTGGGTGGTCATCAGAGGCTAACAAGAATATAAAGAGCAGAACAAGTAGAGTAAGTCTATAGGTCAAAGAGCAGCAAAGCCAGGCATTACTAAGGCAGTGAGGATGGATTTTAACGTTACAATCACTGACAGCAGCAGAGGAGCTGGAGGAGCTAGCTTAAGTGTATAGTTGGACATGCACCTAGAAATGTTACAAGGACAATGAGATGCTGGGAACAGGGAACCTGGACAGGCTCAGGTTGAGTCAGGGAAATAAAAGAAGATAGAGGTGTAGGCAGTGGACATGTGAGCAGGCTAGCTCTGTGGACCAGTCTGCACTTGTTCCAATAGGAATCTATCCTCCACAGATTGCAAGGCATAGGCCTTATCCTTTCTGAATATTATAGCTACAAAGAATGACACTCATGTCCTGCAAGGAAAGTACCCCTGAATTGCAGGAGATAAGGATATACCACAAAAGGACAAATGAGTGCTTGGGAGGTGGCTCAATGGTAGAGTGCTTGCTTTGCATGCATGAAGCCCTGGGTTTGATTCCTCAGCACCACATAAGCAGGAAAAGCCAGACGTGGTGCTGTGGTTCAAGTGGTAGAGTGCTAGCCTTGAGCTGAAGAGTTGAGGGACAGCACCCAGGCCCAGAGTTCAGGCCCTATTACAAAAAAAAAAGGACAAATGAAAAGATTCACAATTTTAAGTCATTTTCAATAAATACCCTAAAGTCAGGGCAGAGATCAGGGTCCTGCTGACAAGGAAATGATGCTTTTGGGAGTTCTAAGCTTCTCAAGACACAACTCAAAAAAAAAAAAGTGTAGGTATTGGGGTGGAACCCTATGCTGTTTTTGCAGGTTTTTTTTCTTTGTCTCCCCTTTACTCCTCCCCATTCATTTCTTCTGACTGTATCTATCAGGATGCACCAGACTAGGAAACAGATACTACCAGTTTGGGTATTTTATGCAAGAAGACCTTTGATACAGGACATTATGTGCTTAAACAATTACTGAAAATGATGGAGGATTGCAGGCACAGCTGCAAGACTTGTTCAGATCCATTCCACTGGAAGCGACTCCTCAGAGCAGTAAGGTCAAGAACAATTCCTGGAGTCCTTATGCAAATGTCAACACTGACTGTAAGAAGCTGGCACTGTTATCCCTGCAAGTGCCTTCTGATACTAAGGGCATGAAATGAATCCCCTCAGCTTTAAGTAAGGCACTGACAGGACCCTGCTAAGCACTGGCCCAACTAGCCGTATATAAACATGTCTAGAAGGTTGCTATAGAAACACCTTGGGGTTTGACAATATGTGTATATAGTTGCTATGTTGGGAATGAACTGTACACCTTGGAGTATAGAGAAGGGAAGAGGGAGGAAAAAAACCTGGGAGAAAATAAGGGAAGGAGCCCAGTGCTGGTGGCTCATGCCTGTAATCCTAGCTACTCAGGAGGCTGAGATCTGAGGATCACGATTCAAAGACAGCCCAGATAGGAAAGTCCATGAGACTCTTATCATGAATAAACCACTAGAAAACCAGAAGTGGTGCTGTGGCTCGAGTGGTAGAGCGCTCGCCTGGAGCTGAAGCGCTCAGAGTTCAGGCCCAGAGTTCAGGCCCAGAGTTCAAGCCCCACAACCGACAAAAAAAAAAAAAAGAAGGGGTGATATTCTTCAAAATGTTCTCATTACCTGACGTATGTAACTAAAACTCCTTTATACATCGTATTTATGATAAAAATTAAAAAACTGATAAAAATGAAAAATTAAAAAAAGATCTTTGACTTTTCTATTTGCTTCCAAATCTTCAAAGTTACAGTGATTATAACCCAAGCTATGAGTTTCTGAATCTTTCCATTTTGCTTTTGTTTATTCTTTTCTTCCCTACCTTTTTAAAACAAACGTGTATGTATTTACTCTCTGCAAAATGCTAAGAATTGCTTACATGAAGTAGTTGACTCCTCTGCTAGATGAATCACAGGTAGGTAGGGAGATGTAGAGAGGCTAAGGATGGTAATTAGAAGCATAATAATATTTAACTCTAGATGGAATTCAATCATTCAAGCAGTTGTCCTAGTTATGATTATTGTATAGGGATGCATGAATATATACACTCCTATTATATACGTATAATATATGTATATTTATATATACATTGTGTATATAGAAATATATGTCATATATATATAGTATAGGGATCTATGTTTACATACACACACATATAATCCCTATGGGAATTTGTACGGGAGGTCATTCACAGGCTAACTGGGGGGGTGGGGGGAGAGGGTGTGTCAGATAGTATGAAAGGCAAATTTTACAATGTGAGCTTAAAATGTATGGTAAACAAAAATAATAACAAATTGTTTAATGCATTCCAGACACAAGTTCCATCAGTTCCAAGTAGATAAAAAAAAAAATAGTTGATGAAACTTTTAACCAGGAGGCTCTAATCTCCCATACAATCTAAATAAAATATTTTTGTTTAGTTTATCTCTGTCATGGTTTTCTAACTTCTATAGGAATTCATTCTTTGCTAAAATTATTCACCATCTGCTTCCCTGGTAATCTTTTTTTTTTCTGTTACCCAACTCAGTATTTATTTCTTAAGCTTAAAAGAATAGTATTCCTTCATTATTACAGGAATCGTGCACATTTAATTTTCTGATTCATTTGGCAACTACGAAGGGTAAGTTTGGGGTTGGGCATAGTATTTCCTGCAGGAGAACAGTAGTTGAATGTCAGAGACATAAACTTCTGGACATTGGATCAGCAGGCCGTTGATCTAAAGAATCACACAGGAATGCTAGAGGAACTCAGCACAGTTCTCCTGTGCCACTGGGAGGAACAAGGGGCTTCACAGCAGAAGCAGCTTCATAACTGAGAAATTAAAAAAAAATCTAATAGCAATCTTTTAGAAAGTTCAGTATGTAGAAGATACAGACTACTGTCAGAAAACAGCTTGTTGTATCTCAATGAGGAAAAATCTGAATATTGGGGGAAAGAAAATAGAAATGTAAAGGGATCTGGTTGGAAATGAGAGGTCCGCCACTGACACCTCAAAGTTCTCAGTATATGAACTTGGGTGTTAGCTGCTATACATCCTGGGAAAACTTGGGGGAAAGAGTTTCCTGAGGCCCAGAGGAGACAGCAGGAGTTTTGTGGAGCATGTAGCTCATATTAGGGCTTGGATTTTTAAAGGCTGAGAAGACATTGTTCTAGCTAGCTTTGGTGAGCAATGGAAGCTTCTGTCCAGAGGCTCTGTGAGTATGCCTCAACTTTTGGGGAGGGTCTCTTGAGCAGAGACCGGTTTTTGAGAAGATGAAAATCGAAGTTGGAACTATTATTGGCAGTTAAAGTATGGAAAGTTTAAAAGGGCATGATTCATTAGAGAAATAATATAGAAAAATATAGCATAAAATGCTAAGCAAGAGAGTCCACAATCTCTAATACTGGTGGAGCTTGTGAGTCTTTGAAGATACAATACATATGGAGAACACTTAAAACTCATACTTAGTAGGCCATTCTCACTGAGAAAGTATTGCATATGTCTTAAGAGATAGGGACCTATTGAAATCTTTCACAGTTTTGTTACTCATTTTAATTTCTTTTTACCTTACTAACAAAGTATTAGTTTTATTGAATCAAGATTTAGTCTCAGATGACTTGGATTCAATTTTGGCACTACCAATGCCTCGCTTTATAACCCTGTGAAAGGACTTCATACTCCTGAGCCCATTTCCTTATTTATAAAGCTGGGGTGGTATGTTCCTGGTATACCCTGTGTATTTTAAGGATCAAATGAGATGACTGAATACAACAGTTTATATTCTATGAAATACTAAAGGAAATATATTATTAGTATTACTATAATTATTTATAATGCTGGCTATCAAACACAGGGTAAATGAAGTAATTTGAAAGAAGTATGTAGGAAAGTTTGTGATATCAGGTGAGGAAAAAATGTACAGTAGTAACATTTTTGAAAACAGAGAGTGACTAGCATAAACAAAGATATTTTGAATAAAATGTAAATAGAAAATAGTGATTTATTTCACAAGGATGATGAAAATTGGATGAGGTGGAGGATAGACACAGGGAATCAATACGTGTGCAGTGACTATAGCTATCATCAATGACATTTACTTAAAATGTCACTGAAGCACCATGCATGGCAGATCTATTGTAAGGCAAACAGACAGTATAATGAAATCAATTTTTGTTTTGTGTTTCAAAAGCAAATCACCATGAAAATCTTACTTGATGATTTCAGGAAGTAAATGGAAATAGTTGGGTCCGAGAGCACTGTTTGTATGTTTGTATTCTTCACTAATATTTTTGTATACCGTACATTTCAGATATATAAAAAGTAAGAAATGGAGGGGATATATTTGAACAAGGTAAATTCGATGTATGCATGGCAATATCACAGTGAAATCTTCTCTTATGCATCTAATATATACTAATGAAAAAACAGTGACAAACCCTAGTAATTCATCAACTCAGGAAAGGATACAAAGCAATGTTATATGGCAGTCACATTTTATTAGTCCATTGCTTGTTACCTTGTAAACAAAGCCAGAAAACTAGAAGTGCAAAAGCAGCATTATTGATACGAATTATAATGAGTTCTGAAACTAAACTCAAGACATGGCTCTGATCCAGGACCCTGCAGTTGCTTACCATAAAGGGAGCATTTCAGACCAGTTGCTCTGGAAAGCAGTTGGTTTCTGTCCTCAGGAATTCCTCCAGCCCTCCATGCCCTGTGAGAGGAATGAAGACCTCTGAAGATTGTATTGTGCAGGTTGCTATGAAACTCTCTAAATATTATGAGCTGTGTAGTAGCATATGATCTGCAATGGAACTAGAGCAGTGAGAAGTCATTCCCATACCTCTGCAATGTCAGCTTCTGGTTTGAAAAATGGCATGAATGTGTGTTGTAAATGAATTATCCTTTATTGTGCTGTTAGGTTCTAATGGAGATAAAACGTTCGGGACTTCAACAGAGTATTGTTCAGGGAGCAGCCTGTAGACCCTAACAAGGAAATACACACAGGCATTGAGAGTAGTAACTGGGCAGAAGGAAATGAAAAACTTGGTATCTTCAGGCATCTAAAGTACAAGATTGAAATAACTAGAACTATTCTAAAATTCACTCCAAATGAGGGGTTGCAGATAAACAAGGTACCACAACTATGGGTTCTGGCGAGTCACCAAAAGTAAAACAATGCTCCCTCTTCCAACTCAGTTTTGTGCACGAGGCTCCAAACTCTCTGATACTCAGGACTCTAATAAAATTGTTTATGAAATAGTTCTAATTATTAACTTGAAAAAATTATTAAGTATAAAATGACCAGCCTATTCCTCCTTCTTGTACCTATGCTTCATTTAAATAAGAAATAAAGTTCTCTGTGCATATCCTTTTGAATAACAGTTTCATGAATGCTGCTCTTTGCTTCTGCAGACGCTGTGAATGCTAGTTTCCTCCCTGAATGAACTTTACTAATTTGTGAATTCAAAATATTACAAGCCCACATCACAAGTTGCAGTCTGAACAGGAACTAAGTGCCACTGGGGTTTTGTGGCTCTTTTGTTGTTGTTGTTGTTTTTCTTTTTCCTTTCCTGAAGACCATTGCCTTTCTTTTGACAAATGAGGGGAAACATTTCTTGCAAATCATTTTGCCTCCATCAAGAAATACAAACAAAAAAAAGAAAAATGAAAAGGCATGAAGAAATTTTGCCTTGAAAACCATAGAGAATATATTTGCCTCATTCTAGTGAAGTTTCTTTAATAGTAGAAAGAATCTTGCTGATAGTCTGTGTTTACTCATCTACTCAGCCTATGATGAGAGGAAGAGCATCTTCTATCCTTTTCCTTTTCCCTTTTCCCTTTGGTTATTGCAAAAATAGCATAGAAATAAATTTAAGAGAAATGTTTTTTTCATATAAGTTAGTATCTATACACTGCTATTTTCTATTTTTGTATATTTATTTTATGGTAGTTCTGCCACCACTTACATACCCTTCTGTGTTATACTCAAAGTCTAGGAAGTCTAAGAAAAGTATACAATGGGAAGCTTTAAAAATACATTTGGGGGCTGGGAAGATAGATCTGTGGTAGAGTGCTGGCCTTGCATGCATGAGGCCCTGAGTTCGATTCCTCAGCACCACATAAGTAGAAAAGCCGAAAGTGGTGCTGTGGCTCAAGTGGTAGAGTGCTAGCCTTGAGCTGAAGAGCTGAGGGACAGCGCCCAGGCCAAGTTCAGGCCCCACAACAGGACGCCCCCCAAAAAATTGTGGTCAATGGTAAGCTGTAAATGGTAAATAAAAAAAAATGGTAAATAAAGCTGTAATGGTAAATAAATGAAAAGCCAACTGGGTTCCTCAGTATATTTGTGGTCTTCCTGCCTGGTACCCGGCTTAGTGGCACAGCTTCTATAGTATGTACAAAGATCTCCTCATACTTGCTGTTTCTATTTACTGAATTTCTGGAGAAGGAAGTAGGTTAGTCAACTGTGTCATCTCTCAGTGGCATGAATATGACACACAGAAAAGCAATAGTTTCTAATGTCTCATCGAATGAGAGTATGCATGGTGTCACTTAATATTGTGGGAAGAAATGATGTCCCACATTATCCTTTAGAAAAAAGTTTCCTTGTCTTCCTTTGGTTGAAGTCTTTAAAAGTATTACTCAAGATGAAGGAATACCACACTACATTATAAAATCTATTTCAATCTTTCTTATAATATGCAAAATGAAGGATTTGAAGTTAGTGATTTTAAAGCAGAAATGATTTTTCCCACCCCCAACAAAAAGGACTTTTAACAACTTTAGGAGAGATTTGGGATTATCATGACAGGAGATGATTTGAGGAGAGAAAGTTGAAGAATGTTAATGGCATAGGAAGTCATCTAATCTAGGCCTTGTTATTGGAAGTCTAGGAAGTCTTGAAAAAGTATACAATACATATGGGAAGCTTTAAAAATTTCACTTGAAACAAAATATCATCTAAGAATTATTCCCAAACATGTAACTGTCCAATTTTCCTCTCTTCTTTGTGAGGTCTTTGATACATAGTGGGGAAAAGTCAGCAAAGCAGAATCAAAATCAAGTAGTATTCAGATGAAGCACAACAGAATTAAGAAGAAATCCCATTTTAAAGGACTTATCAAGCCTAGTATATAGATAATAAAGCTCTTTGGATCTTTTACAATTAAAAAGCTAGTTTTCATGTTTTTGGAGTTTTGATATAAAATGAACAATTATCTAGGTTAAACACAATTTGAGTCTGCAGGATGTTATTTGCATTATTCTTTTCTTTTCTTTCTTTTTTTTTTTTTTTTTGGGGTCCGGTCGTGGGGCCTGAACTCTGGGCCTGGGCGCTGTCCTTCAGCTCTTCAGCTCAAGGCTAGCACTCTACCACTTGAGCCACAGCGCCACTTCCGGCTTTTTTCTTTTTGCTTATGTGGTGCTGAGGACTCGAACCCAGGGCCTCAGGCATGCAAGGCAAGTGCTCTACCACTGAGCCACCTTCCCAGCCCCAATTATTTGCATTTTTCAAGACAAGAAAAGAAAACATTTCTCTTCTGCTATATGAAGAGCATTTTACCTTTCCCCACACTTTTGCAAACCTCAAAATGAGAATTTTTCAAACCTTAAAAGAAAATGTAGTAAAAATAGTTTTAAAGTAGATCCCTTGTGCAGGCCTGTAATGTGGCTATTTAGAACTCTGAGATCTGAGGACGTAAAGTTTGAAGCCATTTTGGAGTCTTACCAAGACACTGTCTCCAAATAATTTAATTTTATTTTCAATGATGGTATTTCCGATTGTTGTTCATAGGCTGGAAACCAAGTGTCTCTTAGTAGTAAAGTACTTGTCTAGCATTCCTGAGGCCCTGAGTTCTATGTTCCCTACAAAATAAAAAAAAGTTCTTGTTCAGATTTAAATTAAAAACATAACAGACTATTTCATAACTCATACAAAAATGAGTTATTACACAATAGCACATCTGACTTCTGCTCATCTTGGAGTGTGTGAGTGAGGCAAGTTATCAAATGTTATTTCATAACCACACTTTTGGTTATAAGCAATGGAAATCTCTATCCATTTTTTATCCCAACTATGAAAATTCCTATTGTACTCATCTCTCTGGTGACAAATGGCAAGAAAAGGGGAACACGAAAAGACTATAAATACAGTTCACTGAATTTGGCAAAGCGAGTCTTAGTCCAGAACTGACCTACACCCAAGGAAACCAAATTTCAAAAAAACCTGATGATAAACCTCTCAATCTCTTATTGGAACAAGACTATATTTGTATAGCTGCAGCTTCTACCCAATTGGGAACACAAAATAGCATTGCAAGTCTGTAAATTATAGTGATCCCATATACTGCATCTATTATACAGTAACTGAGTATCAAAATTGAAAGATATTCCTCAGTATTTTTCTGGGTTCCTCAAAGAAGGACTCTAACATGGCTTCAAAATATGGCTTCTATCTCCTTTCTCCTGTACTGTTCCTAACCTAGCTGGTATTTCCAGCCTTCCAGTTCCTGAGATACCTTTATACTGATGGTGCCGAAGGAGCTCTGGCTAGAGTCTCTCAACACTGGCATTTCCACTTATGCTTGGACTTGTGTTTCTGGTTCTGAGCAATCAGGAAATTTGCTCATTGTAATTCTGTGCTTTCCTACAGTGCTCTTAACATTTAAAGATGCAGAGTGTCTTTGTATAACCATCCTCTTCTGTTCCATATTTCTCCAAAGCAATTCTTAAAATAAATCTCTATTCCTTTTCCAAATACAAGGAAAAGTCCACACACATTTCTATTCATTCTTGTCCCTAATCACTGCTCTTTTTTTCTTGTTAAACAAAAATATTCTGCAACTTCAGTTCAGTGCACTGGTTTACAGTCCTAAATTAAAATATTAATTATTATCTAGAATATTTGCCTGCATTTAGGAAGATGATGACAATGTATACATCCAAGATGATTTTTATACATTTATATTACACAAAGTTTATTCTGGAAATGAGAAAGAATCTTTCAAAATCAAAAAAAAGCTCCTGGCTTGTGGAAAAGCTAATTGTGTTATTTAAATGAGTTTTCTCTAACTTTTTCTTAGTTGCATTTAATTATTTTGGAATTCATTTCTCATTCAAGACTGATATGAAATATAGAATAACATAAGCTTTTTCAAGAGAGAAATGGATTAAGAAGTAAATGTTTAGCTAGGGTGCTAGTGGCTCAGGCCTACGTTTTTAGCTTCTCTGGATGTTGAGACCTGAAGATTGAGGTTCAAAGCCAACCTGGGCAGGAAAGTTTATGAGATTCTAATATCCAAAAAGCCAAAAATAGAATGGTGACTCAAGTGGAAGAACTCTACCATTGAGCAACAATGATCAGGGACAGATCTTAGGACCTCAGTTCTAGTTTGAAGACCTGCATACACACACACACACACACACACACACACACACACACACACACACACACACACACACACACACACACACACACATATTATAGATGTTCTTCGTAAGAGCAATGTGGGATACAAAAACTCTTTTTGTTAGTGTTGAATTTGTATAGATATTTATGATCAGTAACCTGGGATTCACCTAATGCCAAACTGACTGCCTCACTTAAGTAATCTAGTAATCTTCCAGATTGAGAAACCACTACCCTCTTTCTTCCCCATTACCCTTTTCTGACTCTCCCCCACACTTCTTTGTCTCAGTTTGTGACAATTCCTGTTTTTCTGTTCTCAGTCTAAAATCTAAGGACTCATTCTTTTTACTAAATGTTCTCTTTATCATTATATGTAAACTCTCACTTCTGTAACTCTGGAGTTTGGAATGCCTTACTACCTCCACCTGCACTCTCTTGGAAGAAGCTACATACTTCTTTCATCGGGATGATTACAATAGTTGTCTAACTAGTCTCTTGCTTCTACTTTGGTTCCTAGAGTGATTTTTACACCGATCTTATGAGTTAGATTGCTTGAAGTCCTCCAAGGGTACCTATTTCATAGAAAGCACAAGTTAAACTTGTTTACCAGATCCTAGAAGTCCTTCCGAACTTGCCTTTCTGCCACATTACCAATTAGACCTGATTTCATATCCTATGAAATCATGTTGCATGGTGGGAGACATGTGCAGTCCATGTGACCCTATTGTCACAGGGTCCCCAAAGATGGCTTGTGTTTCTTGAAATTCTTAACAGTATTGAACAAATGGTCCCACATGTTTATTTTGCACTGAGCGCTGGAAATTAGGGCTTCAGATGATACAGTTGACACAGCCAGTTCTGTTTTGGGTACTCTTCTCCCCATCTACCGTGGGGCTGATTCCTTCACATCCCTGGTAAAATCCAGGACTCTCTGTCCACCAAGCCCTCATGTTCATTGTTTCCTCTGTCTACTTGTCTCTTGCCAGGGAGTAATGTGACATATGTTCTCACCTTGTTCATTATGTGGCTCTAACATTAACTTTTCAGTGAGATTTAGCTTAAACACTCCATTTCCATCACATATCTGTTCCCTTTCTTCTGTCTCTCGCGTTTCATTTTATCCCTTACCTTATATATTAAAATGTTTTCTTAATTCTTCTCTTAATTATATATTATCTTCTTGAATATGTCAAGGTTTGCAAAAGCAAGGATCATACATGTGATAGATAGGTAGATATCACAAGTAAATTCTTAGTAAATATTTTTGAATAAACATTGGAGATTGATATCAGAATCCAAAGATATAGTTTCCTTACAGAATATTTGCAGAAAATTATTCTGTTGTATGCAACTGCAGAGAGTATCATTCAAACTTAAAGAACAAGTCTACATTTTGTAAATTCTACTAAAATATGATAACATTAAGGAATCTTTGGTAGAAAGAAATGTTATTGCTTTTTTTATTTTATTTTATTAATTATCTTTAAGTAGTTTGTATAAAGAAGTTCCCATTCTACAAAACAGTATATGAGTACAAAGTGTCTGACAACATTGTCACTCATCTCTCAACCCAGCCCTGCTCTCACTTTTTTTTTCTTTGAGCTTAGGTGATTACATAAATTTTACATATTTCACAGTATTGTAGAATAGTGATATTTAGTTAGAGTCACAAACACATTTTACCTTTCACAAGGCAAATTGTCATTATCATGGTCTATACGGTTTGTGAATTCTATGAGCTTTGACAATACAAGTTATTTTTTCCACATCAGGTGATGTTCACATTTCTTTCCTTTTGCTTAGTGTTGGCTGTTCCCACTTATTCTGTTCCTCCTCCTGGCTTCCCTCTGTTGTGTGCATATATCTACCATATATATGGTCAAGAACATGGGGTCATTTAGTAATGATATGACAAAATGGGTGGCTGTCCTTTGTTTCTTGAGTCCTGTTATTTGCATATATTCTTTTTTCTTTTTTTGGTCAGTCATGGGGCTTGAACTCTGGGCTTGGGTGCTGTCCTTGTGCTTTTCAGCCCAAGGTGAGCGTTCTACCACTTAAGCCACAGCGCCACTTCCAGTCGTATATTCTTGCATTTAGCTTTAGCATCCACGTATCAGGAAGACCATATGCAGTTTGTCTTTTTGTTCCTGGCTTACTTCGCTCAAAATAATCTGCACTAGTTCCATTCATTTCTGTTATTGCTTTTTAAACACAAATAGAACCTAATGAACTAGGACTCTTTATTAAATGTGAATAAAATATTTGCTCCTGGATTCTTCATGTTCAAATAGTCAACTCAAAGTACACAAATTATTCTGTGGTGAGTAAAATGGAAACCTGCTGGTGTTAATGGTCTGATGTTCAGCGAGATGGAGGCAGAGGGAAGAGCTTGTTGGAGCATAGCTTTATGCAGTTTCACTTCCTTTATGGGATACTCTCAGGCAATGCTGTAGAAAAAACTTTACAACACAGCAGCACATTCTGTCCATCTGGAACTCTTGCTCAAATATTTGTAAAGAGAATACAGCTTTCTAGCAGGTCTCAGCCAGCATTTTTACTTTTCCTTGGATTTCATTATTTTCTTTTCCTTTGTTCTCTGGAGTATTAATGGAAGCTGGTGATGTTGCTCTTCATTTTATAAAAAAAGAAAATTAGAAGAGGATTTCAATAGATTCCCAACCTTATCGCATCTATCCAACCACTGGCTTTTATGACGAAGTATTATTTCTGTCCTGTTCCTAAAATGGAGTCCAAACTCTCCTCCACCATTTTAAACAGAATGTTGTTCCAGTAATTTTTCATTCTCCTGAAATTTGCTAGCATGATCTCTCTTACACATATATTATTATGTTTTGTCTTTTTCTATATTGATAAAGGTGAGATCTCTTGATAATGTTTTTGTTGGTCATGGGGCCTGAACTCTGGGCCTGGGTGCTGTCCTTCAGCTCTTCAGCTCAAGGTTAGCACTCTACCACTTAAGCCACAGTGCCACATCCATCTTTTTCTGCTTATGTGGTGCTGAAGAATCAAACCCAGGGCTTTATGCATGCAAGACAAGCACTCTACCACTGAGCTTCTTTCCCAGTCCAGATCTCTTGATCTTTTTGCCCCATCACTTGCTGGCTTTTCCCTCTTTGGTTTGCAATAAATCTCAAATCTGTTTATTATATTTACTACCCCCAAGAGGGAAACTAATAGGAACAAAAAATAATATTCTCTAGAATCATTCTGAATCAGTTACAGTTACAATATTACATAGAAAACACATTTGTCCACTACATCATTAAGAACCTCTCTCATTGAATCCAAGGTTTATAAACAAATCATCTACTTGACTGATATAGACAGTTAGACTGATTAGAGACAGTTGAGGATCACTTCCTCCTTTAAGTGTGTTTATCTTTGTCTGTCAGAACCAGTATGGTTTCCTGTATAGGCTATTCATTTTTATTTTCTGGTTCTATTTAGTCTTCATCAACTGACAATTTTGAAAGTGGCCCACTGTTCATTACTAAAATTTTCTTTTACTGTTATTAATTCCTAAGTATGACCTAATTTTCTTCTGTTGTTCTTCATTCTTAACTACTGTTTCAATATTATGTTTTTAGTGTTATCCATATTTCCCAACACCCCCACACCTACCAAATAATATTCTTATATGAATCTCTCCTTTTAGTCCAGGATAAAATGTCTCTACATAAGTGTTTAATTGGTCTCAATCAGAATTATTCAGTCTTAATTTGCTCTGAATTCCATGGATATATAGAAACTTTATTGTTCTAGGTGAACATGTTACAGGTCTTAGAGTCAAACTTGATGCCTCTCCTATGTGGGACATCCTGCTAGATTTGTCTTCAAGATACATCCAGCAAACATGATCTGTTCTTATCTTTTTCAGTCCTACTAATATGGCCCAAAATATCATTAACACTACATTATCCCAATGTAATCTTCCTTCTATTTTCTTTTCTGTCCTTCATTTTGTCTATTTAAATACAGCAGTCTTAGAATTCCTTAGAATAAAAATGAGTTGACCATTCTCTGTTCAAAACTTTTCGCTGACTTTCTTTTTTATCCAAGCAAAGCCAAAGTTCCTAATATTTCTGATCTTTTCTAATTTACACTTTATCTCCTTTTTCATGCTTGGTCTTAGCTTAGCCATGCCAGGTGGGCCTTTTCTCTTTATTTTTCAAAAGATGTATACCTATTCAATTATGGAAAAAGAGTTAATATTCTCAGGAATTAATTGAAATGTCTTCCTATTAGTCACGATAGATAGATAGATAGATAGATAGATAGATAGATAGATAGATAGATAGATAGATAGATAGATAGATAGATAGATAGATAGATAGATTCACATGTATATTTTTATTGTAAGGCTGATATGGAGTGGTTAGAGTTACATAAATCAGGGAATGAGCACATTTATTTTTGAACAGTGTCACCACTTTTCTTGCTCTCTCCCAGGTTTTCTGTCCTATTTCCACCCACAAGTTGTTTGATTCATGTTCATCTTGGTGTCTAATGAGGCCCTTCTCTCTTCCAATTATGAATATCTGAAACTGGATGGTTTGTAAATAAGAGAGGCTTATTTAGCTCACAGTTTTGAAGACCCAAAGCATGGCAGGGGAGAACTATCAGCCTTTAGGTAAGGGCCTTTCTGTTGGCCCATGAAATGGCAGAGGGCTTCACAGGTGGGAAATATGAATAAGCCAATATGTAAGCAACAAAGCCACTATTGAGATAACATATTAACCCACCTGTTCCCTAATCTGCCCACAAAGCCTATGGCAAAGAAGCATGAGGTGTGACCCTTCTCACTTAGCACATTAAATATGTGTGAAAGACTGAAAAAAAGTAAGGAATACCAGGTGTATTTTGTAGCCCACTTGTCCATGGCCCTAACTTGTCCAAGAATGCAGCCCAACAAGCATGGATGCTTTTTTCAGGTGCATAAAAATGGTGATTAGGAAGAAAAACCAAAAGAACTCAGAAATGGCCTATATGTCTTCTGCAACCCTTTGAGATATAACTGAGTTACAGTGCAACTATATACTAGTGTGTATTCATCTTTGTTGCGGGATCTAGTTTTTTTAGAGGCATTTTAAGCTGCTGAAGAGAGAAGATGGTCCCTGAGAAATCCCCAGTAGTTTTTGTCATGAAAGTCAAATATCTGCTTTCCCCTGTGACTGTCCTGATTCTAAATCAAAAGTAAGTAGCATAGAGCTCTCCTGCCTGTGACTAATGATGAAAACCCTTCAGTTCCTGGAATCTGGATGGAGCTTGGTATTCACAGGTAACTTCCTTCAGGACAACCCTACTCTCTTTCATTTAAAGAAAGTTAAGCCCGAGTTCATTATGCCATCATTCAGAGAGTACCCCCATGATGATTGTTCTTGGAATTAGTCACTGAAACATAGAATAAAGAGACCTCATAAAACCTTTAGAAAACTCCAGTGGGAAGGCAGCACATGACCCTGGTAGGTTCTCTGTTAACTATGGAAAGTGTGTAGGCTGATCATGTCAAAGTAAATCAAATGATTTTCACTTGATCTTTTCATGTCTTGGCTTTGTGGTCTAAGGTTAATTACTACATGGACAAATGCTTATCATCTACTTTTCCAATGTGTAATTTCCTTGTATGGTTTGGAGTGTGTCTTATTCCTTTGTGCTTCTAAAATGAAGTCCTGCAGTGTTGGCAATATATAAACTATAGAACCTTATTTCTTACAATTTAAATGTTAGAAAGTTAGCAAAGTTAGTTGTCTGGTGAGGGTAACTGTCTGTTTCCATTTTTACAACTTTGTATTTTCTCCTCTGCAGAAGAGAAACCCTATGTCCTTATGTGTTTAAAGGTGGAAAGACAGAAAGAACTAGCTCGGTTGTTTTCTGCATGAAGATACTTAGTTCCTGATGGGTAGTAGAGCCCTCATGACTCAACCGTCTCTTCCCAAGATCACCTCTCTTCATACTTACTGTCCCATTAAGGATTAAATTTCAACATGAATTGGTGAGGGGACAAGGCCATTCAAACTATAGATGAGATATCTCCATATATTTTAGATTTACTGATAATAGTTTATTTATTTGTAATTCAATAGGTATTAATTAAGCCAACAGGTTTAGTTACTACTTATGTATCTTATTCTTATACTTAGACACATTGCATTTGGATGCCATGTTGATTACATAAACAGACATGTCAACAACAGAACTTTGCCCATGAGTGCTAATCATGCTTGAGGTTTAATGGGTGAAAGCAAACTTTATACCAAAATAACAGCTGTAGAACAGTGTCAGAAGTATGGCTCAGAAGTATCATGCCAGCCTATGTCTATACTGTCAGGACTATAGACATAGAAGAGGACAGATTGATTATTTCTGGAATCCAGGGGAAAGAAGATGGCAATTGAACTAGAATTAGGACACTACACAAAGGGAAGTGGTAATAGGCAGTCAGATTCACACACAGACACACAGACACAGACACAGACACAGGCATGCACACACAAGCATGCACACACACACACACACACACACACACACAGCAAAATCCAAACAGAGTGAGCATGATCTACTAAAGAAGTTGGCACAGGGTGAGAGATGAGTTGTAACATGATAAACACTGTAAGAGGATAAATAGTTTTGGATAGGTAGACAGTGATTAATAGCTCAGATTGAGCAATGTGCCATTTCTAAAACTCATTAGCTATCCAATTTCGAGATATCACATGCAGTCACATTAAGAAATTGGAATGTAAAGAGAAAGATTTGGTCTAGAATTTTAAACTTGGAAGATGTCCACAAACAGACAAGACTGGGGAAGTGTGCCTGAAGTAGCTGAAGTCTGGTGCTAAGACATTGAGAAAAAGAAAAGGAACTATCTAAGCTTCTAGGGACTGGCCCGAGGAGGCAAGTAGGGGAACCTGGGTGAATGAAGTCTCTAGAACTAAGAGAACCAGGTATATGGATGAGTTATATTCACAGAGAGGTATTCTGTGTTTGGGAAAAGAAGCAGACAAGTAGAGAAGGACAAAGTAATGGTAATTACACACAACAATTTGAATCAGGAAGTTTTCAGAAGATTTATGGCAATATGTTTATGATTCTGAGTGATTATTTCTTCTTGATTCTTCATTGTCTGCTAATAATTCTCCTTCTCAAGAGTCTGAGTTTCAGTATTTATTTCTATATTTTAACTATATCTGAGGGATTCTTTTCTATCATTTCCCAAAGTTCTGAATTTTGACAGTTTCATCCATTGACACACCTCAAACTGTTATTGTTTAGTCAGTAATATTTGTGTTACAAATCTTATGGTAGGTTTTGAAAATAAAACTCAATTCCCTAATAATTCTCTATTTCAATTTTTCTTATTATGTACAGTTGCCTGTGTTATTCCAACTATGTATTTTTGTCTGGGATCATACAATTTCAGAAGTATCAGTTTCTCTAATTGGAACAAATTGGTACCCAATTATATAAACAATGTCATAAGTAAGTTATTGATGCACTTAAAATTACCAGCAAAAACTCATTTACCTTCTTCTTTCTTAGTATTTTAGTTAGTACCTTGACTTTGTAGTCACTGGTTACTCACTGAGGAAAGCTTAATGTTACAGATCTTCAAATAAGGAAGAAGGAGACTCTTTTAGACAGGCAGAAAGTCAGTGAGGTTGTTTTAGGGGAAACCACACTTTTGTTAGTACCTTCTCATCAGCTGACTGGAAATAGTCAGGAGGAAGGTTTGGGAAAATCCTTATCTGGTTGGTATTTGATCTGGAATTTCTAGTTTTTATTGTGAGATCTTCTAGGGTGTTAAAGGTAGAAAAATAAATAGTTTTATGGACAATAGACTGCAATTTCCAATAAAGACAAAGTGCATTCTTCAGTATAGGACAAGAATATTCAGTCACATGGACATAGTTTTGTGAAAAGTTATAGCAGTGCTTATTGGTGATTGAATTAATACAGGTGATATTTAAGCATCACTCTAGATTCTTCACTCTACCAGACTCCTTTAAAAGTCAGTTTTCTCACTTACTAGACTCAACAGACCCACTAAAAAGGTATCATCCATGTCATTAAGTTTATAAACTTTAAAACTCATGTGATTAAATAATTTTACTAGAGAAATCTGGGAAGTAAATCATATAACATTGGTATCCATTTGAACTGAGCATAAGACAGTAGTGATGGCATTTGTCAATGACACATATACATAGAAGTTGGCTTGTTTCAGTAATTCTGCAAAAGGGTACTTACACAGGCTCCTCCGAGTATGGCTCTTCCAGATAGAGGGCCAAGATAAAAATGTAGAGAGATAGAGGCAGTGAGAAAGGCTCTCTTCCTCAAGACTTCACATATAAGCATCCATTTTCCCAGTATTCATTGTTTCTAAAATATAATAGCATAAAAGTAGTATTTGTGAGGTCTAGCAATATTACATAATGCATGGGATAGTAAAAGGCATTGCAGATGTAGGAAGTCATAAAATCTAGTTCAAGTAAAAAGCAAAATAACCCTACAGATTAACACAAGGCAGCTGAATAAGGTATCTTAGCTCAGTTTGTATAGCATAACATCTCAGTTTTTGCATCCCTTGGGGAACAGCAATGGAGCATGGTGGTGAGAATGAAGGGAAATGTGTTGAGTTTCATCCTAAGCCAAAGCTGTTCTTGTGCAAGTTGCTGCATACTTCCTTTACAAGGCTGGAACCATTTTTCAAGAGTAAATTCTAGGAAGTGAGCTATTAGATATATTTGACTTCAGTCAGAGAACAAGGCTTGAAGGAAAAGGCTGCATTTCTCAATTATGAGTTTGCAGTGACTCAAATCACCTTTCCTGCATATCCTTGAGTCAGAGGGAAGGGGTCCTGGCATTCCTGTGTTCTGTATTTCTGTGTTTTGCACCATCTCCATCTGTATTTGTCAGGTCATCTACCATTAAAGATGTTGCTAAACTGTGCTATACAAACATGTATTACCTCTCTCAACAGCCTACTCCATATCGCTCCCTTTAACACTAAGTTTTACTAATTCTAGTATGGAACCCAGAACAATCGTTTTGTTAACACCATTTATATCTGGAGATCATGATCTGTGTTTTGAAAAACACTAAACATTGATGGCAAGAGTTCCAAAACATGTACTGATTAGTGATCAGAAAAGAAAATTAAGAAGAAGAACAAGAAAATAAGAGAGTGTGGTCTACTTTTGTTTGCAGGAATAACTACTGGTTCTCTTTGTGTGTTGATTCTGTTGAATATTGGTTCTTATGTGGTAATATTCAAAATAGTCCTTAGTGAAAGGTCAGTTCCTAGCTCAGTTAAACTCCTTTTCCAACCTATTCTTGTTTTCTTGATTCATGCTTTTCTATACTTTACATTTTCTATTAAAGGTCACCTCTTCAAGTGCACTAATTAACTTCTCTAGCCCTTTAAGTAGAACTTCCTCCCATCAGCTAAGATCATAGCACCTCTTACACTAGTCAATACTGTAAATACAAAAACTCAAAAACCCCACCTACATATATGCATACTTATTTTGTGCATCTCTGCTCCTTCCTTATGGGAAAGACCTTGTTTAATTGCCTGTACACATTCAGAGTTAGGTATCATTTCTTGTATTTCATGTTTTAATCAACATTCAATAATTAAGCTTGGAAATCTTTGATCCATTAAAAACAGATTATGAACCAGACATAGGTGTGAGACAAACACGTCTCACACCTTTAATCCTACCCATTCAGGATGCTGAGATCTGAAGATCACGGATTGAGGCCAGCCACAGCAGGAAATTCCAAAAGTCCATGAGACTTTTATCTCCAGTTAACCACTAAAAAGCCAGATGAGTGAAGCTATAGCTCTAGTGGTTGAGTGCTAGCCTTGAACAAAAGAGCTTAGGGAGAGGGCCCAGGACTCTAGTTTTAAGTCACAGAACCAGCACAACAAACAAACAAATAAATGAAAAGCTGATTATGGAAAAAAAGTTAAAGACTGCCCTGTTTCTATAGCTTAGTTTGGTATTTTATTTGGTTAGTGCATTAGTAAGGTGATAATGTTATCTTTGAGGTGCAGGTGAACATGATGGCATCTCTACGTACCATGGACAGTGAGAGAATGCTTCTGTCATACTCAGGAATTTCCAGGTATAGTGTTTTTTTTAATTTTCTTTTTTATCTTTTGATTGAAAAGTATAACAATGAGAGCATCTACTAAAAAAGAAATTAATGTTGAACACCTGTGGCTCATGTCTGTACTAGCTACTTAGGAGGCTGAGATATGAGGATCATGTTTCAAAGCCAGCTCATGCAGAAATGTCCTCATGACACATTTATCTACAATTAACCACTCAAAAACTGGAAGTGGAGCTGTGGCTCATGGTGGTAGAGTGCTAACCCTGAGCAAAAAGATCTCAGGGACAGTGCTCAGAATCTGAGTTCAAGCCTCACCACCATCACCACCACCACCAAGTACAACAACAAAAGGAAATAATACTCTACTCTGAAGCAGAACTAAATGACCTGATGTTGAAAGCATTACATAGATATTGTAATATTCCAAAGATAAGTAAGCCAGCTAGCTTCCTGGCTAGCTCTTCTCTGAGAAATTCCCATGTTGGCTTTGCTAACACTGATGTTACATTTACACTCTGAGTGGTGGTATGGGTTTTCTTCTATTCATCTCTGGTGTGTCTAAACAAAACTACATTTATTCCCCACAGCTGACAGTGCACCATTCAGACGGAAGTGCTACTGGTTTGTCACAGTATCATATATCTATACTATGCATACAAGAACAGTTTAGAAACTTGTCATAGTTGTATAAATAGTTTATAAAGATCTCTTAGAGAACTATGTTTCTGATTATGATAATACTTCAAATAGGACAACTTACTAAAATAGTTAAGAAAATAAAAGACAAAAATCTTAATTACTTTTCTGTTTCATTTGTTTTATAAGTTTTATTTATTTAATTTTAGAAAAAATATTGGCCTTGGATGATATCTGACAGGGTCTATTAATGTTTAAAAGTGACTAAATTTTGTTCTAAAAGGTTGCTAGCAATACTATAAAAGAAAATACTAAATCATTTACTGATTTTATTTCTCATCTTACAGTTCCATGAGTGTAATAAATGTACTGTGGATCATGTGATAAAGAGAAGCATGTGATTTAATAATGAATCCAAGACAGGCTATGTTGCGGATTTCCCACTTTTTCTGCTTTTTTAAGGTATGGCATAAATATTATGAAGTCACAGAGAAAAGCAGCCCAGGTAGCTGCCTGACTAGCTCATTCCTTAGGGCATTGGAAGTCTTAGGACTTCACATCCATGCTCCATAAGTCCACAGAACTCCCACCACACCCACATCTTTACTTACCCCTTTGCTTTGTGTCAGCTAGTTTTGTGAAAGGGTCTCCTGTTTTCCTCTAGGGCTAGCATGGTATACTTTCCTCTTTACAATGTCTTCCATGTTTCTGGGATATATAAAACCATGCCTGGCTCTTTGATGTAGCTGTGGTCTTACTAGCATTGTGCCTAGGCTAGTTTTGAGCCATGATCTTCCTAGTCTCTATGTCTGGAATAGCTGTTATGACCAGTTCTGGCAAGGTAAATATTGATTTTTACTTCAACTCAAGAAGGAATGTTTAAAAACAAAAAATATCTCACTGAATTCAACTATATACATGTATGTATATATATATATATATATATACTCTGAAACCAGTCAGCCTACAGCCAAAGTCAGGCTATGAGTGGGTCTTCAGGACAGTAGCCTGAAATCCTGAGAAAGAAAAGCATAGGAGATGGCACCAATTATAGGAGACAAGATTTTCATCTTTATTTACAAACGTACGTGAAGAATTTAAACAGTTCCAGAAATTTTTTAAAAAAATGGAAATAGAAGGAAAGCATATATTCTTAAATGTGAGAAACAATATTTCGATTGAAAACCAATATTTTGCAAAAGAAGAATTGTGATAGCCAGTACACAAACTAAATATTTCCTTACTATGATATGGAATATAATCTATCCTAATCGATAGTATTTTCAAATTGTACTAAATAAATAGCAAATGCCTTTTCTGTATTGTCCCAGTGGGACTCTCTTGTCTTTCCCAATATATGGAGATCTAACATCTTGTCCTGACCATCTTCTGAACACAACCTTCAGGCTTATTCCACGTCACACTGATAGTGAAAAACATTCAGGCTCTTACCATGACCATTTTGAGGAGATCTGAACTCCCTGGCTTTGCATGTGTACTTCCTAATCTGACTTCAACCTGCCTTCTAGACTCTGCTCTCCAGTCTTCTCCCAGGCAATTCTGCTACAAACAAGTATCTGTTTCCCCAAATGCCTAAAAGTTTCCTCCCCCTGTGCCTTTTCTACCTCAAACACCCTTTCTTGGTTTTATTCAAATTCTATACTTCTCCAAGAATTGTACCAAATACAAAATTTCTTTCCAGATTGCTCTAATTCATATGGGCTGTTTCCTGATGATCAGAAATTGTCACTGGGCGACGTGTCATAGGCTGTCTTTTTTTTTTTAGCTGTTTTTTTCCCTTCCTCCCACAAACCTAAACATTGCTTCCCCAAATGGACTGAACACTGCCTAAAAACCAGAAGCATATATTCTCTATCTTTTCATCTCTACATCAGCCAAAACAATGTTGTGAAAGTGCTAATAATATAATTCCATCTAGAATCATTTCAGAGTTTTACTTATATAAAACTTGCTGAATCCTTTACCCTCAATCAGTCATGGCATCTTGAATTTGATCTTAGATCCTCAGAGAGTCTATTCCTGTGAGACCAGCATCTTTCAATTCTGACCCTGCTTTAAATTTGAACAGAGAGAATTCCCCCACGTTGTCAACAGAAACGTCCTAATTAATGTGGTTGCCCTAAGTACCTTTCTGTATTTTGTGCAAGTTTTACATGTCACCTCAAGCAAAGCAGATTGCTAAAATGAGTAATAGTGAGACTGCTGGTTAATTGATCTTATTCCGGAAGCAGAGGCTTCCTCACAGGGCTCGTTTACATCCTCATGCTGCAAAGAGGAAGTTTTGGGTGAAGTGTCTCAGACTCTGCTCAACATGCGTGTCCCACACAACCACATGGTCTTCACAGAGCGACCCATATCCCTTCTCACACACTATGTCTAGCCATTGTGTTCATCATGACCGACAGTTGCATTTAAAACAAAAATGAATATTTTCAGCCTTTCTGTGGCAATGTGGGTTGTGGTAGATTGCAAGTGCAGCAAATGCTACTTTGAAGGTAAACATCTCCAACATAACTATTACCATCAATACAGTTAGTTGATTACCTACCCATGCTCTACTAAGAGACTGAATTCCTTAAAGGAAGAAATTATTCATTATTCATTTCCTCACTCTGATCCAAGGCCTGGCAGACTGCAGGTCCTCTGTAAATGTTCAATTGGTTGAAAGTTCAAATGAAGAATAAAGGAATTGAGGGAATGTGTCAGTGAAGTAGAGAAATTAAAAGTAGCCCCGCACCCAAAAAATAGATTGAAGCACACATTTATGAGCCCTAAGCTTAGGGAAGTATGGAGGGAGATTTGATAGAGCAGCCTCATACAGACACATTAGTTACCCAATATAAAGTGAGAGCAGGTAAAAGATAAAGTAGGAGGAATAGAAGTTTGTTATTCTCTATGATCACCTCTACCGAGAGCAAATCTTGCATGAATATTATTATTTTCCCACTTTATCTATTTCCATAGATGTTACTTACTGACAATTTGATTATCCTCCTTAATATTTAATAAGCAGGAAGTCTCAATAGTCATATGCAGCTGTATACTTTTATAAACAATGGCTTAACTTTTTACATAACAATGACTAGGAACTGCACAGAAGTCTTAGGCCTTAGGGTTCCTGATGACCATTACGTGCTCTTTCTGTGGTGTGTGTGACAGTACAGGCATTACTGAGCAGAGTATATAGCTATTGAATAATGGTTGAATAGGTTTTGAGTGGAAAGACAAATGCAACATGGAGAACATAGTCATTTTAATGAGCTGGACGTTTTAGTTAAGTATAAGGGAAAACACATTGGATTTGGGGTCACTTTTCAGTTTATTTTTCACTACCTAGTCATGTTTTTTTATCTTTAAATGTTTTGTATATTATTCTTTTCCTTTATTAAATGAGTCACTATGTGGCCTTCAGCTTGGCTGCTTTCTGATCCTTTAAATATGTAGCAACACCTGGCTTAAACACAGAACATAATCCTCCTGAGAAGGAGGGGGAGAAAAAGAATTTGGTGGAAACAGACAGTGATTTAGTCCCCATTGTTAGCTACTGTTTCTTATTTGTGTTTTTGAACTTTCTCTACCGGATCATGACTCACTTTTATTACTCTCAGCTTTAAGTGAAAGACAAAAGCTTTCGGATCAGGTACATATTATATAGTCAAAATATCTGTCCTGGTTTCTCTGCCCTTAATCATAAAATGTTTCAAACTGACCCTAATGATATCACTGTCTTTCTTTCCAGAGAAAAGTGAGAAAACAGCCAGACAGCAGTGGCTTATGCCTATAATCCTCAGGAGGCTGAGATCTGAGGATCACGGTTCAAAGCCAGCCGGGGCAGGAAAGTCCATGAGACTTTTATCTCCAATAAACCCCTCCAAAAACTGGAAGTGGCACTGAGGCTCAAATGGTAGAGTGCTGGCCTTGAGCTGAAGAGCTGAGGGACAGTGCCCAGGCCCAGAGTTCAAGCCCCACGACCAACAAAAAAAGAAAAGAAAAGTGAGAAAACATGCTTTGGTGAACAAATAGTTTCACATCAAGTCTGAACCAGAGGATTAGAGTTAGAATGCAGTGGATTTTTAAGGGATATGAAAAAAAAAATAAAAACCATGTACTTGAGTAAGAAAACTAAGTACCTGATAGGCATTTATAAATGTAAACACCCTTATTTTTAGTTGTTTAAAATTCACTGTATTTGAATATTTGTCTAGAATACCTCATAACCTTAGACCCTTAGTGTTTGAAAGAATTAATTCCAGTAGACTATAAATGATTTCTTTGCAGAGACACATATGGGTTTGTATCTTTCTATAGACATGTTGCATTGTAAGCATTGCCATGCCATATACATTGTTTTCTCATGCACTAGGTCTAGACATTGTGTTCATCACTCTTGAAATAATCTGAGCAGAGGTTTCATAATCACTGACCAGAAACATGTATATCAGCAAGAATCATCAGAACAAAAAGGAGTTTAATATAAATCTTGGCGTAATACTCGCTAATGTTTTTATAGAATGATGTCATAAAGGTCTTTGATTTCCAAGGTACTCATAGATACTGCAATAATAAATTCCTTTCTTCTTAGAAACAAGGAATCTCTTTTGGGAATTCCAGAGAAGAAAAGAAATGTCTGTATCTCTGTAAAGTAAGCCCAAACAGTTGCCCAATATACTTAATTCACAGAAAACTGGCCAATCCTCATCCCTTACAACCATTACTTTGAGATATGAGGCATTTATTTTGCTTTATACTGTTAAGCATGTAGCCAAATTGAATTAACTACAAGCAGTTAAGAAAAAAATTTGTAAATTCAAGTTAACAAGTCAACTCAAATTAGTTTCCACCACTAGCAGAGCCTGAGCTAGAGAGCAAACCCACCTGCTTCACTGCAGACTCCAGAGAGTGGTAATACAGTAAAGAATGATAAAAAAAAAAACTGCTTCATACGACCACACCCTGAAAAGAATAAAGAAGACAAAGGGATTCTTCTAATTACCAGTGGCTCATGCCTGTAATCCTAGCTACTCAGGAGGCTGAGATTTGAGGATCATGGTTCAAGGCCAGCTGGGGCAGGAAAGTCCTTGAGACTAGTATCTCCAATAAACCATCAGAAAACTTGAAGTGGCACTGTTGCTCAAACACTAGCCTTGAGCTGAAGAGCTGAAGGACAGCACCCAGACCCAGAGTTCAAATCCCACAACTGACAAAAAGAAAAAGAAAAAGAAAAAGAATCTTCAAAACTTAAAAGGGCCAACAAGAAAACTGATTTAACTCTAATTTAAAAAAATCAGAAAGCATTATTTGACAATATCTAAGAAACCATGTTAAGTCCTAGGGAGAATGATTAGTGTTTTTTTTTTAATTTTATTTGAAATTAATATGAAATAGTTATTCACTGTGTCCTTCCTTCCCTTCTTCCCTCTTCCTCCCTCCCCCGCTTTTTCCTTTCTTCTTTTTCCCTCCTTCTTTCCTTTCTTCTTTATTCTTCCCCCTTCCTTTCTTCTTTCCTTCAAGTTCTTCTACGAGAACATAACTTTACTTCTGGGAAAGAAAATGAAGCAAACTCTAGATGTAGAAAATGCTTTCTCCTTCCTTTTTTTTGTGAATGCTTCTGCGAGAACAGATGAAAATTCAGATAAAGGTGAGCTATGTCCTTCCTCAAATGAGTATTTTCTCACTGCATAAAAACCTGAGTAGGATAGAACATAGTTCCTTTTCTACTAGTTCTAGAATTTATGAGAGGGGTTTGGACATAATATTGACAAATTGACACAGAATACGGAAGCACAAATCTGTTAAAGATTCCATTTGTGCCAAGCATCACACTCTCATCACATCTTATTTGAGTGGCACATCATCTCACTCAAGTGAAAAGGACATTGAAGAAGTAAAGTGAGGCTCAGAGAGAAGAGGAAAAGTTTTTCACACTGTGCAGCTGAATTGTGTTTGGAACCAATATCTCTCCAGCACTCACATTGCTACAAGCAAAGCCATTATAAGCGAGCAATTATCACCACTTCTTAAAACATCTGACAAACAAGCAAACAAATTGTGTTCATATTGTTTCATTTTGGACAAAAATTTTCATAGAAAATTATAAGGAGCAAGATCTCAATCAGGATACTACTATCTTTTTAGTTTGTTTTTTGTAGGCATTTTTAGAAGGAAAATTATGGGAATATTTGAAAGATTCTGGAATATTGAAGAAGGAAAGAAGAAGAAAGAAGAAAGGAAAGAGGGAGGGAAAAGGAAGAAGGGACTATGGAAGGAGATGGAAAGAGGGAAGAAGGGAAGGAAGGAAGGAATGAAGGACTATTTCATATTAGTTTCAAATTAAATAAAATAAAAAAATAACCTAGACTACCATGGATATAGCTTTACTACCTAAAGCTGTGAACTGATGTCTAGTTAAGAATAGCTGGGATAAATTTACATATCCTCCACACACATAAACATAGATATGTATGTATGCACATTATATTATTATATTTAAAGTATTGATTATAATTGTTATATTTAATGTATTGCTTACATTTTTAATGACTTTAGATTTCCTAAATATCTTAATCCAAAAGAGTACTTCTGGGGTCTGGGAAGGTGGCTCAGTGGTAGAGTGCTTGCCTTGCATGCATGAGGCCCTGGGTTCGATTCCTCAGCAAAACATAAGCAAAAATAAAGCCGGAAGTGGTGCTGTGGCTCAAAAGTAGGTGCTAGCCTTGAGCTGAAGAGCTGAGGAACAGCGCCCAGGCCCAGAGTTCAGGCCCCATGACCGGACCCCTTCCCCTCAAAAAAAGAGTGCTTCTGAGTCTAGCATACCATTTGGGGAGCAACCAAATCAGTTTATTTATTTATTTATTTATTTGGTTCCAGGACTTAAGCTTGGCTCCTCAGACTGTAGCTCACCTTTCTTGCTCACAGCTAATACTCTACCATTTGAGCCATGCTTCCATCCTAGTATTTTGCTAGTCAATTGGATATTCAATTTCCCAGTCTTTTCTACCTGGGCTGGCTACAAACCTTGGTTCTCCAATTTCAGCCTCCTGAGATGTGAGGATTTTAAGCATTAGCCACATGCACTCAGTTCATTAGGTTTATTTTGAGCATAGATCCTTCAAAACCCCAGGGTTTGTGAGGGTCACTTGTTGGCTACCATATATGTTCTGGATCCTAGCTCCTGAGATTCACATGAGTCTCAAGAAGTACCTAAGAGGCGAGGTGAAAGCCCCCTATTGCTATGCTGATGTGCTGGTATACTTGCTTGAAAAGTTGAGAAGGATACTAAAATAATAGATCCCAGAGGCCCCAGTTTTGAATCTTTTTTTTTCTTTACATTCTGACAATTAAATATTTACATTTCAGCTGCAGGCATTTGACTGAGCACCTTTGTTCTAAACACAGTACCAACACTGCTGATGAAAGTACTCTTCATGTCTTGAAAATTATAGATGTTAGAGGCTCTCACATTTTTCAAAGTTGGCATTATAAAACAAATATGTATCATAGTATAGTAGAAGAAAGGAAAGTTTAGAGGTAATCTAATATTATCATATTTATGAAGAGGTTTCCCAAGTAAACACCTGCCAAATTCACAAAACGAATAATGAGGATGAAATAGATTATTTTATAAATAGTTCAGAACCAAATTCTGGATTTTTTTAAGAAAAAAAATCCGTCCCTCATTGAAAAATATTAATCAATTCTAATTACCTCATGCATGAATTGTCATACTTGTTTCTGGCTGTCCTAATTGTCATATATCCATATATATGATTTCTACTGGGTTGAGGATGACAGAGTACCTGTTCATTTGTTTTTAGATTTTTCTCTCTTTAACTAGGGACATTTTTTCAGGTGTAGAATAAGTAAAGTGGAGTTAGGATTCATCTTGATAAAGGCAATCAGACAAACCAACATCTGAGCTTAAGAATTTAGATAATAGCCAGTTACTCATGGCTCGCACCCATAGTCCTCATTTCTCAGGATCTGAGATATTCGAATTACAGTCTAACTTTAGTCTAGGCAGAAAAGTTTATCTCCAATTAACCAGCAAAAGGCCAGAACAGGAGGTGTGGCTCAAGTGGTAGAGCACTAATCTTGAGAGAAAAATGTTAAAGGGACAACAACTCGGACCTAAGTTCATGTCCCAGTACTGGCACACAAAAACAAACAGAATTTAGATGATAAAACTGAAGCATTTCCTTGTAATTGCAGATTGTGTATTCTCAACAGTTCTTGATTCTCTATTCTTCCTTTGTTTCCTTTTTGTTTTCGTTTTTTGTTTTGATTGTGAAAATAACGTACAGAGTGGTTACAATTAAATAGGCAATGTAATGAATACATTTCTTATCAAGCATTGTTGCCTCCTCCTTTGTTTCCCTTTCCCATCGCTGTACCATCCCCCCGTTTTTTGACATAACATCTTGTACATCTCATTTTTGCAATGGGTCCACCTGAATCCTTATTTAAACTATTTGCTTTCGCCCTTCCCTTCCACAAATTATACCAACATAAAATACAGTGAGAACAGGGGTTATACCGTGAGGGAGGGACGTACAAAGCCAAAAAGAAATCATCTTATAAATATGTTAGAAACAATTGCATGAAAGAAAAAAAATTTGAATACTCATCTTGGGGTTCATTTCACCTAACATCAACTTATCTGACCTTTTCTGCTTGTCTCAGACATATATTAGTTATTGTAAATAAGGAAACCATGGGACCTATGTTTCTTTGGGCCTGGCTTACTTCACTTAAAATAATTTTTTCCAAGTCTTTCCATTTCCTAACATATGGGGCAATGTCATTCTTTCTGATGGAGGCATAAAATTCCATTTGTTTCCTTTTTTATACTTCTTCCTCTGTCTCCATCAGATCATCTTCCTGCTCCAAATATTCCTTTTAATTTCATATTTTTAAATATACTTTTACTTTCTCAAGGAAAAATATTTACACAGTGACTAAGATCAAAGGAGTTGATATCTTTAATGGTTAAGTTTGTGTTAACAGGATGATGAAGAGAGTTACCAAGATCTTAGACAAAACCCAAAGCAAAATAGCAGATTCCTCTATCAATAAAAGTCTCTGATATTGGGCTGGGAAGGTGGCTCAGTGGTAGAGTGCTTGCCTTGCATGCATGAGGCCCTGGGTTCAATTCCTCAGCACCACATAAGCAAAAAAAAAAAAAGAAAAGAAAAGCTGGAAGTGGCACTGTGGCTCAAATGGTAGAGCCCTAGCCTTGAGCTGAAGAGCTGAGGGACAGCACCCTGGCTCAGAGTTCAGGCCCCATGACCGGACCAAAAAAAAAAGTCTCTGATACTTATATCGAGGTCATCTTATATCTTTTGGTAGACATGGCTTTAGACTCTGAAGAACTCATAACCCAACTGGGAAATGGATGAACAGACTGGTTAATAATGCAGGATAGAATATGGCTATCAGGTACATGTGACATTTGATCTGTGGTCATTATTAGGAAGGATCAAGCAGGCAAAAGAAAAGAAGACAGAGACCTCAGCAGACCAGATCAGGTTTTAGTCAGTGCTGCAGAGGGACTGAGAGAAACAGGGAGCCAGGGGCCTGGTGGTTTGAGGTTTAAATAGAGTAGGTTATGAAAGTTCTGGATTTGTCATGTCCTTGTTGCTGTAGCAGAAGGTCCTGTGTTGGCACTGCGATGTCTTTGCCGTTCTAGCAGAAGGTCTTCTGCCTTTAGATAAGTCCAAGGGCCATGTCTTGCTGAGGATTTTCATAGATGGGGATTCTGAAATGTTGGGGGAGTAGGGGTGAGGGGAGGGACAGTTTTCCGGGAAGGGTCCCTGGGGAGTGTGATCAATGGGCCATAGGAACTACATCCAGCTATGAGAGCAAAGCAGAATCTCATCAATCACTACTAAAATAATGAAGAGATTAATTGCAATCCTTCTTCAAGAATTGAGTTACATTGAGCTGGTGAGGGTTGATGAACTGTAGTAGGAAGTTACCAACGGGTTCCCTCTAGTGGTAAATAAGCAGATCTCCAGCTGGTCAGGGAAAGGAGTGATGACACTCTGGATTATGGTGAGCATATTTAGTCTAGAATTAAAAAAAAAAAAACAAAAAACGTATTTTAATCCATATTTAAAATTGATTTGTTTATATGTAATTGAAATATGCAGGGCATGCAATTTAAGTGGGCTGTTTAGAAGATGCAATTTACACAAGATAAATCCCATAAATCTGGATCATTGAGTTTTCTGAGTTTTTGACCAAAGTATGCATTTGTGACATCCAAAGCAATACCACAAATTCCATATTTATAGAAACCTACCTGTCTCAACTATACATCCATACAAGCCACCGAAACCAGACAACCATTTTCTCATTTCTGTCATTATCCTGTCAAGTAAATGGGCTGACTATCTATGTTCTATGTACATGATACAATACTTTGTTCTTTTTATGACCAGATAGTTTTCCATTGTCCTGACTATCATTCAGTGTTGGGGGGGGCGGAGGAGGGGAGAACCAATAGGGTTTAGTTAAGAAAGTGGCTTTAATTAAGAAAGTGGTTGTGGAGGCTGACATACAACACAGTGGAAGATCCAATATGAGTTGCTTTTTTTTCTTTTTTTTTTCTTTTTTTTTTTCTTTTTTGCCTTCTGTAGGATGAGTGTATTGACACCTCAGTAGGGTTTCTCTGCTGAAGTCTTTTTTTTTTTTCAGGTAAGGGATAGGTTTATTCAGTAGACCTGCTGGGACCAGGCAAGGTTGGCACTCCACACGGGTGGCCCCAGGCCATCTTGGTCCTCCACGCGGTGGGGAAAGGCCTGAGAAAGAGAGCTGGGAGAGCTGGGAAAGAGAGAGCTAGGAAACAGAAGAGAGCTGGGAAAGAGAAGAGAAGGAAAGAGCTGAGAAAGAGCTAGAAAAGAACAGAGAGAGGGCATCTGGGCCTGGGCTAGGCCTTATCTAGGGTATGGGCAGAGAAAGGTGTGGCCACATCAAATTCAGGTGTGACCTCAGTGGATGCAGATGTGACCTCTTCCAGGTGTCCCGGTTGTCTGGGTAACACAAGTACTGGGCAGAGACTTTGCCTCAAAGAGGGTGGAGTCTGCTAGCATCTAGGAGTGGACCTTACATTCCAGCCTTTTAATAATCATGAAATAGGGTGCTGATTCTCTCTGGCTACTTCCTGCTGACAAGGAGCATCGACAATAGGGGTAAAAGGTTGGAATTTGGTCCCCTCCCAGAGAAGGCAGTGAGCAGCAGCTGTCCCTTGGTGGTGTGAGTCCTTAGCTGAAGTCTGGAGAAGTCTCATGAGGCATTGAGGGGCTGGATGTGACATCATCTCCTCTTACTCCTGTCCATGTTCCCTTGTTCCCCAGACTGCTGAAGTCTTTTGATGATACTGGAAATCAAAATCAGGGCATTGTGCTTGCCAGGCAAGTTTTCAACCTGTTCAATCAAGCCTCCGGGTATGTTTTAATCTGAAGGTGAAATTCCTGCTTTTGTAGGAACCATTGTATTTTCTCTTAATTCTTTTCACTGAGTAGAAGCTCACACACATTATAGAGGGAAATGAATTTTGTTCAAAGTCCACCAATAATGAATGTTAATTATAGCTATAAATTGCTTCCACAGCAACATGAAGCTTGGTGTTTGAACAAGTGCTGAACACCATAGAATAGCCAAATTGACAAATAAATAAATAGCACACTAACTGAACTTGGAAGGAACAGGGGTGACATTATGGTCTGGCTTGCCACCCCTTTCACCCAACAATTTGTTAAATGTGACTGTATGTAAGTCAAAGTAAATTTCCTAGGATAGACACTAATGTTATCTATGTGTGCAAAGAGGTTTGTACACATACACACACATGAGTAAGAGTATGTGACTATGCAGCAAGAAGATGACCACCTGCAAGTCAAGGAAATAGTTCGGTAGAAGAAACCAACCCTGATGATAAATGCAGATCAGAATGGATCTGGGAATTCTTAGCCTGCAGAACTGTCAAGGGCTTTCTAGTTTTCAACTATTATGAGCGAAGCGTCCATGACTTGATATACTCTCTCTGAAAACTTATATTTTCATTCGTCTTAGAGAAAAGTGCTGCATCTTAAAACAGGTGACTTCTTTCCTTAGTACACGGAACATTGGAAGCTCTCCCAAGAATGACTCGTCCCTTAGCCATGCCTGTTCCTTCCCTATCCAGTTACCTATATGTAATCATGATGCAAAAACTTCGAGAAATGACTGAAATAAATGCGGTAGAAAGTTTAAAATGCATGGATTCTGAAGAAAGAGATGATATATTTGGCTATTCTGCTCTGTCTTGCCAGAAACATGAAGGACACCTCCCCCCCACATTTTCCAGTGTATTTATGCTGCTCATACACAGATCAGTCACACTGTAGCTGTCTAGATATAGACTGGGCATTGTGCAATTGTCATGTTTGTGTTTAAGGAACTTTGACCTGTCTTCATAATGGCTTCAATGCAAACGAGTAGTGGTAAGTGAAAAGATGAAGATTTTCAACTTTAGGAAAACAAAAACAAAAAAAAACATAGCACATTATGGGTCAATCAATTTCTCTCAATCAGTCAGTCTCTATCAATACATAGTCCTATAAAACCAGTACATCTGTGATTTTTAGGTACCCTTTGGGATTATAGAAACTATCTCATGGGTAAAGGGTTACTGTTTGATGTCTTCCAACTCCAGCACAGTGGGAGATAGGGGGTGATCCTTTCTGCCCCATCACTTTCCATTGAACCTATTGAAGTGGGCATGAAAGCATTTCATTATGGGTTTAGTGTTCATTTGCCTTGTGAGCACCCTCTCACATGATTCTATTTATGTATGCATGTTCTTTGTTGTGAAGTATCAGGCCAAATCTTTTGTTCATGTAAGAACACCGTATTGAAGGAGCTTTTTTAAAATTCTGGCAGTGTGTCTTTTGCTATAATTTCTAAACTGTAACCCTATCACCTCTTTGTATGTATGTCACCTTTATAATAACAATAATAAGGTCATTAAAGAAAAGAGAACTTTTTTACTAAAGCAGAGTGATTTCGGCAGCAGGTAGGCACTAAGTTGCAGATGACTGTGACTTGCTCCCAGAATTAATATATTTTAGAGGTTATTTTAAATTTTGAGCCACCTGAACATGAATCTTGTGCCCTAAATGTCAGGATTGCATCTAATCCCAAACAGAAATCAGATATGGAGGTTATGGCCTGACCACTCTGCCTCCCTGCTGCAGAAAAACTTGATTCTCTTTCCCTGTCAGTCTCTTTCATCTCCAAGGAGACCATGATGCTTACATTTGGGGCTTAATCATCTGGTGTTTGTCTTTCTTCCAATGAATTTTCATGAGTTCACCTAAATTCTGCTCCTTGTAATTATTCTTCTCCTATTTTTCTCAAATGCCTGACAAACAAAGCGCTCCATCTAAAGCGTTTCCCTCTTCCAATATGCCAATCTGGTGAGATGATTGCTTACTGCACTGCCACCTGGTGGCAGAATCCATGAGCTTCAGCTGCCATGGGGATGCCTTGGGTAACAGCTGAGGAGCAGGTGACTCAAGTCTAAACCCTATACTAACTGATTTGTGCACCACCCATGGTAACTGCTTATTACTGGTTGGATATCTTGAGCAGCAAACGATGACAGAGGTTAACATTCAGGGTACTGAACAGAGGAGTGGTTTGGGAACAGAAGAAGGCAAAGGGACAAACCAACTTGTGTTTCCACCTCAGCAATGACTCCACCTCAGTCGCCAGGACTGGCACATTGGTGGGTTTCTGAGTTGTCAAAATGGGGGCAAAAAACTTTTGTACTCAGCAATTATTTCAGCCCCACAGTATAAAATACATCTGAAAAGAAAATAACAACAACAACAACAACAACAATAATAATAATAACAGTTCTGTAATTTTTAAAGATTATTTTTGAGGGGCTGGGAAGGTGGCTCAGTGGTAGAGCACTTGCCTTGCATGCATGAGGCCCTGGGTTCGATTCCTCAGCACCACATAAGCCGAAAGCTGTGCTGTGGTTCAAGTGTTTGAGTGTTAGCCTTGAGCTGAAGAGCTGAGGGACAGCAACCAGGCCCAGAGTTCAAGCCCCATGACCAACCAAAACAAAATATTTTTAAAACTTTCAGTAACTCTCAGGGAACAGTAAAAAGGGTGTGGGAACATGTGTGTATTTGGGGTAACTAGTAACTTTTGCTATCCTGTTTGTAAAGGATTTGTTTCAGACTTTTCTGGTGGTTTTCATTGAGGCTCTGTTACAGTTTAGCCAGTGGAAATTGCTCTAATTGAGCACTGCTTCTCTTTTCCAAGACTCCTATAATCTTCTATTTCTTTCTTGTTTCTTAGGCTAAGGAGATGTCCCAGACTTATTCAACGTGTTTTCCACCTGAACAAATAGTTCCTCTAAGGAAAGAGGTAAAATTCAAAGACAAGAATCTAGCCACAGAGGTGCCCTGGCTCCTGCATTCACACTGTTTCTGGAACTTTTCAGAGGAGAGGTGCTTATGTAACATGTAGTTTTCAAAAGAGAAATACATTGAAGTGATGTGGTTTTTATAAAGTTAATTGTATTGTTTTTATTAAGGCATGGTTACGAGGGGTTTTCATTTCGTTAAGTTAGGTGATGAGTACCTTACAGTTTGGGGCAATGTCACCCCTTCCTTGGTTTTCCCTGCCTGCAAGTTATTTGTACATTTTCCATATAGTACTGAATAGGATGATTACATTGGTTCACCCGTTCTCCCTCCCTTTCTGTGCCCTCCCCTTGTCCCCCTAATTAGTTTCAAAGAAGTTCTCCCTCTGGGTTTTTCCCCTAAGTGTATCCTACTTTCGTCTGACTGTTGTGTGTTCATGCCTAGAGTCTTGTATTGGTTATCATGTACTGTTATACTTTAGATCTAACTTCCACATATGGGAGAAAATATGAGCTGTTTGCTTCTCTGGGCTTGGCTTACCTCACTTACTAAGATTTGTTCTAGGCCCATTCATTTCTCTAATGGATAAGTATATTTACCACATGCAACGGATCCACACATCTGTTGTAAGGCATCTGGGTTGTTTCCAAAAGTTGGCTATTGTGAATAGTATGGCAATGAACATGGATTCATAAGTGTCTTTACTATATCCTGATTGATAATTATCTGGATAGATGCCCAAGAATGATAGGACTGGGTCATAGGGCGCAACCTCCAAACCACCTTTCAGAGTAGTTGTACAAGTTTACATTCCCACCACCAGCATTTGTTGTCAAATTCTTGATGTATCTTTAAAACAAGAAAAATAGCACTTAAGTTTAAATTTAAATACTGATATTAAAAAAATAAAGTTGGGTATGTTAATTTTCAATTGATATTTTTTCCATTTCATACCTCTATGACATCATTTCCATAGCTTTTCCCATACATTTTTTTTGGAGGGGGGGTTGGTCGTGGGGCTTGAACTCTGTACTTGGGCACTGTCCCTGCTCTTGAGCTCAAGATAAACGCTCTACCACTTGAGCCAGAGTGCCACTTCCAGTTTTCTAGTGGTTTATTGGAAGTAAGAGTCGCATGGACTTTCCTGCCTGGGCCGGCTTTGAACCTTGATCCTCAGATCTCAGTCTCCTGAGTAGCTAGGATTACAGGCATGATCCACCGGTACGGGGCCCCATATATTTTCTTATGTTGAAACTCACCCAAGTATGGTGGCTCATGATGGTAACACCAGCTATTCAGGGAGGCAGAAACAGGAGGATTGTAAGTTAGAGGTCAGCATAGAAAAGGCAGAAAGACTCTAACACAGAAACAAAATAAAGCAAAACAAAACAAAAGGGCTAGAAATGTGACTCAAGTGTAGAATCATAAAAATGAACTCTTATTTTCTAATTATATATGGATCCTTATTTGTTTGGTGTGTCCCCTAATGTATATACATAATAAATTCAAAATAGCAATGCAAATGACTTCTAACAACCAGGCAACTGAATGCACTTTATGATTTTCTTGTGATTTTTATTCTTAGGATATATCTCACTAGTGTTAGTCAAAAGTACTGCATTTAAAAGATATATAAGTAATATGGGAGATTTTACCAGTAATTTGACATGCAATAAGCTTTATTTTTAACAGTTTATAGATTGTTTAGAGTTTATATCTAATATAATTACAATTCAATGGCATAAGCAACAGACATTGATAGGACTGCAAAATGTGTATTTGTATATGGATAAAGACATACAATTTTATATCACTGCATCCACAATGTCTGTGAGAACAAGGGAAAGAAAGATATATTTACTTGGGCTCAGGTTCATAAGGTTCAGTCCAGTATGCTGAGGGTGGCTCTGTTGAGCAGTTCACATCAAAGTAGGCAGTAGGGAGAGAGAGACAAAGACAGAGAGACAGACAGAGACAGACAGACAGACAGACAGACAGAGAGACAGACAGAAAGACATATCAATGCTTGATATGGGCCTGTTAAAATGGTTTAACTCATCTTGATTTAGTTTTGGCATGTCAATATTTGCTAGGAAATTTCTGCCAAGTTTTCAAACTTATTAGCATAATTTTTTGAGAAGTATTCCCTTATAATGTTCTGAATCTTGGTTGTTTCCATGGTGATGTTTCCATTCTCCTCTCTGAGTTTTATTTGGGTGTGTTCTCTTCTTTTTCTGATAAGATTTGCTAAGCGTTTGTCAATTTTGTTAATTTTTTCTAAGAACCAACTCTTTGTTTTGTTGATTCTTTCTATAGTTTTTTTGGATTCTAATTCATTTAATTCTGATTTAATTTTAATTATTTCTTTCCATCTACTGGATTTGGATTTATCTTGCTGCTCTTTTTCAAGGAGGTTCAGATATCTCATTAAATTGTTGGTTTCAGATCTCTCCAATTTGTTGATGTAGGAACTTTGGTAAAGTAGCAGGGTATAAAATTAACCGTCAAAAATCAATGGCTTTTCTGTATGCCAACAATGAGAAAAGTGGGGCTGAAATTAGGAAAGCAACTCCATTTGTAATAGCCCCACAAAAAATAAAATACCTAGGAATTAACTTAACCAAAGGAGTGAAGGACCTCTATGATGAAAACTTTAAAAACTTAAAAAAGGAAATCAAAACAGAACTTAGAAAATGGGAAAAACTCCCATGCTCCTGGATTGGAAAGATTAACATCGTGAAAATGACAATACTTTCCAAGGCTATCTACAAATTTAATGCGATACCTATCAATATTCCAACCTCATTCTTCAAGGAAATAGAAGAGGCAATCCAAAGATTCATATGGAACAATAAAAGACCCTGAATAGCAAAAACGCTCCTCAACGGAAAGAACACTGCTGGAGGAATATCAATACCGAATTTCAAACTCTACTATAAAGCCATAGTAATCAAAACAGCTTGGTACTGGCACAAGAACAGACCTCAGGACCAAAGGAATAGAATTGAAAACCCAGAAATGAACCTACAGACCTATAGCCATCTAATATTTGATAAGGGAGCTAAAAAAATAGAATGGAAGAAAGACAGCCTCTTCAGTAAATGGTGCTGGCAAAATTGGTTAACAACTTGTAGAAAACTAAAGCTAGATCCTTATATATCACCCTGCACCAGAATCAAGTCCAAATGGATCAAAGACCTCAGAGTCAAAGCAGACGCTCTGAAAACATTACAGGATGGAATAGGAGAAACCCTAGGTCTCCTTGGCGCAGGCTGAAATTTTCTTAATAGAGACCCGGAAACACAACAAATCAAAGAAAGGTTGGACAAATGGGAATGCATCAAGTTGCAGAGCTTCTGCCTGGCAAAGGACATAGCTAGCATGATCAATAGAAAGCCCACAGATTGGGAGAAGATCTTCACTAGCCATACAACGGACAAGGGTCTCATATCTAAAATATACTTGGAACTCAAAAAATTAAATCCCCCAACAACAAATCCTCAGAGAAACAACTGCCCAATAAATAAGTGGGCTAATGACTTAAAGAGAAACTTCTCTGAAGAAGAAAGAAGGATGGCCAATAGACACATGAAGAAATGCTCAACCTCCCTAGCCATAAAAGAAATGCAAATCAAAACAACATTGAGATACCACCTCACCCCAGTTAGAATGGCAAAACTCAAGAACTCTAATAACAACAGATGCTGGAGGGCATGTGGACAGAAGGAAACCTTACTTCATTGTTGGTGGGAGTGTAAACTTGTTCAACTACTTTGGAAAGTAGTATGGAGGTTCCTTAAAAGATTCCACATAGAGCTCCCTTATGACCCAGCAGTCCCACTTTTGGGAATTTACCCAACTGTTTACAAACAAGACCACACTAAAGCTACCAGCACAAGTATGTTTATTGCAGCATTATTTACCATAGCTAAGATCTGGAACCAACCCAGATGTCCCTCAGTAGATGAATGGATCAAGAAAATGTGGTATATATACACAATGGAATTCTATGCCTCCATCAGAAAGAATGACATTGCCCCATTTGTTAGGAAATGGAAAGACTTGGAAAAAATTATATTAAGTGAAGTAAGCCAAGCCCAAAGAAACATAGGTCCCATGATTTCCCTTATTTACAATATCTAGTATATGTATGAGTCAAGCAGAAAAGGTCAGATAAGGTGATGTTAGGAAAATGAACCCTAAGATATGTATTCTAAATGTTTTTTTTTCTTTCATGCATTTGTTTCTAACTCAATTATACGATTATTTCTTTGTTGCTTTGTATGTCCCTCCCCCACAGTATAACCACTGCTTTCACTGTATTTGATGTCGGTATAATTTGTGGAGGGGAAGGGGAAAAACAAGTCGTTTAAATAAGGATACAGGTGGACCTGTTGCAACAATGAGAAGTGCAAGTGTCATGTCAAAAACGAACTTTACAACTTGGGGGGAGGTTTGGTGGGGGGGAGGGAGGATGGGAAGGGATGGGAAGTGTAAACAAAGGAGGAGGCTACAATGCTTGATAAGAAATGTACTCATTATCTTGCCCATGTAATTGTAACCCCTCTGTACAGTTTTTTCACAATAAAAAAACTATAGAATATTTTCTACTAGGTATTAGAAATCCTAAGGAATCCTTACTGGGATTTGTAAATAAAATATTAATTATATTTGTACAGTGCTATTTTGACGTATACACTGAGTAGATTGATTTAGTTTACATCATAACCTTATAAATCTATGTCACATTTACAAATAGGACAGTTCCATACAGGAGAACAAATGCATTGTTCAAGGTTTTGCCAAGCTTACCCAGAATTCAGCTCTTCTCCAGTGACATTACTTCTCAAGTTCTTGCAAGCCTGGTATATTTTAAGTCTTATTTCTGTGGTTCACAGATAAGTTAGAGAATTATCAAACTGTCTACCTTCTGTGGAAACTCACAGTATAATCAATGTTAAATAATCTGTGAGCACTTTTGTATTATTGAAATGTGTTTACTTTTGTATTTGTTAATATTTTCCAGCTTTGTAAGAGCTCAGATTATTTTCCCTTGCTGCACTAAGCCTCACTATAGTTACAAATGTGAGTTCATCCATTTACTGATATCAATAGTGCCTGAAAATAATATTCAATTTAGCTGATTATCTATATATGTCAGAAGCCAAATTTTGGATTATTATTATTTTTATTTTTTTATTGAGGTGATGAGCTGGGGTGATACAGTTACATAGATAAGACAATAAGTACATTTGTTATTTTTGTAAATTTTATTTTATTTTAAAGATGCTGTACAGAGGGGTTACTACATTTATTTTTAGTCATCCATACCCATCCCTCTATATCTCCCACTTATCCCTCCCCGCCCCACCCCCAACTTGTAATGTTCATATCCCACATAGTGTCAGATGAGCATCAATGTTGCTGGGTTCATCCATTGTTCTGCTGTTTCTGTGATTCCCTTTCCCTTTCACATATTGCATCGTCTATTATGCAAAACACAAGGTACACAAAACTAAGAGAACGAAAAATGAAGAAATAAAAAGACAATAGAGCAAACAGAACAAACTATAAACAGGGCCTAATTATTGGTATTTTAACTGTGTTCCATCATTAGGAATTCAACAATTAGGATCTTATTAAAACCACACGTAAGTATTGATTTTACTCAAAGAAAAATCTCAAAGAAAATACTCCTCCACATAGACTAACAGGAGGGTTGGCCAGAGCTGCCCATGTTTTATGTGTTGCTAACAACAAGAAACTGTGACCAAGCAAGGCCCAGAACAAGAGTAGTCTGTATCTTCTCAACTTGATGACACACATTGCGGCTGGAGCTTAACCAGTCTGAAGATATAAAGAAGGATTTGCCATTGGAAAATATGCTCTCCACTAAGTCCACAAGTAGTATAAACAAATGGAGTAAAGGTAGAAAGCTTTGAGCTTTCTGGAGATTTGTGTGCACAATAATAACAAGGACTACAATGACTTAAAATAACACCGTATTTTTCATTATCTTAATTTGTGTTATTCTTATTATGACATTTTCAGGTCACCTTGACTTATTTTTCAGAAATCAATGAAAGAGTTAGTAAATTTGAGTTTTACAATTTTACTCTGAAATTCTGAAATTTTCATTGAGCACTTCCAAGTATTTAAAAGGACAGTTACACTGAGAGATCGTTACACTGAGTTACACTGAGAGATAGTTAAAAATACCAGGCCACTAGGGAATTTTTTTTAAAAATCCTCAATAGGTAGGGGCAGGGTTGAGTAGAGAGGAGAGGAGCATGTAGATTGAAAACAGCATTTTCTTGGACAAATTCATAAAAAAAAAAAGAATGGGAATTGAATATGGAAAGACTTTTTTTCCCTCAAGTAGATTTTTAAAAAATGACTGCTTTCTAAGTGCTCTGGACTCTGGTAAGTTTAGTAGGAAATGCATGTGGAGAATTCAGGATGTCATAGCATTACTCCATAGCATAGCAGTATGAGATGTTTAGTTGTGAAGTGACTGGTCCCCGTGTAAAGGAAGCTGTAAGTCTAGTCACTACAATAAATCACTGAGAGGATTTATTTGCTTGTTAAGACTGTCATAACAACATATACTACAGACTGAGTGGCCTAAACAATAGGAATTTATTTCCTCATCATTTTGGAGGCTAGAAGCCCAAGGTCAAGGTAAAGCAGGTTTTTCTGAGACTTACCTGCTTAGCTTATGGAAGGCTACTTCTTGCTGAATAGCATGTCTTCTCTTTGTTCATGGATGCTCTAATTTTCTTCTTTCACAGGATGGATGTCAGTCATATTGGATCATAGCCCTCTGACTGTAATATTTATTTATTATTGATTTGTTCATTTTTATTTTTTGTGCTTATATCATAGCTTGAATCTGGGGCCTTCTGCTTTCCCTTGGCTTTCTTGCCTCTGACTGCTGCTGTGCTCTACCATTTGAACCACACCTCTAGAGTAACATTTTGTTGGTTAATTTGAAATGTTGTCTCACTGACATTTTATTTATTTATTATTTTGACCAGGGCTGACTTTGAAACTCAGTCATCCAGGTTTAAGTCTCCTGAGTAGCTAAGATTATAGGAATGAACCACTGGGGCTAGATGTTCTCTTATTAAATTCTTAAAATTTGTCCATAACTGAGCATGTCCTCAGTGAACTTACACAGTGACTCATTACTGCCGTTAACAACTTCATGCAATAATAAGATGATGATTTTTTTCTTTGCTCTGTATTCTCAGATCAGTGAGATTTGCAAAAACGTGTAAATTTCACTGAAGTCAAGCAAGCAGATTGTTCTAATGAATTGTAGCTTCCAGAAACCTCCAGCAATAGGTAATCTTCCTTATGTGGAATTGTACTAGGTGATTTCTCTTTTAATCATTCTCTCAGAAGATTTTGGGCCATACCAACTCCTTGGGAACTTGTTCTCTGTTGGCATCTGCAAGGACTCACTTTTTAAGAGATATTACTTCAGCAAAGATGACTAACACCTGCTCAAACAGCTACCAGATGTTTTTCTCAGAGGAATTTGTGAGATTCACTCCTTCCCTCCTCCTCATTTGCTACATTCATTGAGACCTTCAACATGCATCTCAAGAGATGTGGTCAGCTGTAACCAAGGGACCAAACAAAATAAAATGTTGCACAAATACGTCTGCCATTTTATATGGTAATCATTAAATTTTAATTACATCTTCTTTTCCACTCCACTCCATGGAGCAGTGAGCACCAATAGAATGTTCATCTCCTATCACGCCATTCCCACAATGCAGTTACAAAATTAAAGCGAAGTTGGCATGGGTGTAGAAAATTCAAACCTTAGTTCATGAGCCAAATAATGAAAGAGAATCAATTGCAAAGTGGACATTGTAGAATTTGTTTCTTTTTTAAAAATTAGAACCCTAGGAAGGAAAATAGCAAAATGCTGAAATAAAGATACAGGTTGACCTATTGTAACAATGAGATATAGGAGACACTATGTTGAAAATGAATTTTACAACTTGAGGGGAGGGCGGGGAAAAGGGAAGAGGTGGGAGGGAAGGGATGGTAGGGGAAAAACAAAGGAGTTAACAATACTCCATAGGAAATGTATTCACTACCTTACTCATGTAACTGTAACCTCTCTGTACAGTATTTTTACAATGAAAACATATAAAATAAATAAAATTAAAAGCACATGGTTTATAAGCTCTAAAAAAACTAGACCCCTATCAACCCTAAAATACAATACAGAGAAATATAAAATAATGACTTCTCTAATTGGGAGGCAAGGCTTTATAGACAGATGGCTTTTCAGACTCGGACTAACTGCTGGGTGAAGTGTTCTCTCTCTCAGTCTTGCTCACTGGCTCTTGCTTTCTAGCTCTCTCCCTCTCTTGCTCCCTCTCTGTCTCTCCTGCTCCCTTTCTCCCTCTCTCCCTCTCTCTCTCCCTCTCTCTCTGTCTCTCTCTGTGTCTCTGTCTCTGTCTCTCTCTGTCTCTCTCTCTCTCTTTCTCTCTCTCTCTCCTGCTTCCTCTCTCCCTCTCTTCCTACCTCCTCTTTCTCTCTCTCCCCCTTCCTTCCCCCCATCCCAGGGCATGAACTCAGGGCCTAGGCTCTGTCCTCAAAGCTAGCACTCTACCACTTGAGCCTTAGCATCACTTTCAGCTTTTTCTATTCATGTGGTACTGAAGAATCTTACCCAGGGCTTCGTACTTGCTATTCAAGCCCTGTGACACTAAGCTACAATCCCAGCCCAATGTGTGTTCTCTTGACTATTTATCCTGGGTAGGCCTGGCATTGCTCTGAAATTGTAGCAAGTGCATCAAATGGATTTTTAGAGAATGTACAGGAAGTGGCGCTGTGGCTCAAGTGATAGAGTGCTCGCCTTGAACTGAAGAGCACAGGGACAGCGCCCAAGCCCAGAGATCAAGCCCCATGACCGACGAAAAGAAAAGAAAAGAAAAGAAAAGAAAAGAAAGAAAGAAAGAAAGAAAGAAAGAAAGAAAGAAAGAAAGAAAGAAAGAAAGAAAGAAAGAAAGAAAGAAAGAAAAAAGAAAGAAAGAGAATGCACAGAAGACTAGCAAGCCAAGGTCTAAAGAATACTATATACACAACTGATTTCATAATGAACATGCTAGGGAATACTTTAGGATGAATAAGGTTGAATATTCAGTACATATATTTCACTATTACTGGTGCTAATTGTGCAATTGGTCTGCCCCACTTGACAATAAATTATATAAAATTGGATCCTCTAAATTAAGATATGATAGATGTAAATGTAATGTATATCTTAGAGATAAAGTAGATCACTACTTCTTTCTTATGTGTGTATGTACCAAACCTGGGGCTTGAACTAAGGGCCTGGGAGCTATCCCTGATCATTTGTATTTAAGGCTAGCATTCTAACACTTGACCACAGCTCCATTTCCCAACTATAAGCAATGTCTAGAAATCAATGTACCTACATATTATCAGTAGGATTAACAATTAAAATTTAAGAATGCTAATTTAAAAATAAAATTATTTAATATTCATCTCTAATAAGCACATGCAAGAACCCTGTGTTGAAATGTGTAAAACTATCTCTATTAGAGCACTTCTTGACTATGCAGAAGTATTTGCCATATCCTAGACTGCATGACTCAATACTGTAATAATAGTAATTCTAATGTCAATTAATCAAATTCTCAACAGGTTTTTATTGTCTTGCATATATTGGCTGTTGTTTTTATCTTGTATGTGGTGGAAAAAGATAAAAATGGAAGAAACAGTTTTCATTTCAAAGTTTGGATTCATTCTTTCTACAAGTCTGAACTACTTTCCTAATATTTTGCAATGCTCATATCCCAAATTATGGAATCTGTACTGTCTGAGAGGTGAACCCCCCGCCCCCCCCAGCCCCCTACAGTCAGGATTTTCACATCTTGATACTTTCTGCTTCATTTTAATGATTTATGTTTTGCTTGATTTTCTTATAAACTAAAATTCGCATATAAGTTAAATAGTTTTGCTTTAAACTTTACATAGAAATGTGGTGGGGATTTTGTTCAGTTAACTATAAGAGAGCTCACTTGAAATTACTGTACTTGCAAATATTTAGTTTAGCCTTTCAGTGATAAGGAAATGGAAGAAATAAGCTTAAAATAAAGTTTCTCTACACGTTTAGCAAAGCACCTCAAGAATTCACTGCTTCACAGCAGATTTTCTACTGTACATTTTTGCCCTGTGGTGTTTGTAGACCAAAGTCCAAAAAAAACCTCACAAAGTAAATTTAGTTTCTTAAAACACTATTCTGTAAGTTCAGTCTACTCCTTAGTAGCCTTTTATAAATTTTTCTACATATTTAAAAATGTGTTTCCTACATTATAGAAATCCCATTCACATAGACAGTGGCATAGAATTGAATGGTATTTTGTAATTGAAATAAGCAAAAGGATTAAAAATGGTTAGGTTATTAAAAAATAGAGGAAATTCAGGACTGAAGATAAAAATCAACTAACTGAACAATGCTTGATAAGAAATGTACTCATTATCTTGCCCATGTAATTGTAACCCCTCTGTACAGTATTTTCACAATACAAAAATCAACTAATTACTGTATATTATTATTGCTGTGTATTATATCCCACTATTTTATCTTTACAATGGTATGAGCAGGGACCCATTTTATAAAGACATTTGACTTACTGTGTTTAAACAACTCAACCAATAGCAACCATAATAATAACTAATATTTATCTCAAAAGTCTAGTGCCAAAAACACTAGTAAGCACTCTGCATATCTACTCTAGTCAGTGTTCACTTTGGGTAGCAGTATTTGTTCTTGGGATTTAATGAGTGGATGTCACTGGCAGTGACATGCTTCTGTTTATAGGCAGCAGGCTCCAGTACTCTTTGAAAGATGATGTAGAGCACAGTACCTAGCTCACTTGATGGGAGCTTCTACCCTCCAGTCATCACCATCTCTCCACTGCAGCCTTGTAACATTGAAAATCATTAAATACAGTGGCAAATTCTGCGATAGCAGTGGACACAGAGCTGCTCAGGTCAGTCTGATTTCTCATTCTAGGAAGAACTTTAGCAGAGAGTGTCTGGAAACTGACTCTTGTCAGGACAGAATTATTCAACAGCAATCTTTGGGGGCACTTGTTTGACAATTAGGCTTCAAAGAGATCTTCATGAATTCCCTACTAGTGTTATTGATCACACATGAAACAAGTCAAGGTACTTCCAGACAAAAATCCTCTTCTAGTTTAGCTTACAGTCTGCTTCTGGTGCATGTGGCCTGTGGCAGAATAATGTGCTGGCAAGAAGAGAAAGACAGTATTTTTCCCCATGATGAGCCCAGGGAAGTTTTCCACAGGCACTGAGAGATCAGGCTGGTGACCAATCCACTTTGGAAGAATTCATTTTTCAAGTTGGAAAATCATTATGAAGATTTCATTGCTACCATTACCTGTTTTTATAAAATGTAAGCCATTTCCTTTACGGTACTACTACAGTCGAGCACATCACTAGATTGAAACAGAGAAGGTCCAGGTGGAAATGATAGAGAAGCTCTTTGTCACAAAGGGCTTCTTAGCGTGAGGTGGTAAATGGCAAAGTGCAGGGAAGCAGAATAGGAACCTTTTCTTAACAGAGCGTTGAACTGATGAGCCATCAGAAACCTTGGAGGCATAAGAACTCCGAGATGCAGTGAATGTGTTTTACTTTATGTTCAGATCCCGGAGGTTATGCAGTGGTTTTATATTTTGTGGTTAGAAACTATTCGTCTTGGCTCTCATCAATATGTATGTTATATGTATTTGGTGAAAGATTTAAAAATTCAAAACCCAGTGTTCTATACTTGGAGTTGTGATTTATCGCCTCTGAGTGGACCAAAAGGGAGCTTAGAAATGCCTATTGAAAAGCCTGTAGAATGATTCCAACGGGCACCCTAACTTACTAATAAGCTTAACATGAACAGTGTTATTATCTCTTCATGAGAAAGCAAGCAGAAGGCTGTTGTAAGTTGAGTAAGATTACGTCACGATTTTGGAGAGGGATAAGTTAGATACGTCAGTTGCATGTATTAGAAGTCGCTGACTTGAAGCTGGACATTGGTGGCTTACACTTAGGACACTGTGATCTGAAGATCATGTTTCAAAGCCAGCCTGGGCAAGGAAGTCTGTGAGGTTCTTATCTCCACTGAAGTATCAAAATGCTGGAAATGGCACTGTCACTCACTCCAAGTGGTAGAGCACTACGTTTGAGTACAAAAGGATTGGACAATGTCTAAGACGAGTTCAAGCCCCAGGACCAGAACAGAACACACACACACACACACACACACACACACACACACACACACACACACACACACACACACACACACACACACACACACACACACACACACACACACACACTCATTGGTTTGAATTTTAAGAATTTGAAATGGAAAGTGTTAGAATACAGGACAAAATGTTCTTAGGAAATTTGATTCTTGCCTTAAAAAAAAAAAAATCTGATTAAAAAAAAAGTTTTAAAAGGGCTACCATGCCCTCTTGTGTCCAAATTGTAGATTACAGCTGAATGGAAAACGACCAGAGAGGAAAACTTGCCTTGGAGTCCAGTATTTTTAATTCAAAGCATTGACAGAGTGTCTGCTTTGACTCTGAGGTCTTTGATCCATTTGGAGTTGATTCTGGTGCACAGTGATATATATAAGGATTTAGCTTTAAGTTTTAACCAGTTTTGCCAGCACCATTTACTGAAGAGGCTGTCTTTCTTCCATTCTATTTTTTTAGCTCCCTTATCAAAGATTAGATGGCTGTATGTCTGTGGGTTCATTTCTGGGCTTTCAATTCTATTCCACTGGTCCTGGGGTCTGTTCTTGTGCCAGTACCAAGCTGTTTATCTCTGAGACAAGCAGAAAAGGTCAGATAAGTTGATGTTAGGTGAAATGAACCCCAAGATAAGGATTCAAATATTTTTTTTTCATTCTTGTGATTGTTTCTAACATATTTATAAGATTATTTCTTTGTTGTGTTGTATATCCCTCCCCCACGGTATAACCTCTGCTTTCACTGTATTTGATGTTGGTATAATTTGGAGCTGGGAAGGGAAGAAACAAACCGTTTAAATAGGGATACAGGTGGACCTATTGAAATAATGAGATGTATAAGTCGTTATGTTGAAAAACGAACTTTTTACTTTGGCCAGGCGTGGGTGGGGGATGGGGAGTAGGGGTGGGGGATGGGGGGGAAGGGAAGAGGAGATGGGAAGAGATGGGAAGGGGAAACAAAGGAGGAGGCCACACAATGTTGATAAGAAATGTACTCATTACCTTGCCATGTAATTGTAACCCCTCTGTATGGTATTTTCACAATAAAAAAAATTCTAAAAAAAGAATTGACAGGTATGTTCTGACCAAGTAGCATGGCTGCACAGTGTAATGAGCTCTGATGCAAATATTTTGATGAATTATTTCCTTATGTTAACGTAAGTTGCAATGAACGTGTATCACCTTCAGACATATACATTTGGCTTTTAACAAAGTATTTTATTGGCATATATACTTTTTATTATCTGAATTGATTTCTTTAGGTTCATTTTCCATCAAAAGGTGCAAGTCTTATGTATTCTTCATTGAACGTCAAGAATAAGAATATTTTCTTCAGAGAGGATAATTCATTTGTTTTGCTAATAAATGTTACTTCTGTAACTAACTTAAAGAAGCCCTGCTGTGGACATTCGGATTGCAGATGTCAAGTAGATAGAAAAGATCCACAATCACAAGAGTGTGGATGGGGTATATGTGGAGGGTGTGTCAAGAAAGAAAAGAAAATATCCAAGTAATGCCAGCCTAAGTCACTGTCACTCCACAACAATGTGCACCATCTATCAGTACAGAACATTTTTAAGTACTTTGGGCAAAATGAGCGTGGAGGTGTGAGAGAATCTTCTGTCTTGGAAACTTTACATAGAATTGGCAGCAATAGACAGAAGTGACACGAGATCTGAAAGAAGAAAGGATAGATGTGTGAAAAATAAGGGCAAATAAAACAGAAGGAACAGCAGATATAAGAGGAAAAGCACAAGTATGTTTACAGAAGAAAAAAGCAACTCAGAAAAGCCAGATATTGTCAGACACGGGACAACAGGGCTAGAGACAACCTACATCTCCTCTACTGAATTTATTTCAAGTTTTGTGGGTAAACACTGATGATTTTGTGTGTGTGTGTGTGTGTGTGTGTGTGTTTTGGTCCTGAATCTTGATATCAAGGCATGGATGCTGTCCTTGAGCTATAGTTTAAGCTTTTTTTTTTAAAAAAGTAGATAATTGGAGATAAGCATCTCATAAATATTCCTGTCTTTGCTGGCTTTGAACTGCTATCCTCATATCTCAGCCTCTTGAATCACTAGGATTAAAAGTTAAGCTGCCAGAAACTGGTTAAGAAACCACTGAAGATTTTTTAAGCAGTGTTAAAGAGTGTGAAAATGAGCCAATTGGATTCATGTTTAAAAACCTAATTTATGTACTATTGGGAATGTTAATTAGGGAGAGGCCAAAGAAGAAATAGATCATCCCAAAGGGTATTGCAGTAAGTAGTGCAAGCATTAGGAAACACTGATTTGACCTAAGATAATCACATGGAGATAAAGAGAAGTGAAAAGAGGTAAGATAAATATTTGAGTAGAGGATGGTGCCAGTTACTATGATAGATGATAAAGAAGCAGAAGTTGAGATGACCTAGGAAGTTCAGGGTTCTATTTGGAGTATATCACCTTTGAGATGTTTATGATTTGCATGTTGAAGTGCCAATAGGCAGTAAGCTATATGATTTGAAATCCACAACTGAATCTGCACTTGTCAATCATAATGTATAATCATGACTGTCTTCACAGAAGACAATGAGGTCTACCAAGAATTGAGAAGAACAATCATTGAGTTCCAGTTATTCATTTTTTTCCATGTCTACTGAAGTCAACCAGCCACACCTAAAATGAGACCAGATGAAAAGTGGAGAGGGAGATGATGCAAGACTACTATGTCTACAGAGTAGAATTCAAGTGTGCAGAATGCTGTTGAGTATCAAGAAAGATAAAATTACCCACCCACCCACCGACTGGAGAAACATGCCATTTCTGAAAGGGTACAGGGAGGCCACCAGAGCACCTGGCAGGAAACACTTGCTGGGGAAGTGGTGCCATTTTTGAAAAAGGCATAGGAATCTGATAACCTTGCACCACCCCATAACAAACAGTAGGGGGCAGCTGTTCCCTGAAGCACTGATCAAGGACAAGGTCAGCAGTATTTCATGCCAAATCTTGGAATTAGAAAGCCTAAAGCCTCTAAAATCTCACTTGAAAACAAAAACAGACAGGTCTTAAAAACTGGGTGTGATTCCATGCCGTGTTTAAAGTGGAAACCCAGGTGCTGGCCACCGCTCCATGTAGGGGAACGCTAGAGACCTACAAACATGCTAGCCCCGCCCATGCTCAAGCTCTCTGCACAGTCCAGGCTGCTGATAAGAGGCAAGTCCTACCTGTGAACTAAGGAGCCCAGCCCCCAGTGCTGCCTAGTCTAGTTGGGGAGGATTGCTGCCGAGTCTCCAATTTTGTAAGGCAGAGCGTTTTTCTGGCCACTCAAACAAACTGATTAGAAAACCATCTTCTCTTTAGACAATCTAGGTAATAGCCACACCTCCATATCAAGAAGGCTGCAGAATCCAATTACTGCCCTACCTCCGGGAACTTAAGCAGTGCAGATTCAATCTACCTGTGATATAAGGAACTCCACCCCCTGATGTTACTCAGATCTCCGCTTTGAGGATAGCTGCAGGTCTCAGTAACTAAAACATAGACTCCACTTAAGATACTGCATGGCAGACACAGGGGATCACAATGTTCTGCAAATTGGAGAATTAAATTTGTTTTGTTGTTGATTTGTCATTAGGGTTTTTGTTTGCTTTGGCTTAGATATATAGTCTATGGTGATTGCTAATGTGTTTCAGTAGCTTTTCTGTATGACAACAATGAGAAGATGGCCAGACAAAGAACAAAGGAGGAACCAGTGCAACCATGATACAAGACAATATGCTAGAAATGAACTGTACTACTAGGTGGAGGGGTGGGGAAGAGAAAAACTAGGAGAAAAATGAGGGAGGAGGTAACAACATTTGACAAGAAATGTACTCATTGCCTTACACAGTTAATTATAACCCCACTCCACATCACCTTGACAATTAACTCCTGGGCATTTATCCAATTGACCACACAACAGGCCATAGTAAAGCTCTCGGCACAACTGTGTTAATTGTGGTTGTTTTCGTGTGTGGGGGGGGTCCTGTCATGGGGCCTGAACTCTGGGCCTGGGTGCTGTCCCTCAACTCTTCAGCTCAAGGCCAGCGCTCTACCACTTGAGCCACAGCGCCACTTCCAGAGTTTTTTTGTTTTTGCTTATGTGGTGCTGAGGAATCGAACCCAGGGCCTCATACATGCAAGGCAAGCGTTCTACCACTGAGCAACCTTGCCAGCCCCTGTGGTATTTTTTTAACCAAGATATGGAATCAATCCAGATACTGCTCAATGGATGAATGGATTAAGAAAATCAAGAAAATGCTATATCTATATCTATGTGTGTATAAAATACATATATTAATGTAAATATTAAATATATGAACATATAGTTTCTTTGCTTCCACCAGAAAGAATTATTTTGTACCATTTGTAAGTAAATGGTAAGACTTGGAAAACAATGTATTCAGTGAAATAAACCAGACCCCAAAAAATGTAGGTTGCATGCTCTCCCTTATTTGTAGTAATTAGAACGTGCCTATAGATCTACAGAAAATGCACTGGATGGTAAAAGACAAAAAATACACGTGGATAAGATACATTAAACAGGATTCTCCATATTCACACCATGAGACCAAAGGAGGATATTCTTAGGAGAGGCTCACAAAGGCTCAATAGGTATGCACATATGATCAAATCAAATGATGTTTATCAAAATGAACTCTAAGAAATGGAAATAAGGGTGTTTTTTTTTAAATTTTTTTCCTTTTACCAGTGTTTTTGATTTCTGTACTTTGTGTCTTGATGAATGTTTATCTGTTTTGCAGGGGAGGGAGAACAAAGAAATGGTGAGCCAAAGGCTAAACTAATAATGCAGCAGTGATGCTCACTAGTTACTATATTGGAATATACTATACAACTCTCGGGGGAGGGTGTTGAGGAGGGAAAAGCTGGGAGAAAATGAGGGATGAGGTGACACTGTTCAAAAAGAAATGTACTCATTCTGTGACTTATGTAACTGTGTCCCCTGTGCCTATCCCCTTTACAGTAAAAAATAAATAAATAAAAATGAAATAAAGTACAAACCTTCAAGAAGTTTACTGTACTGGCAAGTGAAGAAATAGCAATTTGACATTTTTCAAGTAATATTTCTTTCCTAAAAGAGATTCACCCCCCAAAAATACCTCCATATAAAATTGGCTTCTCAATGGACGAAAAATATCAATAAGACAATTGATACTGAAGTCCTTAAAAATGTAAGAAGACATGGCCACTGGGACACAAGTGGACTATTCAGCTCTTGAAGAGACAGTGACACATTTGCAAACTATGTGGGTATAAATAAATATAAAGGCAAATCAAACTCATTCTCAGCTGATTCTACTTCAACAACTCTGAAATCTAGTAACTTTGAGTTATGAGATCATTTGCTTCTCCAGAATTTCTGTATACTGTCCAGAATTTAGAAAAGGTGAGGCTAAACAATGCCACTTTACGATGTGACTTTTCAGATATTTTACTTTGATTTTTCTGTAGTGGGAATTTGTACAAGGGGATCTATATGGCCAGGAGTTTTTCAAATTGGCTCTTCTCTCCTGATAATTCTCTATGCAATTAATTATTTCTGTGCATGCCATTCTCCAAGACCACATTTAAAGAAATTCTAAATCATTTAAATGAGCAGTATTTCTTAAATTAACTTATTTTTAAAGGATCCTGTCTTTATATTCCTTTCCATAAGTCCTTTATTTTGCTAGCCCTCAAATAAAATTAAAAGGAGATTATGAGTATGTAGACCCAAACACTGATTAGGACTACTTTTTATCTTGAATGAAGATGTTAGTGAATTTTTTTTATTTGCAAGTAGACATAAAAAATGTAATCTGAATTTGTGACATTTGTTCTGACTATAGTGAGATTTAGTAAATTAAGCATCTTCCTTAAGAAGTTATTTCAGCTGGCCCCAGGGGCTAGAGCTTATAACTGAAGCTACTCATGAGGCTGAAATCTGAGAATCCACTTGGAAGCCAGCTAATGTAGCTAAATCTGGGAGACACTTATCTCCAATTCACCAGCATGAAGTCACAAGTGGAGTGTTGCTGTGATGGAAGAGAGCCAGGCTTGTGGACAAAAGTGAAGTAAGAGTGAGATAATTTGAGTTAAAGTTCTGAGAATGGGGAAGGAAGGAGAAAGGGGGAGGGAAGGAAGGAGGGAGAGAGAGAAGAAAGAAAGGAGGGAGGAAGGAAGAAATGCTCCAGTATTGGCACAAACATTAATTAACTAACTAATGAAATAAATACTAAATACTCAACTACTCAAACACTCATTTGGGATGACTGTGTACAGTTATCGGCATATAATGAAATAATCAAGAAATGTATGCTGAATGATAGTAGACTTTTAAAAAGACTTGCCTTAAACAGCTCAGAAAATTAAGCACATTGAGCTTAGTGAAGTCTCAGAAAGTTGCTGTTTCACTGTGTGAAATCCAGGAAGAGCCACTCACCCAAAGGCATTTGCTAAGGGAGATAAATAATATCTCAAATGACATTTTAGAAAAAAACACCTCCGTAATCCTCAAATCTAGAAAAAATATGTAATATATTCATGCTACTCTGCATGCTGCTAGATTAAAAAATAACCAACAACAACAAAACTAGATCATTTTTTTGCAGTGAATCTTTCTCCTATCATTCTCCCTCCCTCCATCCTATTTTCCTTTCTTCCTTCTTTCCATCCTTCCTGTCTTTCTCTTTCTTTCCAGCTCTTTAGGATTAGTCATTTTATATTTTTGTACAGTTCTGCAAAAGCTTTGCAGGCTTCTGAGAACAGTATACTGCAGACAGTTTTCACCAAATATTTTTACTTGTTTGTTGCACAATCTCAAGAAGGTCCCCTGGGGATTTTGCACAGTCCATCACACAGACCATTTCTTTGGAGAAGTTATAAGTAGTGCTGGTGGTGGTGATGGGGTATGCTGTGTTGTTGAAGGGAAGGGTAAAAATATACACACATATAATTTATCTACATGCACACACTCAGGAGTTCTGAGACCTTTTCTAGTTGGTGTATTGCATGACTGCTGTCATTTCTTTTTTTTTAATTTTATTTATTTATCTATTTATTTATTTATTTATTTATTGTCAATCACGAGTCTAACTCTGGGCCTGGGCACTGTCCCTCAACTCTTCAGCTCAAGGCAAGTGTTCTACCACTTGAGCCACAGTACTACTTCCAGTTTTCTGGTGGTTTATTGGAGATAAGAGTCTCAAGGCCTTTCCTGCCTGGGCTAGCTTTGAACCTTGATCCTCAGATCTCAGGCTCCTGAGTAGCTAGAATAACAGTTGTGAGCCACCAATGCCTGCCTCAGACTGCTATCACTTCTATGTCCAAGATATCTTCTCTAGATACTCTTCTTCCCATGATTCTAACTTTTGAGCTTCTTCTTTCAAAACAAAAGCATCTGGAGGGTCACTCTGCACATCAGCCCATTTAATGCTGCTATTCCAGCAGGAAATTCTGTTTGCTATTTAGAAATGATGGAGTTAGACTCAGCTCTTTTCCAGCCACAGAGTTTGGGCGCTGAGGAGGCTTTATGGAACCGTCTCAATGACCTTGTCCACTTATGATTTGACTTCCCAGCTTATGTTTACTCCTTTTCATTCAGGGTTTGAGCTTTCTTACTTTCATTGAAAATGTGATTGTCTTCTCTGCTTTTTTCCTGTCAGTAGTTCTTTCTATCAGTAGTTTTTGAGGAGAGGAGACTGTTTTCCTCAGTCTTCTTTTCCCAGAGATCTCTCAAAAGGCTTACAATGGGATTTTTCAGGGAAGAAGAGACAAGAGATATTGAATGGTTAAAAACTGGTGATAGACAATTAGAGTAAAAAACTGTAAGGGGTGTAGATAGTGACCAGTTTGACTATTGCAATTTTATTAGCGGTAAAGATAAAATGTAATGCACATACAGAAGTAAGGAAACTGTGTAGCTGGGATCTTCATTCAGTCAGGCAGCTCAAGATGGAAGGATGATTGCAGTAAGTGGAATTCAAGGGAAAACCTGAATATATAATGTGTGTGTGTGTATTCATAATGTGTATCATTTAGAAGCTATGAGATGGTCAATGAATATGAATGAAAGAATTTTTTTTCTGCTGTGATTCTGAGGGAAGCTGTATCTTAGCAGAGTAAAACAATCATGTAACAGATGTGGTGAGCAAGTAGGGCTCAGGCAATGTCAGCATGTGTTGGCAAGAGTTGGCTGGAAATTGGGTTGATTGCAGACTGCTCCCCAAAGTACACCTTTGTGTTGGAAGAGATGGCTGCAGCCTTTGCATTAGTCACAATGGCAAACTAGGATCTGGTTTTGTTTTCTAGGTTTTTTTTCCCAGAAATTCAGATAAAATTTATGTGGAATATATTTTCAATTTTTCACAGTTGTATTTTGGTGGCTTCTTTTGTAAAAATATTCAAAAAGTCTTAAAAAACCTATGTATATTTTTTGTCTTTAAAATCCAGTGTGTTTACTTGTAGATTTATAGGCACATTCTAATTATTATAAGTGAGGGCAACCATGCAACCTTACTTTTTTGTGTCTGGTTTACATTGCTTATTCAAGTCCTTCTATTTCCTTATGAATGGTACAACATTATTCTTTCTGATGGAAGCATAAAATTCCCTTGTGTATATTTACTGTATTTTGTTGATTCATTTGTCTGCTGAGGGGCATCTGGTTGATTTCATACCTTGGCTATGGTAAACAGTACTGCAATGAACATGGTTGTGCTGGTAGCTTAAGTGTGGCCTAGTTTGGGGTCAATTGGATACATTCTCAGGAGTGGAATTTCTGGGTCACAGAGATGTTCTATGTTTAGTCTTCTAAGTAATCTCCATTCCCAGATGTCCCTCAATGTAGTAGAGTTCCCTTTGGCCACACCCCTGCCAGCATCAGTTATTGTTAGTTTTCTTGATAGTGGCCATTCTAACTAGAGTGAGATGGAATCTCAATATTGTTTTGATTTGCATTCTTTTATGGCCACAGATTGTGAACATTGTTTGATGTGTCTATTGGCTGTACTTACTTCTTCTGAGAAGTGTCTCTTTAAGTCTTTAGCCTATTTATTAGTAGGGTTGTTTTTTTGAGGATTTGTTTTGAGGAGTTTAATTTTTTAATTTTTTTATTGTGAAAATACTGTACAAAGGGTTTACAATTACATGGGCAAGATAATGAGTACATTTCTTATCAAGCATTGTAGCCTCCTCCTTTGTTCCCCCTTTCCATCCCATCCTCCCCCAAACCCTCCAACCCTCCTCCCCCCCCACCAAAATTGTAAAGTTCATTTTCAATATAATTGCTGTCACTGTATTTGATGTTGTTATAATTTGTGGAGGTGTTTAATTTTTTGAGCTCTAAGTATACTTTAGATATGATTACATTTAAGAGAAGACTAGAAATAGAGATTGGGGGAGCCTTGGGGACATGATAGGAGGGATTAGAGATGTGGCTCAAATTGCAGAACATCAGTCTTGCATGAGCAAAGGTCCAGAGTTCAGTTCTTCCTAGTGCAAAAAAAAAAAAAAACAAGCAAACAAGCAAAACCATGATGACAAGGAAATGTTTATAGATGAGTATTCTTATGTCAAAAATGAAAACAAATGTCTAGAATCAGGGATATCCTTCACTGGGTTTACAGAATCTTCTCATTCTTCTACAATTTGATTTTTGAAAGTATTTTGTATACAATAGTGTTGTGCTACTTGTAATGAGGAATTAAGGGTTGCATATAAACATGGTTCTGTGTGGCAGAAGATTTGAAATATCATTGGTTAATTATAATGGGAAATTGATTTTTCTCATGAGGCTCTGGGGTCACCAAGGCTCCTGCTCTGAGCATGTGGCTACCATCTTTGAAGATTTCTGCATCTTCATCTCACAATAATATGCTATAGCAAAAGAACTGCATATTTCACTTCTTCTGTGAAGCTTTCTGGAAGTTCTAAGGAGGTTTCTATTTACATATAATTTCAACATAACTGAACAATATATATATAAAACAGACATTTTAGCTGACTCTTATTTGTTACATTAATAACATCTGTGTCTTTTTACGAAGTAAATCTATTTGGTATGAATTATTGATCATTGTGAAGTCTTTGACTAGGTATAAGAACTTGATGTATGAACAAACATTGCATTTTAATTTCAGATGCCCAGTTTTTAGGCATTCCATTCTGCCTGAGGAAACTCTCAAGCTCCATGATCAAGTGTTTCAGAATTAATACTCCTAAAGAAACTTCAGTCTATTCTGGTTAAATAAATTTCAGGAAGTAAAAATCAGCAATTTAAAACCAACTAACCAACAACAAAGTGTATGTGTGTGTGTGTGTGTGTGTGTGTGTGTGTGTGTGTGTCAATTGGGGCCTGTGCACTGTCCTTGAGCTTTTTTTTTTTTCCTTTTGTTCGAGGCTGGCAGTCTACCACTTGAGCCACAACTTCATTTTCACTTTCACTTTCACTTTCAGAAGTATCAAAAGGTATATTGAATACACATTTATCTGAATTAGGAAAGGGAAGCAGAACAACAAAATGGTGAAACAAAAGATAAAGGGCGAACCAATGCAACAGGGATACTCACTAGACAATATGGTGAAACTGAACTTTACAACTGGGCAGGAGGGGCATTGGAGGAAAGGGAAAGTGAGAATGAAACAAGGAAGGGGTAAAAAATGTTCAACAAAAAATGTTCACTATCTTATGTATGTAACTATAATCCCTCTGTACATCACCTTGACAATAAAATTAACATTAAAAAGGCATGCTTTCCAATATGGAACATAAAGAGATAATTAGAGTATCCCGATTGTCACTGCAACATTGGTGTGACTTCTCAAAATCTTGATTTACAGAGCCTTGATGAAAAATTTGGAAGAGGAGAGGGTGAATTGATTAATTTTCTGTTGGTTATTCCTTTATTTTGAGGGAAAGTATCATGTAGCCAAAGCTACCTTCATACCTGGACCCCTCCAGCATCATCCTCTATTGTTGAAATTATAGGTATGTTGCACAAAACCTGAACGGGATAAATATAGTTATGATTCTATTGTAATACTATATGTTGGAAATCATTTGAAATAAACCCTTTTCACCAGAATTGATATAATTTATGAAATAAGGAAAACATAACATTTCCATGTAAAATTTTATTTTGTGTGTATGATAGAAATTTTAATTGGTAGTGATTTTTTTCTCATCAATACAGCAGTTCTGAAAATGTTTTAGTCTTTTTATGTTTTAATTTATTCATTTATTATCTTCAAATAGTTGCACAAAGGAGTTGCCCTTTAACAAAGTAATTCATTAATTCAGTTCATCTTGATAAATGTTACTCCCTTCAATATTTTCATCCATCCCTTTCTTACCCACTCCTTCCTTTCCTCTTCTTAATTTTGTAGGATATACATTGAATTTTTCACTGTATTCACACACTTTTCTCTTCTTCATCTGTGCAACTGTTCTCCCTTGACCTGACTCCACACCTGCTTCCTGGTATTTATTTTGTTGAACTTTGACTTTGCTTTTCTAAGAAACTGCACTATTTGAATTTTTTCCTTAAGTCTAACCAAGATTTGTGATGTGGGGCCACTTTATGATTCTCAAAAACTACTGAAAACACAAATTTTTGAGTGTATATCACATTTTTAAAAACAGAATTGAAAGCTTGCATTTTAAGCCATTTAAAAATCAGTACAAATCCCTAAAATTTTGTGCAAATGTAATATATATTTTAACAAGACACCTGTATTAAAAAAATAGTGGCAGAAGTGGCGCTGTAGCTCAAGTGGTAGAGCGCTCACCTTGAGTTGAAGAGCTGAGGAACAACGCCCAGGCCCAGAGTTCAAGCCCCACAACTGACAAAAAAAAAAAAAATAGTGGCAAGATATTGTTTTATATATTTGCAAATCTCCCCCATACAAGACCTAATAGAGTATTACCTGGTTATTTTATCTGATTTTACACAATATTTTTGTGATGTTTTCATGGATAAAATAAATTAAGAGAAGTCAGCCTTGTACACTTCATGTATGAAATTTAAAAGAAAGGAGTTCCATGATATAACTCCTTGGAATAATTAATTGACAGTTTATTCAAATCAATATCAGCAAGCTGAAACATATTTTGTCTGAAGGGGGTGAGTCTTAAGAAGAGTGGCCCAGAAGTAATGAGAGAGGAAAGGTGGGTACAGTCATACTATTCAGTGTACACGTATGAAAATAGAACTAGGTAAATTGAGGGGATGAAGATGAAGCAGGGGATGAGGGGAGTGGTATAGATGAGGGAGAAGAATGAAGAGGTAGTATTGATTAAGATGCATGTACTTATAAATTAACATGTGGAATTGAACCACTTGTACAACTTTAAACTAATAAAAGTAAAGTATAAGACAGGGAGGACTACTATAACCTTTTTAACAAATAGTTGTGAATAGTCTCTTTGACACTATCCCCAACCTGACAATTAGTTTCATAAAAATTAATTACAATGTGGAATCTAAATTTAATTGGTAAACTTCATTGCATCAAAATCCATTGGTCTTTCATTTAATTGTATTTTGTAATATGATACATTGGCTATTGAGACAATATTGTGATGCTGAATTATGCTACTTTTTCAAATGTTGATGAATTTCATTATAGGATATGAGAGCTTCCATTTATTCATTTTGCTAACAAATTCATAGGAGAAATGTTTAACTATTGGAAAGCTGTCAAGCTAATGGAAGCTTTGACTTGAAGTTTAAATTATCATTGGCAATAAATGCTGTCAGTTGTTTTCCTTAAGTGGTAGGCTTACTTTGTTTGGTTTTGATAAATATCTGCCAAATATCCAAGTCTGAATAACCGTATTTGACTGCCAATTGTTCTTTTCAGTAAAAATTGTGTTTTGTGAAAATAGAGCTAGTTCAATTGATAATTTTAACGACGGCACACATTTTTCTCATGGCATTATCATTTCCTTGTTTGCAATACAAGTTTATCTTAAGTATCCTTATTATTTTGGCACAAAGCTTACATAAAGATATGCGTGTAGCAAGAGTCCAGAATTGATAATATTACTAATTTTTGTTAGCTGATTGAGGTCATTATGAAGTAGTAGTTCATATATTGGCTGTGCAGGAATAAGAACTACTATATTGTTTTGGTGGCACTGTCCTGGTTGACTCTAAAATGCAGTATCTAAGTTAATCAATTTTCAAATTCAGTGCCAAGTATCAACACAGTGAAAGAAAAGACCAAGTGAGGATTTCAACAGCAGTCTGGTCAGTGGAGGATGGCTCACACCAATAATCTGAGTTACCCAGGTGGCTCAGATCTGACAATTGTGGTTCAAACCTAGCCTGGGCTGGGAAGTCCATGAATCAATTTTCTCCAATTAAACACCAAAGAAGCTAAAAGTGGAACTGTGACTCAAGTGGTAGAATGCTTGCCTTGAGCAAAAAAGCTGAGGGACAGTGCTCAGGTCCTGAGTTCATGCCCCAGAGCGAGCAATAAAAAAAAACAGACAAATAAGCAAACAAACAAAAAACCTACCAAAACCAAAATATAACAGAATTCTTAGTTCCTTTTGAAAAAGTGTGGATATTTCAACATTCCTGATCCTATTGGACTTTAAAGTTAGTTCTAATCTTGAAATTCTCTGAAGATTTATTCAACACAATTCTTTTTTTTTTTTATTTTTATTTTTATTTTGTCAGTGATAGAACTTGAACTCTGGGCCTGGGCACTGTCCCTCAGCACTTCAGGTCAAGGCTAGCACTCTATCACTTGAGCCACAAGACCCACATCCGGCCTTTTCTGTTTATGTGGTGCTAAAGAATCCATCCCAGGGCCTCATGGATGCAAGGCAAGCGCTCTACCATTGAGCCACCTTCCCAGCTCCCACAGTTCATTTTTTAAAATCAGTGCTGTGCTGGGACTTTAGGACTTCAAGGTTTTACTTAGTGTTTTCACTCAAAACTGGCATCCTATCACTTGAGCCACACGTCTCTACTACTGGGTTTATGCTGTTGGCCAGAGATAAGAGTCTCACGGGTTTTTCTGTCCAGACTGGCTTTGAACCCGAATCCTCAGATCTCAGCATCGTGAAGAGCTAGTATTGTAGTGGGGTTCAGAACCGGCAGACAGTGAGACCCACAGACCACTGAGCTATGGCCAAACAAGATTTTATTTGAGCATTGAAGCATCAGGATGGCACCCGAGGTCAGGATCTCTTGGAACACCTGGAGCATGGGCTTAAGTTGCCCTTTAAGCATTTTCGGCTGGGGTGGGGAGAGGAAGATACAAGCATGCTCAGTAAGGATGCTTGTTGGTTCCAGCCAATGACCAATGACAGAGTCGGTCTTAAACTTTAGGCCTAAGGATTACATGGTTTCCTGCCAGAGTAGGGTATTACATCAAAATTGGCGGAAACCTGGGGAATTGGCGGGAACCTGGGAGGCAGTGATAGGAGGTGGAGGAGTTACTCAGCCTGGTTAAAATACATATGGTCCAAGTTCAGGAGAAGAGAGCAGAAGCAGAGTTATGAAATCCGAATAGCTGGTTAGTCAGTAAACGAGGCTATCCAGGGTCAGAGGCAAAACACTTTTGGTGGGAGCTACTGTTCAGTTTTACAATTACAAAAGCACAGTTACAATTATATTCCAAACTCATCCATCATTTTAATTTTCTTTTAATTTCTATGTAACTTAAATCAAATGTTATACTTCATCCTTATGTTTCCTTGTCACAACAATATTACAGGTATGAGTCACCAGCACCAGGCTTACCATTTTGTGTGTGTGTGTGTGTGTGTGTGTGTGTGTGTGTGTGTGTGTGTGTGTGTGTGTGTGTGTGTGTGTTATATGGCTCACTGAATAAGACTACCTTTGAATGATTAAAAAAAAAACTAGTAATGAATGAAGTAGCTGATTATCTCTGTTAATCCCTTTTTCTGGAGAATGTAATTTATGAAGCGCCAGATAGCAAATGATATTGTCTCTGAGTCCACTTCTTTTGAAGGTGGTGGGGTAAAGAATTTCGCTCTTAATGTCTTATACTGTGTATAGCTATAACCCATTAATGACCACATTTTATTGCATAGTTTCTGATCGCTGGTTGTTTTAAAAAAAATTCTTTCAATGCATCATGAAAATTGTTCCTTTCATTATCTCAGTGAGACTGTCTACTTGCACACAGTGAATCTTATATTGCGCATAGTAGCAATTTGATGTATTTTCTAATTCCCCACATATATTTCCCTCTTGTTATTGATAAAGCAGGATTTTACTGAGATGTCTGGTCATCTCTTTCAATTCCCTGTCTCTCTCTGTCTGTCTCTGTCTCTCACTGTCTGTCTCTGTGTCTCTCTGAGTGTCTCTGTCTCTGTCTCTGTCTCTGTCTTTTGCTCCCTTTTACCTCAGCTGGAAAACTCATTTGCAATTTGTTCTTCCCTGTAGTAACTAGCTTCTTCCTAGTCCTCAGATTCACTTTTTCTCAAAGCATGTTTGCAAAGCATAGTTCAGTCTCCCTGGTTCTATTCTGATGTGCACAGAAATAATCACACATACCAAACTTCATTTAGCTTTTGTTTACTTAACAAACCGATGACATTAAACATTGAAAATTCAGTTCTGTCATCCATATTCTATCACTGTATTGGATATTAGTTTACCCTGTTTGGATCTCATCTTGCCTGGGCTCTACCACTTTCTCCCTGGCAAAGCCACACAGGAATTCTTACTTTTCCCATTTTGTGAGTATTTTCATGTTCCATCTATTGAAAATTTATTCATCACAAATTATCTTCTATTTTTCCATTTATCCATTGGATAGAATAATGTACCTGCTCTCCAAATTCTTATATTGCAGCCTAATCCTTAGTATACTGGTTATTTAAATATAGTACCATTGGGAGGTCATTAGGAGCAGAAGAGGTGGTAGTCACACAATGGAATCAATGTCCTTGTAAAAAGTAACACAAGCAAGATTGTTCTTACTCTTCATAGCCTTGTGAATATACAGTAAGAAGGTGGCTGTTAGCTGGGTGGTGGTGGCTCAAGCCCGTAATTGGTGGCTCAAGCCCGTAATCCTGGCTACTCAAGAGGTTGAAATCTGAGGATCACAGTTCAAAACCAGCCTGGGCAGGAAAGTCGACGATTCTTTTATTAACCACCAGAAAACCTGAAGCGGCATTGTGGCTCACGTGGTAGAGTGCTAGCCTTGAGATGAAGAGCTAAGGGACAGCCCCAGGCCCAGAGTTAGAGCCCCACAAGGAACAAAAAATAAAAAATAATTTAAAAAAGGTGGCTGTCTACAGTCTTTCTCCCAACACTGATCTCTGACCTTTAGCCAAGAAAAAGTATATATATATATATATATATATATATATATATATATATATATGGTTTACTGTGGTATTTTCTTATGATACCTTGAACTTAATAAGACTTTATCCAGTGGGAATATTTCTATCCTCCATAAATTTTCCGTCCTCACTTGGTTGAGCTTCTGTATCAATGACTCAGAAAGCCATCTGTTTCCACTTCTCTGCAGTACTATCTGGAATCCTGGAATCTCTACTCATTTGAATGAGAACAAGCTGTGGCAATTTCATTCTTTTCTGCTGTCCTCAGACCTTTCCTCATGGCTACAGACAAAGCTTCTTTTCTGAAGATCTGAAATACCTAGAATGAAGACCTTTGATTTATATCTTTCTCTCTCTCTCTCTTTCTCTGTCTCTCACACACAGAATATGCATATACATATCTTTTCATGGATAGAGAGGTATATATGTGTGTGTGTGTGTATGTGGGCAAGCGTGTGTGTGTGTGTGTGTCTGTGTCTGTGTTTCTCTTGAAGGAGAGAAAGACAGAGACAGAAGGAGATAAAGAGAGATAGAGAGAAATTGAAAGAGTGTTTTTGTTAAGAGTCATATGGACTTTGTGGCCCAGGTTGTCTTCGATACTTAATCCTCAAATGTCAGCCTTGTGAATACTTAGTCTTCCATAGAATATGAATAATTAACTGATCAGTGAAATTTTGGATGGGTTGAATTATTGCTTCACTTCTGTCTAAAGTCACACTTTTTCTTAGAAGTAGCAAAAAAAGAAGATATTTTGCAAAGATTTTCTATTTCTTAATTTTACTTCCAACTAATTCATAATAATATTCTTTTTTGTTGTATGTTTTTATTGTAAAAATGTTGTACAGAGGAGTTACCGTTACATGATCAAGGTAATGAGTACATTTCCTATTGAGCATTGTTGCTTCCTCCTTAAAACCTGTTGTCACTGTATTTAATTTTGGTACCCTAGGTATTATATCTTTATGTTTATCTGACTTAGGAAAAGGAAGGGGAACAAAAAATTGGCAAGACAAAGAGCAAAGGAGGAACCAATGCAATAGTGATACTCACAAGACAATATGTTGGAAATGATCTGTAAAACTTGGGAGGGGGAATTGGCAGGAGGGAAAGTGGGAGAAAACTAAGGGAGGGGGTAACAAGTTTGACGAGAAATGTACTCACTATCTTACTTATGTAACTCTAACCCCTATGTACACCTCCTTGACACTAAAATTAAAATAAAGAAAACATCTCTATATTCTGACTAGAACCAATCCTACCTCTAAGGAGGTTTGGGGATGTCCAGAGGCTAAAAAGAGTTAGAAGATCTCTATAGTGTTAAAGGTCCTGGGATACTCACATACAGTGAGACCAAAAGAGGACAGTCTTAGGAGAGACTCACAAAGGTGCAATATTCAAGCACTTCTTCATGTGTATGTAAGATAACATACATACTGAAATGAGCTCCAATGATATAGAAACAAAAAAACTTTTTTTCTTATTTCTTTTCTGATAATTCTGTAGTTGTTACTGTGTATATAGTGTATTCAAATACACATCTGTGGGAGGGTGGGGGGATTGCACAGAATCAGGAAAAAGGGTGAAAAGCACTGTATATCATCTCTGACACAAAAATAAAATAAATTAGTAAAAACTAACTGGAAAAAAAAACACGAGTCCTGGGAAGGGGAGATATGCTTCCTAGATAGGATACCATTCTCCTCTGTCCTTCTGTCTGTTTTGAAAATGGAAGGACTCCTCTGTCCTTCTGTCTGTTTTGAAAATGGAAGGACTCCCAGCTGGGCACATCCTGGAGAACACAGTGCACTTTGTTGACTCATAAGATTTTATGAAAGCTGCACTGTCTGAGTTAAATTGTATTTCCTGACTCTGAGGGCACAGAAGATACCCTGTGGCCAATAAAATGTCTAACGTTCCTTCAGTCATGGTCTCTGCTTCCTTTCCAAAATTACACCAGTCACAAAAGGCCCTGATGAGAACAATAAAAAAGTAGCAAGGTTGGTAGTTATCTGTAACCACAAACAAATAGCTGTGTCTGTTTTTATATCAAGGGTTGAACCTTATTTATTAAGATTCTTCAATCAGGTCAATCTTCAGCATCCTCAAAGTTAAAGAATGTCCTTCTCCCTTCCATATTTTGGATGTCGACATTGGGAGTAAAAGCTAAATGCTATATAGCTTTGTTAGCATCTATGTGATGCCTTTTTACCCAAGTGGGTAATTTGCAATTTCTCCACATTCTAGCTTCATCCCAGTTTCCACTGCCATTAGCTATTTTGATTTTTCTAGTACCACATGTCTTTCCTTGCTCTTCTAGATAATAAATGAAGGAAACACATGCAATAGTCTTTATTATAATGTGCTTATAAATAGTACAGAGGCAATAAAAACCAAAAGACAATAAGTCCTCAGGATTGTCATGAAAATAAAGATCACTGGTATTTGTAACATTTATTGCAGTCCTATTTATCTGCACTATTATGAAATAATGATGTAATATTTCTCTAATGCTTTCTCTGAGAATATTTGTTGCTGATCAATGTACACTTAAGTCAATATTTACAATTTCTAATCGATTTACAAGATGTGGATACATCTCTGCGGTTAGCATTGATATTTTTTATTTGTGCACAGGTATGCATCATCCAAATTATTTGATTGCAAGGAATTCAGGATTTTGAAAAGGTTAGATATTAGCAATAAATATTGCTATAAAAGTATGTATATACTAGCAACTCTGCATTGTAAAAGTATTGTATTGTAGTGTCTATCAACTCTATTTGTACTCATATGTATATGTAATTACATATATGCATACATAAAATGTATACATAAAATGTATACATAAAATGCATACATAAAATGTATACATAAAATGCATACATAAAATACCTATATATGTATGTATCTATCACCATAGAAAATTTTGACATGTAAAATTAATCAATGGCTTTATAAACAAAGATGCTAAATACTCTGAATGTTTTTCTTATAAAGAGATATATATCAGAATAAGTTTATACAAGAGTCACTAGTATGACAAATTACTTTAGTAAAGAAAAATAAATACAGATATAACTTGCAATAAAGCCCAAGCACTTGAAAAATGGATAAAATCAAGAGTACATGATTAAATTCCATTGTCTTCAGTTAATTTTCTTGATTTTTTCCTCTTGGTTTACTTTAAATAAAAATGGCTATCAAAACATGATCATGCCAATATTAACAAAGAATGCAGTAAACATAAATAACTTTACTAATGTCTTCTCATCCTTCACAATGGAAACATATATTATTTTAGCATTATGTCAGGGCTAAAACAATTCCAAATTAATTTGCTTTCTAGATGAAATACTCTTCCTTAAACACTGAGACACAGAAAAATAAGACCCTCTGGGAATAAATTCACATTTAAAAGTAAGGAGAGAAAAAAAATCCAGTTTCTATTTTCCTATGAAAACTTCACTGAAGAGCTCCACAAACTGGGTTTTTATGACACAAACAATTGAAAGTAGATCTCCTTCAACTCACTGATAGAGGCCTCCAATTTCTTTGGCTATGTGTTGGATTCACTGTCAGTGTGAGCAAATGACAGACTGTCTCAAAACCCTCACCACATTTTCTCATTCAGTATGCAGTTGAGGAAAGAGAGCATTGAACAATCCAGAAAATAGATGCTTAAAACATGGTCTCTATGCAGTTTGTTCACAGTCAGTGATGCACTTTAGCCAGCAAGTGTTTAATTTCTAACTTAATAAAATTACCAAAACGTGGATCTTCAAATAGAGAGGTATTTAAGCAATGTCTCTTTGGGGAGTGATTGCTATCAACTGCACGGAGAGCGCAATTGGATATTGCAATAGTACTTACTGTAAAATAGCATCTGTTCCTGAGCCTATTAATTCTCTTGCTTATAAAAACCATCCGCCCTTGAGTGCACAGAGGAAAGAGGGTGAAGTCCATGATGCTGATAGATGCAGGATGAGGAGGGGCCAGGCCACCAGGAGCATCCCTGAAAGCCACTTTAAGGCACTAAAGTCCAGCATCTGTTTGCTAATATTATTTTATTACTCTGCAAGGCCATGTCCAGTTTATTCAGTCAGTCTAATGTAGATAATGAACATGAAATCTTTAGGGTAGCTACGGATGTTTCCTAATGAATATAAGAGCTTCAGAAAGGGAAATGATGATAATGGATGGAACAGTGGTCTTTGAATCACTGGACCAAATAAATTGGACATGACATAATAGGTTCTTGTTTTTGCCAGAGACTCACTCTGGCTCCTTAGAGAGAAATTCAATCATTTCTGTTTCGGGCAACTCTTTATCAGCTGTTTAAATTATTAGATGAATAGCTCCAGTGGGCCTGGGATTTTTATGAATAGCTTAGGGTGCTTTTCTCAGTAACCAAAGGGTTTAGAATACTTTGGCTGAGCACATTTTCCTTGCCAAATCTTGTATCCAAAATTACTTGCAATGAACTGATGTGTCTAATTGGTATCTTTTGAGAATTCTTTTCATTTTCCTCTTCATATTTCAGTGGAATAAATTTTAATGAGAGCACATAGGGGTAAAACACATCACCAGTTTTCACTAAGATTAATCACCCTGTTTTTGTTTTTTTTTTTAAGTAGAATATACTGATTTCAAATTGGTAGAGTCTTTAGTTCACAATTTCAATAGCAGTGAAAAGAATAGCTAATTCTCATGCAGTGCTTATCAGCTAAAGTTCTAAATGCTTTTCTTATAAATAGAGCAACTAACATGTGACAAGTAATGCTATTGATCATGCCAATCAAAATGTTTAATGGATATGGCCTGTGCCTTTCTGAGGATAAATATGTTAAGTTACAGTATTCAGTAGAGGTTTTTATAAGGAAGATCATAAAATTGCCTAAAGGCTGAGTATGTGGAGCCCACATTGACAATGTGGTGTATATACACAATGGAATTCTATGCCTCCAACAGAAAGAATGACATTGCCCCATTTGTTAGGAAATGGAAAGACTTGGAAAAAATTATATTAAGTGAAGTAAGCCAAGTCCAAAGAAACATAGGTCCCATGATTTCCCTTATTTGCAATATCTAGTATATGTATGAGTCAAGCAGAAAAGGTCAGATAAGGTGATGTTAGGAAAATGAACCCTAAGATATGTATTTTAAATGTTTTTTTCTTTCATGCATTTGTTTCTAATGCAATTGTAAGATTATTTCTTTGTTGCTTTGTATGTCCCTCCCCCACAGTATAACCTGTGCTTTCACTGTATTTGATGTCGATATAATTTGTGGAGGGGAAGGGGAAAAAGAAGTCGTTTAAATAGGGATACAGGTGGACCCATTGCAACAATAAGATGTACAAGTCGTTATGTTGAAAACGAACTTTACAACTTTGGTGGGGGGGGGGAAGGATTGGGAGGATAGGGGAGGAAGAGAAGGGATGGGAAGGGGAAACAAAGGAGGAGGCTACAATGCTTGATAAGAAATGTACTCATTATCTTGCCCATTTAATTGTAACCCCTCTGTACAGTATTTTCACAATAAAAAAAAAAAGAAACTGCAATTCTGTAGTCAAGTTTAGAGGAGAGAGGACTTCCAGGTCAGTCTTCCACATTGCTCTGATGATTTCCCACTTACCACCTGTTTCCTCTCTACAGAAAGCTGGGCCCAGTATTTTTCCTTGAGTTATCTTGAACTTTGCTACTTTTTCACCCACTCTTGTCTCAATGATTTTAACTTCTGCTGTTGATAACTTAGTCTTTGCCTGTTTCCTATGCATAAGTGTGTTTCTTTCTATTTCTAAGTATTATTTATCTTCCTTAAGTAGTTGTACACAGGGGTTTCAATTCAACTTGTCAGTGTATGAGTACAATGCATCTTGATCAATGTCACACTTTCTATCATGCTCCTATTGATGTGTTTCCTATTAAGAAAACTCTTGTGAGAGGCCCCTGTAAAGATCTTTGTTCTCATCCACCAGCATTACTGCCCTGGAAGCTGTGACCATGCCCTTCAATTTATGCCTAAGACATTCCCTCAGAAGCTAAGGGCCGTTAGATATATATCATGTTACATCTAAATCATATTTTTGCATATATTTCTCCCTAAAAATATGCAAATTCCAGCCAGTCTAACAGCTCTTATGAATTACATTTGATATCAATTATTACTACTAAGATTTCTCCTTAAAATGAGTGGAAGTAGTGTTTTCTAAACACATAATTATCAAAAAATTATTAGCCAATTACTAAATTTGAAATAGTATAAATATGCATGAGTTTAAATATATCTACCCAGTTTCTAATTCTCATATTGTTATAGAAATTTAAGAATTAAATGCAGATACATCTTTCATGAAGAACAAACGTTTAATACAGAAGTTTTTCCAAAGACTAATTATTCAGTTTGTTTTATTGGTTTTTTTGTTCTTACAAAAATACTCTAATTTCTAGGGCATAATGGATCTTTCCATTTTTACCAATTAATTGTACACACTGAATATATTAATGGCAAGAAATCACTCTCTCAGAACTAGTTATATTCTGTCCTGTGTGTTATAAATCTTGACATAAAGATGCACCTTGATGATGGATTCCTCATGTAAGTTTCCTTTACTGTGGAAGATCTTTCACCCCTCTGTTTAGACTCTAACTTTTGATAACTCTACACATAGCCTGGACACTGGGTACCGTGTATGGCTTTGTGTGGCTATCTTTGTCAAGATAGTATGTCTGGAATGAACAGGAACCAATGGAGGGCAAGGTGCAATGTCCAGAAGAGGACAAGGGTCTAAAGGTGTACTGATTGAAAAAATGTGATCCTTTGAAGAGTGAAATACAGTTTCTGTATATGAATATATATATATGAATATAGTTTCTGTACAGTATATGAATAGGAGAGCCTGTGAATCAAAGTATGGCTGTCCATTCTTATTATGCATGGAGCCTTTGTCTTTGACCTGCAGGAATCAAAGGAAAACTTGAAAACCTACAACACATTCTTTTATTCTTGTGACAGTTTATTATGGTAGACATCAAAACACAGCTTCGCAGAGTAAGGAAACTTATCTGTTGGGAAAAATAAGTGAAATTAAACTGGTGATAATAATGATTCCTGGCTAGCTAAAGGGTTTCTGGAAGCTGAGAACCTTCATCATATGTCTTCGAAATGTTACTACTTTGGTTGATATGTGATGTGTTTGAAATAACAGGTTTTATTCATTGATTTATTTATTCTTTAATCATTATTTGGTAGTTGAAATCCAAGCTCAATTTGCCATTTTAAAACAAAGAATTTAAAGAAATATTATTTAAAAAATTTCCAGTCCATCTACCTAATGTGAATGCAAAACCCTATTGTGTATTTCTTTCTCACCTGGTGATCTCTGGAATTGTGTTGTAAATTGTCTATTACACTAAATTCAGGCTGAACTTTGGTTCTAAGTGGCTTAGAGACAGCTCTGTGCTACTCATTAGTGGGATGTTTTTAAGCCCATGGTGGCAGGTACAGGAGAAAATCATAAAATATTTATGAGAAATAGGATATACTGAATTAGAAGTTGGGAGTGTGCCACTGAATTGTACAACAAGTTGAGATGAGTCTGTTAACCCCAGCCCTCAATTTCTCCACTGGCAAAGTGGGGGTGATTGTGTTAGTTCTCCGAGGCAGTTGTGGATTTGAAATATTAATACAAGATGTTTGATACATGATGCCATTCTCAGACCCCTTGAAAATACTATTGCTTCTCTTAGTAAAATATGAGTTCCATAAGAAATAGGGACTTGCAAAATGACATGTTGTTAGAAAAGAAACAGACCAGTGATACAGCTAGCATATAGATAATTCATCTTGAATTTATCCATGATACTCTAAAACATCAGATGAATCCAGACAGAAGGGGCTTGTTCTAACTCAGGAGATTTAGGCTTTGAGCTTCAATGAATATTAATACAGTTCCCTGGGCGAACCCTGGGGATGTAAGACAAGAAGGAGACAGGTTAGTTACTTGAAAACTTTTCTCCTCTATTTCTACAAGTCTTTAAAAACATTTTTTCTGTGTTCAAAAGATTTCAAGCAAAATAGTTGTTAATCAAATGTTTGAAGATCTTGAGTCTTTGTCAGCATTCCCATGTACACAAAAAATATCTTTTCAAACCAGTGCTAAATCCTGCAAATCTTTCATTCTAATGGCAAAAATCATGTTCAAGTTTGAAGGAAATTGCTTAAGACTTTAAAGCAAGGCTTTTCAAACCTTGTCTGTACATTTGATTCACCTTGAGAGAATAAAAAAAAAGTCTTGATGCCCAGGTGGCTTTCAGACCAATTATGTCAAGTCTCCACAGGTAATTCCGATGTGACGCCAAACATGAAACCACTGGCCTGGCAGGATGGAGAGGTGACTTTGATGTGAGCTGCTAGGGAGAGTTTATGAAGAAAGTAGGCTTTGAGAAGAGTTGACAGATGGTCTGAGTTTTGATAGACAAAAGTGAAGGCAATTTAGCTGCTATAATAATATTTTTGAAAGAATATAGAGTGTGTGTGTGTGTGTGTGTGTGTGTGAGAGAGAGAGAGAGAGAGAGAGAGAGAGAGAGAGAGAGACAGACAGACAGACAGACAGACAGACAGACAGACAGACAGACAGATAGAAAGAGAATGAAAATCACAGTAAACATTAAAAATAACAAATTTTGGCTCTATTGCTTAATACCTATGAAAGTGTAGTGAAGTTATTTAATCTCTAAATCTGTTTCTTCCTCTCTTAAATGGGAAATAACTGGCCAATTGTAAAAGTTCTGTACAAGCTACGTGGAAAAATTGGGACCAAGTAGATATTTGGCTCACACTTTATCCAAAATGCTCAACTTTTGGCTAGTATTATAAACTTGTTTCTTTCTTTCTTGAGGTTTTGGGCAGCAAATACAGGTCTTTCTTTATATTACCACTGAGCTACAGCATCAGCCTGATAATCACTTTTATCAGCTGTATATCAGTCCCAATCGAGGTAATATGCTAGGCCCTGGTGTGTGACACTTGTAATCCTTGCTACTCAGTAGATTGAGATCTGAGGATAGCAGTTCAAAGGCAGCATGGACAGAAGTCTGTCAGACTCTTATCTTCAATTAACCACCAAAAGCCAGAAGTGGAGTTGTATCTCAAGTTGTAGAATGTCACTCTTGAAGAAAATACACACACACTCACACACACACAACTAACTAAATAACTAAATAACCAAAGGAGAGAGTTTAAGCCTTAGTAGAGCACAAAAATAAGGATAGTTATTAGATAGATTTAATGAGTTACTTTAGGTCAGATTTTGGTGAGTTTGATACCAGTTTAAGAAGATTTTCCCCCTTTTTCCCCATTGGAACTTATTTTTGAGAATAAAAACCAAAACAAACAATGTAACTATTATATGTGTAGTGTAGTCAACATGCACAGAAATGATAGAAGAAAGCAAGAATCAGGGGCTGAGAAACCAGTTAGGAGAAGAATAGGAGCTCAGGAGTTGTGATACTTTCAATAGTTGAATTCTATGAGAAAGGTTTATTAGTTTTCTCTGTTTCCCTGAGATACTGCTCAGGAAAATTGGTGAATAGTAACTGATTTGGTTTATATAGTAGAAGACAAATCTGAGAGAAAAATATCAACATAGCGGAAGCTCGTACTTAGAAAAAGTAATATGTCCATTTGACTTTTTAAGTTGAATGTAGAGCAGAACTGTTAATCAGATAGGCGGCTGGCGGATGAGAATGTGTTACACACATGGAGGTTTGTGTGAGTGTGAAGGGGGTGGTCAACCAAGAGAAGGCTGTGATGGTCACTCACCACTCATTTAAATTTTCTTCACAACTTTATGAAATTGATGACATCACAGGAGCTATATTTCCACAGGTTGTGAAATCCATGAAGCACAAGTTTTCAAACTCTGTATTTGATCTTAAAATTATTTGAGCAAATTTTTTCTCCATTCTTCTTCTTCTTCTTCTTCTTCTTTTTTTTTTTAGACAGTCCTGGAGCTTGAACTTTTTAGACAGTCCTGGAGCTTGAACTCGGGGCCTGGACACTAACCCTCAGCTGCTTTTTTGTTCAAGGCTAGTACATTACCACTTGAGCCATAGCACCATTTCCGGCTTTTTCAGTTTATGTGGTGGTAAGGAATGGAACCCAGGGCCTCATCCATGCAAGGCAAGCACTCTACCACTGAGCCACCTTCCCAGCCCTTCATTCTTCTTTTCCCTCTAATGGTTGTTTGAGTCACAGTCACCTGACAGTGGAACTCAATCCTTCCTTGTATTCCATCTGCTTGAGAAGACAAAGTCAAATCACTGTAATCCTCACTTTCTCATTATTACCATGTGCTTCAGAATTTTGATATCCTGATCCTGCTGACTACAAGGTTTTTCCATTCTTTTCCTGAACTAGAATTTTTCTTTCTTCAAACTTAAGATAAAAAATATCTGTCTCATTCATAACCTTTTAAATTTTCTCATATTTTTTTTTTGTGTGTCCGGTTGTGGGCCTGAACTTTGGGCCTGGGCGCTGTCCCTCAGCTCTTCAGCTCAAGGCTAGCGCTCTACCACTTGAGCCACAGCACCACTTTCGGCTTTTATTTTTCTGCTTACGTGGTGCTGAGGAATCGAACCCAGGGCCTCATGCATGCAAGGCAAGCGCTCTACCACTGAGCCACCTTCCCAGCCTCTCATATTTGTTTTCTGTCAATGCTTTGTGTATAGTTTACAGTTACAAATGGCAAGCACTTGTTTGTCTCCAATTAGATAATAAGTTACATTAGATGTTACTTTTGATGTATACTTAAAAATTCCTATCACTTATGGTAATAATGTAGCTTTTTCAAGATACATCCACATGCTCTAAATCTCTAGAAGGACATTTGAAAATGGAAAAAAAGTGTTTTGTTTTCCTAAGAATGTCTAGTGAATGCTGTGGCTGATCGGTGATGCTTAAAGTCTAGGGATAAATATTTGGCAATGCATGAGGTCCTGGTTGAAAGTGAAGAGTTTACATGGCAACAAACTTTATTCTTTCTCTCTTTTTCTTTCTTTCTTTCTTTCTTTCTTTCTTTCTTTCTTTCTTTCTTTCTTTCTTTCTTTCTTCCTTCCTTCCTTCCTTCCTTCCTTCCTTCCTTCCTTCTTGTCTTTCTGTCTGTCTGTCTGTCTGTCTGTCTGTCTGTCTCTGACTGTCTGTCTGTCTGTCTGCCTGCCTGCCTGCCTGCCTTCCTTCCTTCCTTCCTTTCTTGTTTTTATTGTGAGAATACCATACAGAGGAGTTACAATTACATGGGCAAGATAATGAGTACATTTCTTATGAAGCATTGTTGCCTCCTCTTTGTTTCCCCTTCCAATCCCTTCCCGTACAACCCCCTTTCCTCCACCGGATCCTCCCCCACCCCCTACGAAAGTTGTAAAGTTCGTTTTTCGACATAATGTCTTGTACATCTCATTGTTGCAATGGGTCCACCTGTATCCCTAGTTAAACGATTTGTCTATATTTATTTACTTGAGTGGCAGAGTCAGATTTGCAGTTGTTTTCAAGTAACACATGCAAAAGAAGAAGAGAGAGGGAAGTTTACTTGGAGAGAGTTCTAAATAAATTGAGCTCAGCCTTTGAAACTATTACTTACTTAGCCATCACATTATGATTTCTTTCCCTAAAATGTAAATCAGAAAATGTGAGCAAACATTAGAAAAGATTGTCCTACCAGTCTCAAAACTAATTAACTATTTACACTCTTAATCTCTTGACAGTTGACTGAAGAATAATTAACATATTGAGCATCCTCTAGATAATGAACAAGTCCCAAGAAGTGTTTTATAATGAAAATTGTTTGCATTCTTTTTGAAGTATAACTTTATTATTACTATTATTATTATTATTATCATTATCATAAGGAGGAGGAGTAGCAGCAAGCTTGAGTAGAATCAACTTCAGCTAATCCTAAAGACAAAGCAAAGTAAAAAATAAATAAAAACATGAATTGCTTTAATCTAGGCAGGGTTACAGAATATTCAGCAGTGATACATTGTCTGTGTTACACAGTTGTTTATGGAGTATTCTTGTCAGATCTCATGTTTACTAAGTACATTTCTCTGGTGGCATTTACTATCCATTCATTGTGAACCTTCCCAAGGTTAATGCAATGATTTTCTTCTATTTTGAAGTCCTGTATTAAAAACAGAGAACCAAAACAGCCTGTTTCTAAAAAGCTTTTTTTTGGCCTTGTACAAAAAGAGAACTGGGTCTATGAATTTTATGGGAAATGGCATGGATATGAAGCCCAATGAGCCCTTTACGCATTCTGGAGATTGCCTAATGTCTGGGCACATATCAATTATCTGATCAATTATCTGTCTCTCAGCATTGTTAAGCTTCTGAAGATTCCTATACTTACTGGCTGATTTATGGTTATGCAAGAAACAAAATTTCATTGTAATCAACCTGTGTTCATGAAATGCCTCTATATCCTTTGCAAGCAGATGAAACCATTCTGTAGTCTATAAGGTGAGTCTTTTTTCAGTCTGTTGTGAAAATGGATTCAGACTCTAAGTGTTGTTCATTAACCTTGGTACATCAGGGAGTTCCAGCTCTTCTTCCAAAAGATGTAATTTTGGAAATTAAGCTCCTTATTTAAAGATGGCAAATTATTGTTTCTTGTGAAGACAGTGGCTCAACATAATGAGTTACTAAACAGATAATTGAGTGCACCACTTTTGAAGTGTTCAACAAAATGAAAAAAGTATTTATCAGCAGGCTGTAATATGGAAAGACACCAGCAGGGGACAGCAAAGAATGTGAAGTTACTGCATTTATACCTAAGATAAAACAGGCTAGAAAGATACTTCTTTTTCCTTTGTTTCTTTCCTTTATTTATTTATTTCTTTTTTTGACAGTACTGCAGGTCAAGCCCAGAACCCTGCATATGCTAGTCAAGCACTGTATCAGTGAATTATATCCCTGACTATACAATAATCTTTTAATAACTATATTTATAGTTATATAGTAATAGATTTATAAGGAAAAATTAGATATTGAATTTCAAGTATCTTCTAGATCTCATAATGCTACTAAATGTGGGAGAAGACTGAGTCACCTTTTTTTTTTTAATTGGTGAATGATGTCAGAAATAAAGGACTGCATTAGGTATGTGTAAAATCTATTCGGAGGCCAGTGAAAATCTCTTTCTTCCTTTAAAGAATACAAAATACATCTATGTATCTTTAGATGCACATTAACTTACATATGTATATATACCCACATTCATTTATTATTGCTAGTAGTGATTACGCATAGATTTTATCCATGTCACACATGTATACTTTTATTTATATCTCATTACAGTCACATATATTTTCTTCCATGAAATAAGCAAGCCAGGCTGATTTGTGCCTCCACACCTGTTGCTTCCTCTTTTCTAGACTCTTCTTGAAACACCTTTCTTGTGACACTCTTGCTGACATCTTCCAGTGTAACATCCTGCACTTGATGTGTTGTTTGTATTCCAACATTTCCTTATATGGTTTGCAGAAGATTATGTTGTTGTTGTTGATTTTTCCTGCACAAACTCATTTTCCTGTTGGTCATATTTTGTTTAAGAAATTTGGAAAGGAAACGTGTTTTATTTGATTTTTGACTCCAGTAAGTAAAACTTCATGAACCCATGCCAGATTTTCCAAGCTGAGAGAGCCATACGAATTTTTTTTTAATGCATAGAGCAGAGACTACAAATTAAATTATGGTTCAAGACATTCACACACAGTGAGACCAGAGGAGGATACTACTAGGGGAGGAACACAAGGTTGCAATGCATCTGTGCCTATGGTTACATGAACTAATATTTATCAAAATGAATTCAAAAACAAAAAAGGTTATATTTCATGGTTAAGATTGATATCAGCCACATTCAATCAATAACTGGTCAAAGTTTTATTGTTATATAACTGGTCAAAGTTTTATTGTTATTCTTAGTAGTATTTTAAACACAAAATTCAACATCATTCATTCTATATCTTGAAGTGTAGATGGAAGAAATTAATCTTAAAAAAAGTTGTCAGATAATCATAATTATCATCACACTGTAAAATAACTTATGTTTATAAAGCTCTCTGATCTCCCCATTCGCCACATCTATAAACTGGATTAAATAAAATTCGACTCAATGCTGATCCTACCATATGCTGCCTGGTACTCCCTGATCAGCTTGGAGTTTAGATTTTAAGTTTTTAAACCCTGTGTTTACAAACCTTCTGCTTATTTTCCAATATTGCAGTGATTCTAAAATCCAAGCCAAGGAGACTTAATTTCCAAGAACCAAATGTTCAAGCTAAAGAAAGATACAATATCTTGCAGTTGTGTGGCCTATTGAATGCCTTTGTGAGAAGTATAGCTTCATGGTTGGAATGTTATAAAGAAATAAATTTGTATTTTATCAACTTGGAATAGCTTTTTTGATGGTAAAGTTGTAAATAAATACAGAATTCAATTTAAAATTTAAGGTGGCAAATGACATGATTGAGATTTCCTTCTTATTGCATACAATGTTATTAAACACACACACACACACACACACACACATCCCTCCATCTCCACTATGTGAGCTGTAGACCGAGAATATAGTTAAATGGTAGAGTGCCTGATTAGCATATTCAGTTCTCTGGGTTTGATCCCTAGCACCACATAAAGCAACTCAAAACAAACAAAATAGTTTAGTGAGTGGAGATTAAAGACAAGTGGTGATAATGCTTTCTGAGCAAATGTAGATCTTCCTCAGAGATCACAGAGCAGACAGCCAGGACAGCGTGTAAACACCAGGGGCCTAATTCTGCCGCTGACTTCCATTTCCTCATGCTTCCTCAGACCTAAAAAAAAATCCTTATGAGCAATTTAAATAGAAAATCTTCAAGAGATATAAACATTTTCCATCTCTTAAAAGGCTATCCTTGTTAAAGCATATTAAAAAGGCTAACCCCTTTTAATCCTTAGAACCTCCTTGTAGATTTTGTAATAAACTTTTAAAATACTAAATGCATACAAATAAATGAATGGTCCCCAGTACACCATAATTCACAACATTTTTAGTTTCTTATTCCCAGAAGCAATCCTGCACAACTCCTACTGTAGTCCCCTCCCTTTTTTCTCCCCCACTCTAAAATGTGCTTAGATATTGGAGTCATTTCGTCCAAGCTTCATGCCATCTTTTAGAATTTGTCTGGGCCTGAGTCATGCATCATTTTAATGAGCCGTTTTTACAAACCTTCAAAATACTATGTATTTGTCTTTTATTATAGCATTTTAGATATCAAATTCCCAGAATAGAATACAAATGGGTGATTGGTTAAAGTGTCTTCTCTTTCATTATATTGCCTTTCCCTCTTACTGCCTCTACTGTTCATTGGTTTTTTGATTAATACAATGTTAGGCATCCAGTGGCCACTATTGAATAATTGATTAATGAATAAAAACCCTATTTGCCAGGTAGCTGGATTAAAGTTCCTGAAGTGATAGAAATTGTCACATAACCATGGTTTGACTTCTTACTTTGTTTATAGGAGATCTCAAAGACATGAGTTAATTATTTATTTTGAATATTCTCATTGCTACCAGTTTCTCTCCAACACAATGTATGGTAATGCTGTCTTACCATGCTTATGTCTGCAGTTATGTTTAAATTGTGACTATCCTATTTATCAGCTAAATTAAGCACTCATCTCTATTAGCACGTCTTGCTTTTTAAAAGAAGTCCTGTAATGTTCCCATACATGTGTACAATATACTATGATCATAATCATTCCTTCTATTACTCCTATTTTTCTCAAACTTCCCTCTCCCTTTTAAACAATTTTTAATCAATTTCACACAAGACATATTTCTCAGCCACAAAAAATGAAATTATATTATATTCAGGAAAATATCTAGAAATGGAGATCATCATCATGTTAAATAAATTAGGCCAGATCAGTGAGACATATTCTTTTTTTGTTGTTGTTTTTGTTTTGTTTTGTTTTGTTGGTCATGGGGCTTGAATTCTGGGCTTGGGCGCTGTCTCGGTGCTCTTCACCCTAAGGCAAGTGCTCTACTGCTTGAGTTACAGCGCCGCTTACGTTTTTTTTTTTGTTTGTTTGTTTTTTGTTTTTTGTTGTGAAAATACTGTACAGAGGGGTTACAATTACATGGTCAAGGTAATGAGTACATTTCTTATCAAGCATTGTAGCCTCCTCCTTTGATTTCTCTTCCCATCACTTCCCATTTCTCCCGCCCCGCCCCCACTCCTGCCAAAGTTGTAAATTTCGTTTTTAGACATAAGGTCTCTTACATCTCAGTGTTGCAATAGGTCCACCTGTATCCCTATTTAAACAATTTGTTTTTTTCCTTTCCCCTCTTCAAATTATAGCAACATCAAATACAGTGAAAGCAGGGGTTATACCATGGGGCAGGGACATACAAAGCAACAAAAAAAATCACATGGTACCTTATAAATATGTTAAATAATAGCCAGAAAGAAAAAAAAAAACACTCGTGTCCCTATCTTGGGGTTCATTTGCTTAACATCATCTTATCTGACCTTTTCTGCTTGACTCAGACATATATTAGTTATTGCAACTAAGGGAAACCATGGGACTTATGTTTCTTTGGGCCTGGCTTACTTCACTTAATATAATTTTTCCAAGTCTTTCCATTACCTAACAAATGGGGCAATATCATTCTTTCTGATGGAGGCATAGAATTTTCTTGATCCATTCATCTACTGAGGGGCATCTAGGTTAGTTCCATATCTTATAATGCTGCAATAATCATAGTTGTGCTCGTAGTTTTAGTATGGTCTGGGCTCTGTGAGTGTCTCAGGAGCTAGCCACTTCCGGTTTTCTAGTGGTTTATTGGAGGTAAGACTTTCCTGCCCAGGCTGGCTTTGAATCTCTATCCTCAGATCTCAGCCTCCTGAGTAACTAGGATTACAGGCATGAGCCACCCTGGGCCCAGCTTCAGTGAGACATGTTTTATCATGTGTAGAATCTAGGCCACATATGAATGTGTGTATACATGCTTCAGAGTGTAGCTTTTGCGACAATGACTTACATTGCTAGTTTTCAGTCATTAGGTGAACAAACACAAATGCTCTAGTGAGCTTACTTTGTCTTCTGTTCACATATTGGGGTTATTAAATAATCTCCAATGATACTTGGTAAATGTCTAAAAGGGTTGGGCCTTCAGGATGACTAGACCCTCCTCCAAATTCTTGATAAATTCATTGAATTATTGATCTATAACTCTTTTAGGCACATAATTTTTAGTCCAGCTCACCTAATCTGTATCTATATCTTTCGTTGGCTGTTTATGAATAATGGTGTGTAATGGTGTGTGTGTGTGTGTGTGTGTGTGTGTGTGTGTGTGTGTGTGTTTGTGTGTGTGTGTGTGTTTGTGTGTGAAGGTCATGGGGCTTGGCCTCAGGGAGTGGATACTGTCCCTGAGGCATTTTGCTTTACCACTTGAGACATAGTTCCATACCTGGCTTTTTTTTGTAATTAATTGGAGATAAGAATCTCATGAACTGTTCTGCCTGAAGTGGCTTTGACCTGCAATCCTCAAATGTCAGCATTCTGAGTAGCTAGGATTACATGGGTGAGCCACAGGTGCCCAGATTCCATGAGTAGTTTTAAATTTATTTTGTTAGAAACTAAATTCCTGATTTCCCACTACCATTCTCAACTACCCTCTCTGGTCTAAAAATCTTCCCCTCCAGCCTCCTCTAGCTCTTTCATTACCTAAGTTAAAAATTATCTCTTCACTCTCCTTTCTCCTCCCGACTGATCCAATGTGGATGGGAGTTCTCTTGGTTCTGACTTTAAATCTAGCATCAACCTTTCCATGTCCAGGCTATATCTCTGGCCCATTCTATTACAACTTCTTTCCTGCATGTATCTATGAATATACACATGTATATGTATACTTGCGTAGGTACAAACACAGTAGATATTTATTATACTTCTTAATCATGAGTGTCACTGTTTTGCTTTTCCTTCCTGTGTGCTAGTTTAAATTCTATTATAAAATATAAATACATTCATGGTATTACTTTTTTTATAGAATTTTTTAAACTTTTTATTTTATTGTAAAGATGCTGTACAGAGGGGCTACAGTTACATAAGTAAGGTAATGAGTACATGTCTTGTCAAACATTGTTACCCCCTCATTTGTTTTTCTCCTACTATCCCTTCCCTCCCCTATCTACCCCCACTCCTAACCCCACCCAGAAGCTGTAAAGTTCATTTCCAACATAGTTTCTTGTGAGAATTGTTGCAATGGTTTATCCTGTGTCCTTATTTAATCATTTTGCTATTCCCCTTCCCTTCTCCAAATTAGATAACTCTATATACAAGATGCAGGGTACCAAAATCAAATACAGTGACAACAGAGCTATACCATAGCTGCATGAACATGCAATAGAAACAAAAAATATAATAAAATAACAACAACAAAGAAAAACCTCTTGTGTCCATATCTTGTGTTTCATTTCATCTAGCATCATCTTATATGATAGTTGTGCTCGTAGTTTTAGCATGGTCTGGGCTCTGTGAGTGTCTCACGAGTTATGTACATAGTTATGTACATAGCTATGTACATAGCTTTTGAGCTTTTCTGCTAATCTGATAAGATTAACCTAGACATATAGTGATTATTGCAAATAAGGGAAACCATGGGACCTATATTTCTTTGGGTCTGACTTATTGACTTAGTATGATTTTTTTTCCAAGTCTTTCCATTTCCTAACAAATGGGGCAGTGTCATTCTTTCTGATGGAGGCAGAGAATTCATATATATATATATATATATATATATGTGTGTGTGTGTGTGTGTGTGTGTGTGTGTGTGTATGTGTATACATATATATGTATATATATATCACATTTTCTTTATCTAAAGTTCTCCTATCTTACTAATCCCACCTCTTTCTCTCTCTCTCTCACAATGACCTCCCACCACATGTGTGTCATTTTACAATATTTTTTGTGCATTCCTTAACTGCAATTACCAGTACTGAAAGAAAATAGTTTCATCTGTATTTTTTCCATGTCCTAATACAATGCCTTTCCCAAGGCACTTAAGAAATATCTTAACTCAATGAATGAATAAACTCAATCATTAATATTAATATCATTAGTGTTAATTATTAATAATTATAAGAATTAATTATTGATATTATCATTAAACTTGGTATCATGTTTAATATTAATATGAAATAAACCAAGTTACCATATCTAAGATACTTATCAAAAATGACACTAATCAAAGACACTCAACATAGTTTTCATAGGCTAGTATTTTCTAGATAGTGTGCTGTTTATTTCAGGTTATTTGGGTTCTTAGGGACTTGTCCAGGCCACCAGTCCTGTATCTAATTCATGCTCACTGATGAGGATTCTCCAGTGAGATAATTTATAAACTATGAGTTATTTTCTGTTCTGGGACAATCTGGTGCAATTTGCATCTTAATTTAGTAAAAATTATTGTTAAAATACAAACTATATTGTTTAGTGAGGTAGCAATAATTTTTTAAAATGAAATTTTGTAAGTTATTTTTAATAGATATAAGAACAATGAGTGATTTCAACTGTAAGACAAATTTTGACCAAGACAGGTCAAAATTTTAGCTGATACTGTTAAATTACAACTGTCTGGCCTTATGAAAATTGTTAGTAAAGAAATACACAGCCAAGTGTAAATTGATTCTTTACATTTCAAACTAAATATAAGTGAAGTTAGTAACATTTTGAATTATGTATTTCATAAATTTAGATGTATATATAGGCTATTTTTTTCCAGACCATATGAAGACCTGTGTTAATATTATTTATTAAGGTTTTCAACAAACAAGGTACTTCATTTTTGTCAATTTCTCTTAATAGCCTGAGGTAAATTTATCTACACAAAACAAAACAACATGCATTTTATTTCAAAGAAGAAATGGTTTGTTTTACTCAAGGGTCATATATTTGGTTTCACCACTTTTCCTTGACCTTTAAATCAATCATAAATTCGATGCTTTATTTGCAGAATCTGAATTTGAGTTATACAGTAGATATATCATGGTTAACCAATCAGGAATATTGAGAATTGTGCAAACATTCATAGACTGATTTATTTATAATTCCAAAGGTGGCAATGCAACATTATACATATATGTTACATATTATCTATGATGTCTGAAGTCTTATGATATATTTACTAGGGTGTACATACTACAGTTACTAAAGTGTACATAGTAAAACAAATCTTAATTCCTTTGTTGGAATATTGTCCTTTATATAGATGATAGCCATACTTGTCAGGAGTCACCATAGAGAAAGAAACAATGAAATAGATAGATTCATATATGAGAGGAAATGTTTTCTAAGGAATTGGTCCAGGCATAAAGACAATGGGAAGATAGCAGCATGGCTCATTACAAGTTGAAAGCCTTCACAACTGAGGAAGCCAATGGTGCAACTCTCAGGCCAAGTCCAAATTCCTGAAAACCAAGGCTATTAGTGCAAATTTTGGAGTCCAAATGCTGGAAAGCTTATAATCAAGGTCAGACTAGAAGGGTCTCCAGCCATAGAAGAGATGATTTGCTTTGCAGTTTGAAAAGGAATACACATTTCAGTTAGTAAACATGGTGAAAAAAGATCTGTCTATTCTCTAAAGGACAGGTACTAGCTCATCTTCTGGAAGAGATTGAACAGAAGAAAAGACAGACAAATGGTAAATATTATCTCTTCTCTTCTGGGACTGGGTGATCAGAGTGCTCTGCCCTGGGACATCAGATTTCCTAGTTTTCTTGCTTTTGGGTGTGGACTGGACACTGACCTCCTATGTTCCTATTCTCTAGCTGGTAACAGCAGATGACAGACATCTCAGAGTTTATAACCTCATGAGCTAACTTTCCATAATAAAGTTCTTTCTAAGCATCTCTCTCTCTCTCTCTCTCTCTCTCTCTCTCTCTCTCTCTCTCTCTCTCTCTCTCTCTCTCTCTCTCTCTCTCTCTCTCTCTCTCTCTCATTGTTCCTGTTTTTCTGGACAGTCTTGATTAGTATCCACATTGGTGATATCTAGAGAGACATTTATTATACTATAATCACCACTGAAAGTTTGGTTCATGGGATGCTACATGAGCATTAAATCACTGAGCATGTCTGATATATAATATTTAAGGGGGAGGGAGGAAAGTGGAAGAAAACAAGGTGTTAGGAGGTAACATTGTTCGACATGAAATGTACGTATTTACCTTACATACACAACATTACCTTACGTATACAACTGTAACACTCTGTATATCACCTTGCCAATAAAATTAAATAAAAAAAGATATTACAGAAACATAGCAGAATGCTCAAATCTGCAGTATTCTCTGAAGTACAGAGTTCATATTGGAAAGTCCAAGTATGCAATCAAGCTCTGAGACCAGTTGCACGATATTGCTGGATCACTCTTCCTTTTCATACATATGTTAATGGAGACTTCGATGAATTTAGACTTTTTCATGTGTATTGTAAAAGGAAAAGTTAGCTGTTGTTAGCAGTTTCCTTCTTGTTCTTTCTTTTACCTCTGCTGCTGCTTTTCTGAAATTCCAGGCCTCTGGCTGTCTTTGCTTTAGTTCCCTTCCAGTGTTCATTTTTACATTAATATATTCATATTTAAGAGAAATATGCATTTTTCTTCATTTTTCTCTCTTCCTTACCTAATACTTTTATCCAAGTATGACATGGATACCATTAGATTCACATTGTAAGAGTACAACTTAACATTTTTGGTAAATGTGTAGAATTAGGTAACTTTGATTAAAATCCAGTTTTGAAACATTTTCATTTCTCTCAAAAGTTCCCTCGTGCCTTGTTTATATGCAATTGCCTTTTCCACTCAGTGATGTACATTTAAACACCTATATTACAACTTTCACAGATAACTGCATTAATGCTCTATTTTAGAATGCTGAAGCTTTTTTTTAAAAGAGGTAATATTGAGAAGCAAGTTGTTGTAAAACAGGTGACTGGAATCAGATATTGTAGTAAGAAGTTATGGAAAAATTTCTACAGAATTGCATCTGGAATGGTTCAATGTCTGATAGCATTAAATATGTACCATTATATCTGGCTCGGGTGATGTTGTAAGATGGAGTGGAGGTACAGAGAAAGGGCATTGCATGGTGGTAGTTCAAGTATGCAGCAAGGAAACCTGTGTTTTATCCTTTCCTTTGACCTTTACTGGTTTTAGTTTGGGGACAGTATCTGATACCACTGACCTGTTTTCTCATTTTAAAGTGGGGGTAGTACCCATTTTCTTTTATTGCTTTAGTGGGTAACAGTTAAGGCACTGTCTGTGAAACTCTTTGCAAAACTGCTACACAAAGATTAGCTTTTCCCTTTCATATGTATATGGACCAACCAGTGTTTACAATTAGCTCATTTTACCAATGCTTTAAAGCTGAGTTGATAAATTACCGTAGTATTTTTCAGCTCTGTATTTATAGACTCTGTAATTCATTAGCTCCATGACTGAAAGTAATTAACATCCATTGCAATTACATTTTTTCCCATGACTTGAATAACCAAAGTTTTAATATTAGCAGAACATGTGGAAAATATATTGAAATTTCAATACAATTCCATCTTTTTATTCCCTGAAATCTAATGTTTGACTTTTCTTGATGAAAATTTTCAAGAGCTCTCATCTTTCTAGTTGAGAAAGAATTTGAAGTAGCTAGTGGCACTCGGCAGGAAGCAACCCACATGATGTGATTGTAGCTTCACTCTCTGTGAAGGTTAAAAGCTCAATACTATCTTTCTGTATAGGTAGAGTCAGAGCAAGCTATTCGAATTGTCTTAAGTGGAAAAAAATGGAATGGAGAATTGATGAAATTTTTCCAAGCCTACTTCTCAAACATATTTATTTATTTATTTTTTCTGTCAAATTCTGCTATGTTTGAAAGGAACCCATTGCTGACACAGTCATATAAACCTGTATCATATGACTTTCTTTATCGTGTGCATAGCAAGGAAAAAAAAAACTTTTGCAGACTAACATTTCATAGTCTTAGAAAACTGAGCAAGTCCATTATTTCTTGTTAGGGTACCATATGGTTTGGGTCAGCAATTGCCATATTACTTGCAAAGAATCGGGCCATTCCAAAGTCCTAAACTGAAAATTGATTGGCAACTTTGACAAGAATAAAACACAGACTTTTAACAACCATTGTTTTTGTTAAACCTAAATCATAGCTTTCAATTGATAATAAACATTGAATTCTTCCTTTTGTTTGTCCATTGCATATTGGTAAATGATACTTCCACATCTCCCTTTTCCAAGCTTTCTTGTTCTCTAGGTAAATACTGACTTGCATAATTTCATTTTGACTTTGGATTAAATTTTACTGACTTTAAATGATTAATTTATAATTGAAGTATGAATATTTTGCCATCACATTCATAAAGCAAAAATTTATACATGGGCTTACACAGTTTACAGGACCAAGCACTGCTCTCCATATTCATTTTCTGACCCGCACTTGACACATTTGTTTTTGCATCATTAAACTTCAACTTTTTTTTCCCTTCCTATTTTAAAATCTTCAGCGCTAGCAGTCTCCTCTTCCTGGAATGCTCATTGCCCTAATCATGCCATAGCTGGCGTTGGAGTCAGTTTCCCAGGAAACAGTCTCTGAGGTGGAAATTAGGATGCGGAGATTTTATTAGGGAATACTCTCAGGGTCAATGCTGTGCAAGGGAGGAAAGCAAAATTAAGTACAGAGAGAACTTGGGTTGCAACACAGCTCCACAAAAGGCTTCAGGTAGGCCCACAGGTATCTTTGAAGTGGGATTGGCATTCCAAATGGACCATAATACGGCTGACTAGATCAGTCCTTTGTTCTTCATCATTAATAGTTACTGGATGTAAGATGCTCCTGATAGGAGTACGATCTTCAGCAAGAGAGGTCTCTGCAGTGAGAAAAGCTTCCAGTGAGGGCAAACAACTGGGAGTTCTTAGCCAGCAGCACTTGTAACTGCAGGGGGAACACCGCTGAATCCTCAGGGAATTCTCAGTAGCGCATCTCAGGGTTGAGGCCAGCTGCTTTCCCCTGGTTTTTCCTATTTCAGCTTCAATGCTCCCCTTCCGATGGGCTTTTCAGGATCACTGTGGGAACCCCTCCATAGTCCCATACCAGTGTAAAATCCTCTCCCTGCGATAAGTGGAACTCATTACTTACTTCTCATCATCATATTATGCCCAAAGGGCTGCGTCAATACTATGGTGATTAACAGCCTGGAAAGAGAGAGACTCCCTGTGGCTGGGAAAAATCATGCAGGCTGTGACCTGCCCATGGAAAGAGTCTCAGGGAGCAGGATTGGGAGCAAAGACTAGGGGATCCATGACCAGCTAGCACTTGAGGGCTGTGTATGCCTGACTTCAAGTTAGAAGCCAGGGTTCTCAGTCATAGTGATACAGCCCAAGGCAAATGAATTCCACCAGCCATTGGGAAAGGAGGGTCTCAAACTCCACAAAGAATGCAAATCAAAATCACAAGGAGTTATCAGCTTGCACTTATTAGAATAGCTAGCAGCAAAACACAAAAGGCAAGTGCTGCCCTTAGACTCCTATCCAAGAAAACTGAGATAAGAAGTTTGTGTTGTGGGGCTGGGAAGGTGGCTCAGTGGTAGAGCGCTTGCCTTGCATGCCTGAGGCCCTGGGTTCGATTCCTCAGCACCACATAAAGAAAAAAGCCGGAAGTGGCACTGTGGCTCAAGTGGAAGAGCGTTAGCCTTGAGCTGAAGAGCTGAGGGACAGCGCTCAGGCCCAGAGTTCAGGCCCCATGACCGGACCCAAAAAAAAAAAAAAAAAAAAAAAAAGTTTGTGTTGTTTTATTATGTCACAGAATCTGAGTGATCAAAGGGGGGGGGGAGAGGAAGAGAACGAAAATACACAGTCATTTCTTATGACATTATTATTATTATATTTATTTTTGTTGGTCGTGGGGCTTGAACTCTGGGCTTGGGCGCTGTCCTTGTGATCTACTGCTTGAACTACAGCTCCACTCCCGGTTCCCTAGTGGTTTATTGGAGGTAAGAGTCTCAGGGACTTTCTTGCCCGGCGCCGGGCATGACATTATTATTTTAAACTCATTGTACCATATCATATTTTCTCTGTGTACTATCGGTTTTCATTGCTAGAATGGAAGCGACCTGGAGACTTGCATATGGGCAGTTTTGTTCCCAATTCTTTAATCAGTGTTGAATGCTGTGAGGAATTGGAAAGTATTTCATCCTTTCCTCTGTTTTCTCCTTGTTAAACCCAGAAATGGTGGGACAAAGGGTGAACGAATGCAACAGTGACATTCACTAGACACTCTGGTGGAAATCAATTTTACAATTTGAGGCAGGGAGTGGAATCAGGGTGGGGGAGGGAAACAGGAGAAAATGATGGGAGGGGGGGTAACACTGTTTGAAAAGAAATGGTCAGATAAGTTGACTTTAGGAGAAATGAACCCCAAGATAAGGACTCAAATGGTTTTTCTTCTTGCTATTGTCTCTAACATATTTATAAGAGATTTTGTTGTTGTTGTTTTGTTTGTTCCTCCCCCATGGTATAACCCCTGTTTTCACGGTATTTGATGTTGGTATAATTTGTGGAGGGGAAGGGGAAAAACATATCGTTTAAATAGGAATACAGGTGGACCATTGCAACAATGAGATGTACAAGACGTTAAGTCGAAAAACGAACTTTACAACTTTGGCGTGGAGTGGGGGAGGGGCAAGGATGAGGGGGGAAGATGGGAGGGGATGGTAAGGGGAAACAAAGGAGGAGGCAACAATCCTCGATAGGAAATGTAGTCATTACGTTGCTCATGTAATTGTATGGTATTTTCACAATAAAATAACTTAATAATAAAAAAAGAAAAAAGGAAGTACTCATTAACTTAATTATGTAAGTGTAACTTGTACAACATCTTTAATATCTATATCTGTATCTCTATTGATATCTGTATCAATATCTATCTGTATCTCTCTCTATAGATATAGACATATATCTGTATTTCTCTTTCTCTTTATCTCTCTCTATATACATATATACTTATGAATACATACCTTCCCATTCCTTCCACTTGTTTTCCATAAACATGCAAATCGATGCTACTCTATGTCAGCTTCACACTTTCATGTGATTATGCCATATTGTTGCATAATGTGGGTACATTGTGATTTAACATGTCCGTAATAATAGGATGTTTTCACTTCCACTGTTTTTGAACAGTCACATAATTTTATTTTGTATACATTTTCCTGTAAACACACCAAAATTTGTGTAGAAGGGAACTAGTTTGGAAATTACTAAGGGGTAGAGAGTTTTTTTCCTTTTCACCTATATTTATTGCTAGAACTGTTCTAGTAATTTTTAAGAGACTGTGTCATTTCTAGTTCTGATCAGGTAATAAACAACTTTCTTAAATCTTTCAGTGTTTTCTCATACTCAAATAAGATCTTAACTCCTTAGTCTAGCATTAGTCTAGCCCTCTAGCCTTGTATTACTAATATATTGCAAAGATCTTCTATTCCCCATGCATCTTAAGACATTTATATTCTATGTAGTTTACTTTTTTTTCCCTTAGAAAGAGATCTTTTTTTTAGTTTGTGGTACTCCTATCTTGTCATGTAGCTTGAATGTTACATTTTCTCATGAAACACTCACTGATTTTCATAGCATTTGATAATATTGTTAATTAGTTTCTTGTATCTATAATGAAATATTTTACACAAGCTAATTATGAAGAAAAAAGTGATGTTTTTGTTGCTTAGTTTGGTTTTGTTTTGGGGGTACTGGAAATTGAAGCCAGTCTTTTCTTGAAAGAAATATATATATTGTTAAGTAATTGTACAAAGTGGTTTTAATTTAATATGTTACTTTGTGAGTACAATGCTTCTTGATCAATATCCCTGTTTGTATCATTTACTCCATTCTTTCCAAAATCCACCCATTCCTTCAATTTACCTAATTCTATTTTCATATATGTACAAACATTATAATAGCTTTCACCAATCCTTCTCTCCATTTAGCTGCTTTCCCACTTTTTAACTTGACCCCCAACCCACCACACAAATTTCTGCTTCCTAGTATTCATTTAAATTGAGTTAGTTGTACAAAAGAAATACAAAATTGGAATCCTCCCTGGCCCATTCTTTACTTTAGTTAACATATTTGTGTATATATGCATAGAATTTTCTGTATGTTTACATATATAAATCAGATCTATCTTCCTCCTGTGAGGCAATCATGTATCTTTTTTCTCTCTGAGCCTGAATTACTTCACTTAACATAACTATTTCAGATCTTTTCATTTCTATGCAAGTGACAGAATATTCTTAATAGATGAGTTAGATTTAAATTTTCACATATATATATACACATTTACATACATGCAGATATATACATACAGATATATCTCACATTCTTGATATATTCATGCATTGAAGGACATCTGGGCTCTTTGCATAACTTGGTCATGGTGAATAGTACAGCAATGAACCTAGGTGTGCAAGTGACTTTACTGTATCCTGACTTTAATCTTTTGGATTATGCTCAAGAGTGCTATTTCTGGACCATGTAGTAACTGTATGCTCAGTTTGAGGGGGATTCTTTAACTGTTTTGCACTGTGGTTTCACCAGTTTACAATCCCATCAGCAATGCAATAGAGTTCCTTCCTTTCCTCCTCCCTCCCTCCCTCCCTCTCTTCTTTCTTTCTTTCTTTCCTTTTTTCTCTCTCTCTTTCTCCTTCCTTCCTTCTTTCCTTCCTTCCCTCCTTCCTTCCTTCCCTCCTTTCTTTCTTCCTTCCCTCCTTCCTTCCTTCCCTCCTTCCTTGCTTGCTTCCTTGTTTGCTTGCTTCCTTCCTTCTTCCTTCCTTCCTTCCTTCCTTCCTTCCTTCCTTCCTTCCTTCTTTCTTTCTTTCTTTCTTTCTTTCTTTCTTTCTTTCTTTCTTTCTTTCTTTCTTTCTTTCCTTTCTTTCTTTCTCTCTTTCTCTCTTTCTCTCTTTCTCTCTTTCTTTCTTTCTTTCTTTCCTTCTTCCTCTATACTGGGCAAGAGTTCTGTCTCTGAGTTCTATTGCCCTTGTAAAGAGTATTGCCTAGGCAGGAGGTCGTGGTGAGGGGCAATAGTCGTGGAGGTGGGAGGGAAGGGATAGTAGGGGAAAAACAAAGGAGGAGGAAACAATGCTTGATAAGAAATGTGCTCATTACCTTGCTCAGGTAACTGTAACCCCTCTGTACAGTATTTTCACAATAAAAAACTTATTTAAAAATAAATATATTTTTTGAACAGTGTCACTCCTTACCTTGCTCTCTCCCAACCCCCATCCCCACCCAGTCGCTGTCCTTACTCACAGGATATCTAGTTCATTTTCAACAGTGTCTAGTGAGTGTCACTATTGCATTTGTTCACCCTTTGTCCCACCATTTCAGTATCCCCCCTTACTCTGCCAAAGACATACAACACCAACAAAACAAAAGGAAAACAAAAACAGCCAAAAAGACCAAAAAAGACCCTCTTGTTTCCATTTCCTGGAGTTCATTTTGATAAATATTATTTCATAAAATCAGATGCACAGAGCTACACATACTTCTTTTAACAGAATTGTTAAGCAAAATCTTCTAAATCCTGTGACTGCCCAGTACATTGGGGCTGCTCTCTTTTGACATGACTGTAAGACTGTGTTTGTGCTAGGCTATTCTTATTCAATTCTGCTTTAATTTTGAAATTTAATTTTGTTTATTCCTTCCCGATTATAAACTCATTGAAGCAAGAAAATTTCTTCAATTTAATTAACAAAATATTCCCACAACTTCTTACTCTCTCATTTATGTTTAGTGAATTAAAGGTTCAATTTCATTTGCATTGTGTTTAATGAGGAAAACCATAGTTTGGTCTACAGGGAAAGGCAGCTGAGTCTGGGCCAATCATTCTCCTTTTGGAAGACTCTGTCGTTTGGTTTACATTTCTCCACATTGTGATGCACTGTGTCAGCAAGCACTGCTATTCATGTGTGGGTTCTGTGAGCATTTGGCTCCCAGATATTATTTTAGCCAATCCCTTTAAACAGCATTTATAGAAAAATTTTTAAATAAAATATGATGATCTGGAATCAATTTGAAGAGCTCATCAGAGTTCATGGCCATGAATGCTCTGTGTCCAGAAGACAAAAGAAGTTCTAGGGATAGACCAGGGTGAAACTTTCCTGTATATCAACCTTCCCCTTCTGTATATTTCTCATGTAACACAACACTAAGTTGTTTTCAACACAATCTGTAAAATTAGCCACAGAGGCTCTGGGACAAATCCACTGATCAGATGAGAAGTTTCTTGTTTGTTTGTGTGTGTGTGTGTGTGTGTGTGTGTGTGTGTGTGCGCGCGCGCGCGCGAACACGTGCTTGCTCCAGTACTGGGGCTTGAACTCAGGGCCTGGGCATTATCCCTTAGCATTATTCTCTCAAGTCTGGTGCTCTACTATTTGAGCCACAACTTCACTCCTATCTTTTTGACGCTTAATGTGAGATAAGTATGCTATAGTTTTTCCTGCTAAAGCTGGCTTCAAACCAGAATCCTTAGATCTCAGCCTCCTTCGTAACTAGGATTACAGGCATGAGCCAGCAATGCTGGGCTTGAGAAGTATTTTATGTATGATGTTTTTATTATTATTATTTGAATTCTTGACCTATAAAATATCATTACCTCCCCCGTAGTCCCTTTTAATTAAGTAATCTGATAGGGAAACTGATTATGAATGGAATAAAGGTGAAATCATTAGATAATTACTGCCTACATCTAGAGCAATGTCTTACCTGTCACCTGAATACCCGAGTTCTGCCTTTAAGATAAAATAAGTTGCTGTTTGTGACTGGGTCTTGAACTCACAACATATGAAAACCTTCAAAACAGACCTGCTTTCTCTTTGTAATAGTAATATATGATTTAAAGCCTTTCTCAAAATAGTTTGAGTAAGTTTGCTTTGAAACACAGATTTTCATTGGTTTGCAAACATAATCCCTTTTGACAATTGAAAATGAAGGATGGGAAGGTAAAATAGGCTATGTTGTGGAAAGGTATCAGCAGGAATAAGGAGGGTGAGTGAGTTCAAATTTAAAATATTTCATAGATAGGTGAAAACAGAACAATGAAACTACAGGAGAGTGTTATAAGAAGGGAGATAGGAGTAAATTATAAATAAAGAGAGGTTGATGGGATAGATTGTATGTATGCATGTGTAAAAATGACATAATGAACCCCTTTTCGGTACAATCAATATCTTCTTATAAAAATCATAAATAAGATCTGTTTACAACAAAAAAGAAAGAAAAATGTTCCAATGACACTGAAATACAGAAAGAAAACTGTAGAATTCTCCATTGTTCCTTTACCTTTATATTCATGAATAGTTAACTGTTAGTAATTTGGGTTACATCTTTGCCTATGAAGCAAATGTATGTGTAGTGTGTGTGTGTGTGTGTGTGTGTGTGTGTGTGTGTGTGTGTGTGTGTGTGTGTGTGTGTGTGTGTAGTGAAGACATATTCAGACTATATCATTATTCTTCAAATTATTATTTTCATTCCAAATATAACATGAGTTGCTTCCATGTGAATGCATAGCTGTCACCTTGCACAACCCTCGGGCTGAAGCTAACATTATTACAAAGCTTTTTCTGCAATACTGGCCTTGTTTGTATTCACCATATTTATTTGTCCAGCCATCCAGGGAACAGCTAGTTCAAAGGTGAGACAGTGCAGGTGTGGATATTTGCATTGCCCATAGCTCCCCGGAGGGCTGCTGTTTCTTGCTCTTTGATCTCAAGTTGTATGAGTGGAAAATAATCTTTCTTTTCGATAGGCTGATTACTTCTCATAATAGAAAGAAAGGTGTAAAACAAAGTTGAACATTTTTCTTTTTAATTATTTACCACAGAGTCAAACTAACCCTGCACACTTCTAGGGTCATTTGAAAGCAAAGCTCTTTACCACATGAATGCATTTTCATTTCATGACAATAGCTAGTCATTTCTACTGGGCTGTACATGTCTAAAGCTACACATTGATGCAAAATATTGAGCTGCTTCCTCCTCTTTTTCTTCCTCCTCTTTTTCTTCTTCCTCCACCTCCTCCTCCTCTTCCTCCTACTCCACTTCCTCTTCTTCTTCGTCTTTGTTCTCATCTTCTTCATCTTCTCCTCCTCCTCTTCCTTCTCTTCTTCCTCCTCTTCCTCCTCTCCCTCCACTTCCTCTTCCTCCTATATCCCTCCTCCTAATTCTCCATACTTATAGATTTTTAAATATGTAGACAATTATTTTGTCAAATTAAATACGGGTTGAGAAAAATATTATCAAGTAAATGGAAAAGGTCCTTTATTATTCCATTTCCATATATTGTAATATAATGTAGTATATTTATTATATGGTATATATAAAAATAGACATATATATGGTGTATTTTTCTTGATTATTTCTCACCATAGCTTAGGTATGTAATTAGCTCACAGTGCTCTCAATGTCTTTTGAGAAGGCCTAAACATGAATTTTCAGGATGTGAAATTAAGATATTTTTATATTTTTTCTTCTGTTTTAATCTACATGTGATAGAATTTCCTTCATCTACCTTCTTGAAACCTAAACTGTAGGATTTTGTTTTATATGTTCTCTTTCAATTAGGCACTGAAAATGACTATACATATTGGCAATTCAAGTTTGAATTTATGTTGTCAGTTGTTTTTACCTTGCAAACAATAGTTTAAAATTAACCTAATTGCTTACATACCTACTTTATCAGCATTTGAATTTTTATCTGTTGCTATTGATCAATAATTTATGGGCTATTGTGTGAGATTTATTTTTGTTCCCACATTTTCCCCACTGAAAACAGTAACACATATTTCATTTCTAGTTCTGTTTTAAAATTTTCAATATTGAAAATATGAAGGACCACAAACTATGAGCAATTCATCTGCTTTCATAATATTTTGGTTTCATGTAGATTATGGTGATATGAGATAAAGTATGAAAAAGATAAAGCATGGTTTGGTAAAACCATATATCAGTTCCTTCATTAATAAATTCCTTTGACTAATAGCCATTATTCGGTGTTAAGAGTTTGTCTATAAACCCTCTAAGTATCATAATTCACTTTGATAGAACTTCCTGAATATACCTTATAAGTTAGAGACCAGTTTTCTTGGCTTTTACCAATTTAGTCACATACAAGCAGAGATGTTTGATCATATCCTATTCCTGGCTTCACATTTCTAGTCTCAGCTGGGCAGAAATGAAAGATTATGAGTGTGTTACATTTCTATAGCTCTTTCATTTCTACCCCAACCCTAGCTTACTTTCATGTCTGCAATAAAAATTTTGATCCAGGTTGGATTTATGTGCACATTATATTTTTCAGATTGACCTACAGTGTGACAGAATTTTTCAATAAAACCTTATCAGGTTGCTATATACCACTGCAACTAGGTACCTTAAAATTAGATGGAAGACACAGGGTTGGTTCATACAGGATGAACTGACTGGATAAAAAGTGGGTTTTACCTTGTTTCATATTTTGGAGCATATAAGCCACTTTAAAAGTTTGCAAGTCTTTAAAGCATTAGCTTTAGATATTCTAGATGTGCTAAGGTTAGAGAGTGCAGTGAGCAGTTTGAAACACGTGCAGAGGAAATGCTGATATTCTATTATATTAAGGAATGTTGAGAGAAATTCCCGAACATGTGGAAAGAAAATCAGAGAGCAGATTTTCTTGTGTAATTCTCTTCTTACAGACTGGGTAAAAGATGAACCATAAGCCAGATCATTGCCTCCCATGTTGTCTGAAATTTACTGATCATAATTTGTCATTAGTGTTGCAATTCATAATTGGCATGATTTGGATAAGAGAAACTATTTTACTGAGTTCACACCAAATAGTTCAGGGTCCAAATCTATAGGTCCATTTGGAGCTCACAGATTCCCAAAGCTATCTTGAGAGCTGGTGTGCATACTGGTTAGAATAGCTGCATGGTTAGAATTTGAGTCTTTAACCAGGCATTTATTAACAGAATAACTCTGTGCTTTCTTCTCACTTGGAAAATGAACACTGCTGATCTCCTATCATTGATGTAATAATAAATACTCAACAAATGCTTCTAGGGAATGGCTCATGGAACACAGTATATATATAGTAAATGCTGTTTCTTGTTATTTTTACAGTGTTATCATTGACATCATTACTTTTGCTTTGGAATTCTTTTTAGAGTGAACTCTGGAGTACAGGATGTCCAGATTGAAATTCCTTGATCTAAACTCATAGGTTTGTTCATTTAAATTTCAACTTCAAAAAGTTATTTAAATGAACAAAACAAAGATTTAATATTTTTATTGTGTATCAGGGAAGGGGAAATTTTTTAGGCATTCTCTCTCTATACACGTACACACATATTTATATATATGATTAATTCAAAATAGTTTTCTCATTCTGTTTTGCTATTCAACAAGACTTGACAAAAGTCAGTCAGATTATGAACCATATTTTATTAAGAATGCACAGAATGCTTTTCTAGCAAAAGACACCTGCAGACTAAAAAGTAAATTGCTCCTTAAAATTAGTATTAGTTTATCCAGAAATCACTCTTATTCTGTATTTATAGTGACTGTTTCTCTTCCTCCTCCTCCTTCTCCATATCTGTAATATATTGAGAGCTGTGGGTTTTGTGTTCTACAGACTAAGAATGTCACATATGGAATGTGGATCAGAGTATACTTAATAATGGCCATAGGTCTTTATTTTTGTTAACTTATGGTTTAGATTATTTTTCTTTTTTATTACTAATGGTTAGAGGTTTCACTATGATAATTCCATAAATGCCCACAGCATACTTTTATACATACTACAGTGTAATGATGACTCTCAATAAGTAAGTTCATAAATCATCAAATATATACCACATTTTTATATAGTGAAGTTGGTCTAAATTTTAGACAATGCTCTATGATGTTTCTCTATAATGCGTTCTTCTAGTAACACATACATGTGTTTGTTATGTTATATCTAAAGAGTGGTTAAATTATCTTTAAGTAGTTGTACACAGGAGTTGCCATTTAACAAGCAGAATATGAATACAATGCATCTTGATCAAAGCCATCCTTTTCAACATTCTCACTTATTCATCCCTACCCACCCCTTCCCTCACTCTTCTGAATTTTGTAGGATATACATTGGATTTATGATTTTCTTCTCCCCATTTTCTCCTCTTTATTCATGCTTTGTCTTAAAAGCAGATAGGTAATTCCTAGTGAAATAATGTATGTAAATATTTTAAACTTGGGTTTTAGAATATTATGTCACAAAGTAATAGGAATTTAAACAGTTGTTTGACTTTAATATATTTAGTTCTGAGCCAGGTGACATGTATTATTGAGACCCTAAAGTCAGTTTGGCAGGCAAACCTATTACTAGAACAAAAATGTTTTATGAACAACACCCTTGTACTTTTAATAAAATGTTAAATTTGAAGAATCACATTATCATTTTTGTTTTCTAATATGTGTTGCCTTAATAAACATAATCCTATATGATAAAGTGGCTCACATATGCAATTCCAGCAATTTGGGAGATTAAGATCAGGAGAATAATTATTTGAAGCTAGACTAAATGAAAACTAAGTAAGACCCCCATCTCAAGAAAAGTTGAGGGTAATGGTTTACATAAGTAATCCCTGAAACTAGGGAAGGTTATTATGAGATTATGTCAAAAATAACTAGATTGGATTAAAGGCATGAGCTACCAGTACCTGTCCAAAAATATTTTAAATACATAGTATACCGTGTTCTCTAAGTTGGAAAATCAATTCGGAAAATCAGATATTTCCTTGTTCTTGCTATATATTATTTGTAATTTACAGAAATTTTTTTTTTTGGGTCCAGTCGTGGGGCCTGAACTCTGGGCCTGGGCGCTGTCCCTCAGCTCTTCAGCTCAAGGCTAGTGCTCTACCACTTGAGCCACAGCACCACTTTTGGCTTTTTTCTTTTTGCTTATGTGGTGCTGAGGAATCGAACCCAGGACCTGATGCATGCAAGGCAAGCGCTCTACCACTGAGCCACCTTCCCTGCCCCAGTTTATAGAAATTTAAATGCAAGAATTATGAATCATGTCATAAGGCTAAAGAGCTGATTGGGTAAATTATGTTGAGTGTTTCTGTGTTAAAAGTATGACTATAATATGTTATGAGTCAAGCAGAAAAGGTCAGATAATGTCATGTTCGGAAAATGAACCCTTAGATATGTATGTAAATGTTTTTTTTTCTTTCATGCATTTGTTTCTAACGCATTTATAAGATTATTTCTTTGTTGCTTTGTATGTCCCTCCCCAAGAGTATAACCCCTGCTTTCACTATATTTTATGTAGGTATAATTTGTGGAGGAGATGGGGAAAAACAAGTTGTTTAAGGATACAGGTGGACCCATTGCAACAATGAGAAGTACAAGTGGTCATGTCGAAAACGAACTTTACAACTTTGGTGGGGTGGGGGGAAGATTGGGTGGGGGGTCTGGGGGAGGCTGGGAAGGGATGTGAAGGGTAAACAAAGGAGGAGGCTGCAATGCTTGATAAGAAAAGTACTCATTATCTTGCCCATGTAATTGTAACCCCTCTGTACAGTATGTTCACAAAAAAATAAATTAAATTTTTAAAAAAGTATGACTATATAATCTACAGAATCAATATACTTTGTTTGTAATTCAATAATTTTATACAACTTCTCGCAACATGACTGCATGTATTACCATTTAATCATATCTGAAAACAAATCTAATTCTCACAACTTGATTATTTTTTAATGTTAATACCTCATTTGATATTTCTGTATGATTTTTAGGCAAGATTGTATAGGTTACTAACAATGTATGTTTGTCTTTTAAACACAATTGAAAATACGTAATGAAATAGCAATTTATCCATTTATTTACATTATTACAAAAACTGTGTTAGCCTTTATTTGACAGTGAACTAAAATGGTTAAATCCTTCCTTCCCTCAGGGAGACGAGGGTAGTAAAGATATGCTGAATAGCGTATGAACAAGCTGGGGTGAAAATGCCATCACAAGCATCTGAAATAAAAAAAACTGCTTCATATAATTCTCCTTTGTAAATACAAGTTACACTGTTTGAATTTAGAGCCTTGTACTCACTTAGCTTTCTTGCTGAAACTGCCACTCTACCACTTGAACCATGCCCCTAGCACTATTTTTAAGGAGATGAAGTATTGTGAACTCTTCAGCTCATGTGGGCTTCAAAACTTGATCCTCCATATTCCAGCATACTCAATAGCTAATATTATAGGCATGGGAGACTAATGCCAACCATCATCATGTATTGTTATTGGATTATGGTGGTAATATTCCTATCATTTTTAATATTTTTTCTTACTATTGAAGCTTCCATAAGAATCTTCCTCTCACTGGCTCAAGCATACATTAGTAAAATATCCCTACTTTCAATGTTAAGAATTAAGTGCTTTGAAGAGCAAACATTTAATGAAGTGTGTAGTGTTATTTAACAATGTCAGAATAGAGGCATGGATCAAGAGTATAGTACCACTTAAATAACCAACCTGAATGAGCAGGAAATTCTGAATTTAAACTTTAGTTCCAGTTAATACATTTTAAAAAGTCTGAATGTTGTTTGTGCCACCGAGAGAAATCTAGCAACAAGTAGTGTTAAAAGAGAGTATGAGGCTGTCAAAGCATGTGAGCAAGTGTGGGTGCGCTCACACACACACACACACACACACACACACACACACACACACATACACACATTCTCTAGCAATCCTACCTCCAAATAATATGTCTAATATAATGAAAGCATGTAGTTATGATGCACGGGAAATGTGGAGAATATTCAATTACCTATCCAGGTTGTTTCTTACCAATCAGGATGCTGTCTGATTCAGACTTCTATATGAGGTCTCTCTGATATTTGTGAAAACATGATTGAAAAGAAAGTGAGCCATTATTGTTGTACACATTTGTTATTTTCAGATGGCAATTTAGCTTATATAATATTTACATGAGAGGTAATTGTTTTCAGGAAACAAAGTCCAGGATTGCTTAGTACAAACCATCTTAGACAAACCAAGTAGATTCTGCTACAGACTTTTATTAGACAAAGACTAGGAGAAGAACATCATTACTTCCTTTGCCAGGAGAACTGCTATTAAATTTTAAAAGAAATCTTGTATATACATTTTTCTAATTTGGGGAGAGTAAGGGAAATAACAAAATGCTGAAATAAGGATATAGGTTTACCCATTGTAACAATGAGATGTACAAGACACTAGGTTGAAAATGAACTTCGTAACTTGGAAGGGGTGAGTTGGGGAGGTGAGAAGGGAAGGGATGGTAGGGAAAAAACAAAAGAGGATGTAACAATGCTCTCTAGGACATGTACTTATTACCTTACTCATGTAACTGTACCCCCTCTGTACACTATTACAATAAAACACATTTTTAAAAAAGAAATTTGACTAGGTGATCCTTTCTGAAGATATCTTCCATTTCTGTTTTCTTGTCTCAAGGAAAATTATGGCCCCCAAACCTGCTTAAATTCTTTTCTCCCCAGGAAACTTTCCTGAAGATCCTTTAACCACAGAGCAAGAACATGGTTCGAGAAAAAATGCATTCAGTTCAATGGCTACTAAGTATTTGGAATGAGATCTTCTTTACAATTCTCTTTTGGCTGAGTTCAAGAGGTGCATGATTTAGTGACATTGGGTATGATTGTAGATATCACATAGTTGAAAATACAATGAATTTGTGTCTCATGGCATAGCTAGCCTATTGGCCTGTGTCTGACAAATGAAATCACTGGTCACTAATAGTTGCGAGAAGAGTGATGTGGCCCTGTGGAGGTTAATATCGCAGCTCTGAATACTCTGGCATGGTTCAAGGAATTTTCAAAAGTTAGTACTCCCATATTCAAGCTGTGGACTGGCATATGAGGGCCAGTGATCTAGGAAAATCTTAACACTGCAATAAAGGTTAACAAAATGGACCTTCAGTTTGATATTTTAGAAGATAAAAGCCATTAACATCAGATGAAATAGAGTTTGTGGATGGCAACTAGGACAGGGAACCAGCAGGACTCAGGCTGTCAGACTAGACAGTGATGACATAAGCCATCTGATAAGCAAACACATAAGGCCACTTGAGGCTTACTTTACTTTGGGGTGAGAATGAGTGAAGAGCGAAAGAAGAAACTTCATTTGACCCAGTTTTATACTGAAAGAAACTGTTACTTTGAATCTGCAAGACAAATTCATTTAGCAAAAGAGAATATCATAAGCTAAATTCTGTTCAGTGCTATTATAATAACAATTATAGTTTTGAGAGATTAAATTCATTACTGTGAAATTTCAAGAATGCTCTACTAGCTCTGCTAAAGAATAAATAAATAATAGAGGGAAACTAAAAATGGAAGAATGTTCAACCTCACTAATCATGAGGGAAATGCAAATGAAAACTGCAATCACTCCAGTTAAATGATTATTAACACAAAGACTAAGGATGACAAGTAGTAATGAGAGTATAGAGAAAAGGAAGCCCTTACAAACTGTGAGTGGGAAGATAAACTCGTTACAGATAGCCTTTATGGAATAGAGTGAAAGAGTCTCAAAAGAATTAAACAATTTCATGTGATCTAGTCATCTCTCTACCAAGTATCTAAGCCAAAAGAAATAAATTTTATATTATTGTAAAGTGATGCACAGAAGGGTTGCAGTTATATAAGTCAGGTATGGAGTACATTTCTCTCTAAACATTGTCACCTCTTCTCTCAGCTTCTGCCAGTATTTTTTCCTTCCTGAACCTCCTCCCTCACAAGTTGTATAGTTCAATTCTTTTTTTAAAAATTTTTTTATTTTAAAAATACTGTACAGAAGAGTTACAGTTACATGAGTAAGTAAGGAGTACATTTCCTATTGAGCATTGTTACCCCTACTATCCCTTCCCTCCTCACCTCACCAACTCCTCCCCCCCCCCCACTTTACCCCAGTTACAATGACTAGAATCAAGAAATCTAATAACAACAGATGCTGGAGGGGATGGGACAAAAGGAACGCTACTACATTGTTGGTGGGAGTGTAAACTTGTTCAACCACTCTGGAAAGCAGTATGGCAGTTCCTCAAAAGATTCCACATAGAGCTCCCCTATGACCCAGCAATCCCATTTCTGGGCATTTACCCAAACTATCACAAACAAGACCATACTGAATCTACCAGCACAACTATGTTTATCTCAGCATTATTCATCATAGCTAAGATATGGAACCAACCTAGATGCCCCCTCAGTAGATGAATGGATCAAGAAAATGTGATATATAATGGAATTCTGTGCATCAATCAGAAAGAATGACACCACCACATTTGTTACAAAATGGAAAGATTTGGAATAAAATTATATTAAGTGAAGTAATCCAGACACAAAAAACAGAGGTCCCTTGGTTTCCCTTATTTGTATAGTTCATTTTTATTTATTTATTTATTTTGTCATTTGTGGGGCTTGAGCTCTGGGCCTGGGAGCTGTCCCTCAGCTCTTCAGCTCAAGGCAAGCAGTCTACCACTTGAACTATAGCACCACTTCCAGTTTTCTGGTGATTTGTTGGAGATAAAAATCTCATGGCTTTTCCTGCCAGGGCTGGCTTTGAACCATAATCCTCAGATCTCAGTCTCCTGAGGAGGTAGGATTATAGGTGTGAGCCACCAGTGTCCAGCATATAGTTCATTTTTAACATAGCTTCTAGTATCACTGCTGAATTAGTTTACCATTAGTCTCACAATATCTATGCTTCTCCTTCCTCTCTCCAAATCAGATAAACTTACATACAAGATAAAAGATACAGAAATCAAAAACAGTGACAAAAAGGGAAAAAAACTCAAAACATAAAATAAAAACATTCTTGCTTTTATTTCTTGGAGTTCATAAGCATCATTTTATATTATCATATGCACATAGCTACTGAGCCATTCTCATTCTCTCCTAAGAATATCTTCCTTTGGTTTCACTGTGTGATTGTTTAGATTTCGGTTTAACTTATCATGCCCAAGTGCATTTTTTTTTTAATTGTGAGAATACCGTACAGAGGAGTTACAATTACATGGGCAAGATAACGAGTACATTTCTTATCAAGCATTGTTGCCTCCTCTTTGTTTCCCCTTCACATCCCTTCCCATACTCCCCCTTCCTCTCACCCAATCCCGCCCCCACCCTCCACCAAAGTTGTAAAGTTTGTTTTTCGACATAGCACTTGTACTTCTCATTGTTGCAATGGGTCCACATGTATCCCTAGTTAAACGATTTGTTTTTTTTTTTCCTTCCCCTCCACAAATTATACCAACATCAAATACAGTGAAAGCATGTGTTAAACCGTGGGGGAGGGACATACAAAGCAACAAAGAAATCATCTTATAAATATGTTAGAAACAATTGCATGAAAAGAAAAAAAAACTTTGAATACTTATCTTGGGGTTCATTCACTTAATATCAACTTATCTGACCTTTTCTGCTTGACTCAGACATATACTAGTTATTGCAAATAAGGGAAACCATGGGACCTATGGTTTTTATGGCGTGGCTTACTTCACTTAATATAATTTTTTCCAAGTCTTTCCATTTCCTAACAAATGGGGGCAATGTCATTCTTTCTGATGCAGGCATAGAATTCCATTGTGTATATATACCACATTTTCTTGATCCATTCATCTACTGAGGGGCATCTGGGTTGGTTCCATATCTTAGCTATAGTAAATAATGCTGCAATAAGCATAGTCGTACTGGGAGCTTTACTGTGGACTTGTTTGTGATTATTTGGGTAAATTCCCAAAAGTGGGATTGCTGGCTCATAGGGGAGCTCTATGTGGAGTCTTTTGAGGAACCTCCATACTGCTTTCCAACGTGGTTGAACAAGTTTACATTCCCACCAACAATGCAGTAAGGTTCCCTTCTGTCCACATCCCCTCCAGTATCTGTTGTTATTAGAGTTCTTGATTATAGCCATACTAACTGGGGTGAGGTGGTATCTCAATGTTGATTTTATTTGCATTTCTTTTATGGCTAGAGAGGTTGAGCATTTCTTCATGTGTATTGGCCATCTTTCCTTTTCAGAGAAGTTTCTCTTTAAGTCTTTAGCCCACTTATTTATTGGGCAGGTGCTTCTTTGAAGATTTCTTTTCGGGGGATTTAGTTTTTTAAGTTCCAGGTATATTTTAGATATGAGACCCTTGTCTGTTGTATGGTTAATGAAGATTTCTCCCAATCCATGAGCTTTCTATTGATCTTGCTAGCTATGTCCTTTGCCATGCGGAAGTTCTGTAATTTCATGCAATCCCATTTGTTCAACCTTTCTTTGATTTCTTGTGTTTCTGGGTCTCTATTAAGAACATTTCGGCCTGTGCCAAGGAGACCTAAGATTTCTCCTATTCCATCCTGTAATGTTTTCAGAGTGTCTGCTTTGACTCCGAGGTCTTTGATCCATAAGACATGATGCAAACATAAAAGAAAAGAAGAATTAAAACTCTCTCTCTTGCAGATGACGGGATCTTGTTTTTAAAGAATCCCATGGACTCCGTACCCAAACTACTCAAGGTGATTCAAAACTTTGGCAAAGTAGCAGGGTATAAAATTAACCCTCAAAAATCAATGGCTTTTCTGTATGCCAACAATGAGAAAAGTGTGATTGAAATTAGGAAAGAAACTCCATTCGAAATAGCCCCACAAAAAAATTAAATACCTAGGAAGTAACTTAACCAAAGAAGTGAAGGAACTCTATGATGAAAACTTTAAAAACATGAAAAAGGAAATCAAAACAAAACGTAGGAAGTGGCAAAAACTCCCATGCTCCTGGATTGGAAAGATCAACATCGTGAAAATGGCAATACTTCCCAAGGCTATCTACAAATTCAGTGCGATACCTATCAATATTCCAACTTCATTCTTCAAGGAAATAGAAGAGGCAATCCAAAAATTCATGTGGAACAATAAAAGACCCCAAATAGCAAAAATGATCCTTAACAGAAAGAACAGTGCTGGAGGAATATCAATACCAAATTTCAAACTCTACTAAAAAGCCATAGTCATCAAAACAGCTTGGTACTGCCACAAGAACAGACCTCAGGACAAATGGAATAGAATTGAAAAACCAGAAATGAACCCACAGACCTACAGCCACCTAATCTTCGATTAGGGAGCTAAAACAATAGAATGGAAGAAAGACAGCCTCTTTAGTAAATGGTGCTTGCAAAATTGGTTAACTCCTTGTAGAAAACTAAAGCTAGATCCTTATATATCACCCTGCACCAGAATCAACTCCAAATGGATCAAAGACTTGAAGTCAAAGCAGACGCTCTGAAAACCTTACAGGATGGAATAGGAGAAACCCTAGGTCTCCTTGATACAGGCTGAAATTTTCTTAATAGAGACCCAGAAACACAAGAAATCAAAGAAAGGTTGGACAAATGGGATTGCATGAAATTGCAGAGCTTCTGCATGGCAAAGGACATAGCTTGCAAGAGAAAGCCCCAGTGCATTTTTTGTCTTTTACTATCTGTTATGTTTGCTTGTAGAGTTAGAGGCACATTCTAATTACTGCAAATGGGTGAAACCATGCAACCTATGTTTCTTTGGATCTGGCTTACTTAATCTAACCATGATTTTTTCAAGTTCTTTCCATTTCCTTGTGAATGGGGCAATATCGTTCTTTCTGATAGAAGCAAATAATTCCATTGTGTATGTATACCATATTTTCTTGATCCATTAATCCCTGAGGGAAATCTGAGCTAATTCCATATCTTGGATATGGTAACCCATGCAATAATGAACATAGTTGTTCTGGTAGCTTTAGTGTGGCCTGCTCTGTCAGTTGGATAAATTCTGAGAAGTGGAATTTCTAGGTCCCAGGGACAATCTGCACTTAGTCTTTTCTTTCTTTTTTTCTTTTCTTTTCTTTTCTTTTTTTTAGTTTTACTTTTCATGCTGGTCCTTGAGCTTGAATCCTGGGCCTCAGTGCTGTCTCTGGGCTCCTTTTGCTCAAGGCTAGTATACTACCACTTGAGCCACAGTGCCACTTCTGGCTTTTCTGTGATTTATTGGCTATAGGAGTCTTAGAGTCTTCTGCCCGGGCTGGCTTTGAACCACAATCCTCAGATCTCAGCCTGTTGAGTACCTAACAGGCATGAGCCACTAGCATGCAGCTTATGTTTAGTCTTTAAATGAACCTCTATACTGTGTTCCAGAGTGGTTGAACAAGTTTACATTCCCACAAACAATGTAGTTAAACATATCAACAGACGCAAGTAAAAGAATCATATGATTATCTTCACAAATGCAGAAAAAAAACATTTGAAAATATCCCAAACTGCTTTCTCATGAAACCTCTGGAGAAGCTAGGAATCCATGGAACATTCCTCAATATGATAACTGCAGCATATGACAAACCTACCAGTCAGCATATATTTACTGGTGAAAAGTTAAAACCACTTACTCTAAAATCAGGAATGATACAAGGATGTCCACACTCTCCACTTTTCTTCAACATATTATTAGAATTCCTAGCTAGGGCAATAAGGCAAGAGAAAAAGAAAAAGGGATCCAAACAGGGAGGGAAGAAGTAAAATTAACACTTTGCAGATGATTTGATCTTGTATTTAAAGAACCCTGTAGATTTCTTTCTCAAGTTACTTCAGCTTTTCTGAAACTTTGGACAAGTAGTAGGGTATAAAATTAATCCACAAAAGTCAGTAACTTTTCGGTATGACAATGAAAAATTTGAAACTGAAATCAAGAAAGCACTGTAACAGCCTCAGAAAACAACACCTAGGAATTAATTTAACTAAAGTTGTGATAGAACTCTATGATGAAAATTTTAAAACTCTGAAAAACAAATAAATTAGAGCAGATTTCAGAAAATTTTAAAACATTCTATGATTCTGGATTGGAATGATTAAGTTTTTGATAATGGCAATATGACCCAAAGTTATCTACAAATTCAATGCAATACCTATAAAAATGCAAACAACATTTTTCAGTGATATAGAGGAAGCAATCTAAAAAGCCATATGGAATAATAATGGAATAATGACCTCAAACAATACTTTGCAGGAAGAACAGTACTGGAGAAATGTCAAACCAAACTTCAAACTCTATTACAAAGCTGTAATAATGAAAAAAAGCTTAGTACTGGCATAAGAATAGGCTTAAGGAACAACAGAATAGAATAAAAGACCCAGAAATGAGCCCACAGACCTATAGTCACCGAATATTTGATAAGGGAACAAAAAACACAGTATGGAAAAAAGACAGCCTCTTCAACAAATGGTGCATGGAGAACTGGCTATAAATTTGCAGCAAACAGAAGGTAAACTTTATCACATTGCACCATGATCAGTTCCACATGGATTAGAGAGCTTACTGTAAGGCCAGATACAATGAAAATAAAATATTATAGGGAGGGGTAGAGGAAACACAGGCTCCTTGCCATGGGTCAAATCTAAAACTTAGAAACACAATAAACAAAAGAAAGACTGGATAACTCGGACTGCATCAAACTGAAGAGTTTCTGCATGGCAAAGGACAAAGCTAGCAAGATTAATAGCCAACAGAATGGAAGACTATCTTTATTAGCTATGCATCAGACAAGGGCCTCATATCTAAAATATACTTACAGCTCAAAAAATTAAACCTCCCCGAAACAAATCGTCTATAAAACAACAACCCCATTAATAAAGGGGCTAAATACTTAAAGTGATACTTCTTAGAAGAAAAAGTAAGAATGACCAAGAGACCTATGAAGAAATGTTCAACATATTTGGCCGTAGAAGAAATGCAGATCAAAACAACATTGAGATTCTAACTCATCCCAGTTGGAATGCCATCATCAAGAAAACTAAAAATAACAGATGCTGCTGGAATATGGCCAAAAGGAAATCAATATATGGAAGAGACATCTTCCTTCTCAGATTGATTGCAGAAAGATTCAGCTCATCATGTCCAGGAAATGAAGACAAATGGAGTACCCATTAACAAATGGATAAATATAATGCGGTACATAAATATAATGGAATACTACTCACTCATAAAAAAAGATATGATTCTCTCTGTTGCAACAACATAGATGAAATGGAAATAATTATTTTAGCTGAAATAAGTCAGGCACAGGCAGATAAATAACATCTTACCCATTTGTGGAATCCATAAGACATTCTTTTTCATAGGAACACATAAGAGAGCAGTAGTTACCCAAGCTGGAGAGGAAAGGAATGAGGCACTGTGTACTAAGTTACAGTTAGAAGGCATTACTTCTAATATGCTATTGTACAGTGGGGTGATTAACTAGAGATGTGAGTATATATCCTACATAATTCAAATGTGCTAAAAGAAAGGATATGTTCTCTCCATTAAAAATAATAAATAGTTAAGGAGACAGAAATACCTTCATTTGAATATTGTACAATTGTTTCCCATACATATAGACTATTATTGTGTGCCACTTTAAAAAGAGAAAGAGAATATCTGTTTGTAACTGTGTTACCTTGGTCATATCACAAAATCTTATTGTCTTGACGTTTCTTTACATATAGGTATGTACAATGACATGTAGGGTAGGTTTATTCAGTAGACTTGCTGGGACCAGGCCAGGTTGGCACTCCACACAGCTGGGAAAGGCCTGGGAAAGACCTGAGAAAGAGAGAGCTGGGAAAAGAACTAAGAAAGCTGAGAAAGAGCTGAGAAAGAGTGTCTGGGCCTGGGCTAGGCCTTATCTTAGGGTATGGGCAGAGAAAGGTATGGCCACATCAAATTCAGATGTGACCTCAGCAGATGCAGATGTGACCTCTTCCAGGTGTCCCAGTTGCCTAGGTAACAAAGGTACTGGGTGGAGATTTTGCTGCAAAGCAGGCGGAGTCTGCTAGCCATGCAGGAGCAGACCTTACATTCCAGCTTTTCAATAATCATGAAATAGGGCACAGATTCTCTCTGGCTACTTCCTGCTGACAAGGGGCATCAACATTAGGGGTAAAAGGCTGGAATTTTGTCCCCTCCCAGAGAAGGCATCTAGCAGCAGCTGTCCCTTGGTGGCATGAGTCCTTAAATGAAGTCTGGAGAAGTCTCATGAGGCATTGAGGGGCTGAAAATACTAGAGAGCAAATAAATGGCAAGAGGAAGGACTTGGGGCTGAAAATGTTGGTAGAAATGTCCCTAGCTACTTCATCTGGTGACTAGGTAGAGGAGAAGTCAGGTAACAAAGGCAAGAATATAAATTCCTGTTCAGTTAATAGGTAGACACTAGATGGGCAGGCTTCTTACTTGTATTGACCTCAGGCTCTGGTTAATTTTGAAAGGGCAGGCACAAAGTTGCTGATATGACATCATCTCCTCTTACTCCTCTCCATGGTCCCTTGTTCCCCAGACTGGCTGAGTCTAGGTTCTTGTTGCTGGGATGGCTTGTCCCAGTTGGTATTCAAGGAGGATTGAACTCAGGGCCTGGGCACTGTCCCTGAGCACTTTTGCTCAAGGCTAGCACTAAACCACTTTGAGTTATAGTACCACTTGCAGTGTTTGCTGGTTTGAGATAAGAGTCTTGACCATGCTTCCAGCCTGGCTCTTTGCAGGTTAGTTGGGAGATGGAGTCTTAGGGATTTTTCAGCCCGGGCTGGTTTTGAACTGCAATCTTTCCACAAAAGCCCATTATTATTTCCAATTAAAGCAACAAGGAGATCAAATATAATAGAGCTTATCTGGTCCTTATCAAGAATTGACCATCAAATATTCTGCAATGACAAAACTTGTTAGATGTAATGAAAAATTTAGCACAAATAGGCCCAGTATTTTAGAACCACATAGTCAGTAGTAGAATACACAACACAAAACAAAAATAATGATATATATTCATAAAAAAACTCAAATGAAATATAACTGAAAACATCTAGTGCAGGTTCTGGCTCTGTGTAGATCTCCAGTAGGCATTTAGCATTGTCTAACTGGCACAAGGGTCATCTCACTCTAAAGGCTGAGATCCAGAAGATCTTGGTTTGAGGTCAATTTGGGCATTTAACCACATCTTTACTTTTCAAAAAGCCAGTTCAGAGATATGGCTCCATTGGTAGGGCACCAGCCTAGCAAGGTTGAGGTCCTGAACTAACTCATATAAATGATATTATACTATGCTGCATTGTTTTATAGCTAAAATAGCTTCTGCTTTTACACTCAGGCAAGTCTGTGAACTTTTGAGGTGTTAGGTCACCATTTTTATTGCTCTATTTTGGGAATCTATACATTTTCTGTGAGGAGTATGGTTTTAACTGTTATTGGCAGTTTGAGTTTCAGTAGTAAATGAAACAAGCAAATAAATCAAGTGCCAGTAATTCTCCTGTATTACTGTAGGTACAAGTGTAATGAGTCAATGAACCATAACAGATGTGATCTGAAATAAAGGCTTGCAATGCTGGAATTAGCCCTCTATAACATTCATATTTTTTACACTGATATTTAATTATTTTCATTTATTGTAAGATTTTTGTTGTTTTATCATAATTTATGTAGCAGAGTGGACAAGACAGAAGACACATTTGTGCTATTTCATTCATTATCCATTTCTTCATTCATTGCTTTATCTGCAGTATGAAAGTGCTAATATGCCATGCATGTGTGCATTGTGCAGAGGCTCAGGAATACTCAGGTGTAATGAATAACATCCACAGGCTGTTTGGGAGCAGTTTTTCCTTTCCCCTCAGGTCAAGAATGTATAGGTATTATTGATGATAACCCTTCCACAGGACATCTTCGAAGCAGGAACCAAAAGTCAACTATTTTCTTCATTTTCAAAAGGGCTCCGCCGAGGTTTGCAAATTATTGGAGTTTGAATGCTGTAATGAGAGGCATGAGACTAATTAGAGACCACAAGCTACATGACACTTTTATTCTTCAGGAGACAGCACACTTGAGGAGTTCCATGACAAAGAAGCTGAGGGGGCAGCCCATTGCAGAGGTAATGATTATTCAAGAGCAAAGGAACTTAAAATAATGGTGTTTGAATTTTCAAAAATACATTGGATCCTGATACTAATGCCTCAAACCTGTAGTCCTAGCTGAGATCTGGATGATAGAAGTTTGAAGCCAGCCAAGATAGGAAAAGTCCATGAAACACCATCTCCAAAATAACCAGCAAAGAGTCAGGCTGGAGGCATGGAGAACCGGTCATTTCAAGGCCCTGAGTTTAAACTTCATTTCTGGCAAAATCATCTGAAGAGTTAAAAGACAGTAAAAACTGTTTTTAAGAATGATCATTGCAGCATTTTTTGTGAAATAATGTTTTTATTGCTTTGTTATTTTCAAAGCAACTAATTTAGACCTCAAAATCATCCAAAGCAACACTAAAATTATATGGAATGTGTAATTGTGAGGGAAAAAATTGTGGTTGACAGAACAAAGACCTAGAAAGGCAATCTTTTATTTTCTTCTCCAGCCCTGTGTTTTCTCTTAGATAAAATGAAGACATGGTCTTAAAAGCTCTCTCAGTTCCTTTGCTATTCTAACATCTTCCAAAATTGCTTCATCAATTTGGGTTGATTTTCCATTTGACTTTCACAACACTTAACACTGATATTTGATATTTTATCTTTCCTAACCACACTGTTAAAAAATATGACTTTGTGGTACTAGAGACAGAAATTATATTCTTGTAGAATAAAATATAATAACAAATTAGACTCTATATGAGTAACAAATAAGACTGTACCATTATTTGAAAACTAGGACCCCAATTGTTCAGTGAAATGTATGTCTTCCATATGTCATTAAAAGTACATTAGGGGGCTGGGAAGATGGTTTAGTGATAGAGTGTTGCTGTGTATGCCTGAGATTCTGGGTTCAATTCTTCAGCACCACATAAGCAGAAAAAACCAGAAGTGGCACTGTGGTTCAAGTGGTAGAGCGCTAGCCTTGAGGTGAAGAGCTGAGGGACAGTGCCCCGGCCCAGAGTTCAGGCACCACGATAGACAAAAAAAAAAAAAAAAAAAGTGTATTAGGAAGTCAGATGCAAAGTCTTATTTTTCTTTCCTCCTCCAGACTTTTTCTGAAGTCAGGAGTTGAGTATTTGTAATAGAGTTAGTTTAGTCCTAGTGTTTCATATGGGCTACTGTAACCAAACCTTTAACAATGGTGCAGGGTCTCATACGTATGGATTCACAGCATTTCCTCAGATTCAGTTGCATCATTTCACAGATATGAAAACAAATTACTGTGAGATGGAACAACAATGTAGAGAAACTAGCATCTCACTGAAGATACTTTACTGAACAATTGGAAATGCTGAGATAAAAGAATAGAGATCTTAAAACAATTGTGAAAATCACTGCCAACTAAAGAAACAGTAGAATTTTTTTAAGTATGCATGGGAATTAATCATATTCTAGTTTACAGTCATCTTAAGAGCAGAAATATCATGAGCTTTGGATCAGTGATGACAGTCAAAACTAAAACACGTGCTTGTAGGTTTCTAAGCACATTCTAATTATTACAAATGAGGGAAAACATGCAACCTATGTTTTCTTTTGGTTGGGGCTGGCTTACTTAGCTTAATATCTATCTATCTATCTATCTATCTATCTATCTATCTATCTATCTATCTATCTATCTTTTTACAAATCTTTCCATTTCCTTATGAATGAGGCAATGTCATTCTTTCTGATGGAAGCATTTTAACAAGTTTTATCATGGAGAGATATGGGTATAAATTTTAGGGCTTAATAGGTTAATAAATGCAAAGTAAATCAGAATAAATGTACATCAATAAAAAATGAATGGCATGGATGAGCTAAACCTTTTACTTTATAAATATAAAGTTGCAAAATCTTGAAGTGTTAGAAGAATGCACATATTCCAAAACCCAACAATTTAAAAACAGTGGCAGTTTACTTGATAAAAGACGATGAGAGAATTTTAGTAAAATAGAGTTTGTTATAGAGGAATTTGATTTAATAAAAGATTTATATATGTATTTTAAATTTTAACCTCAGTACCACATACACCATTTTATAGAATCAGTGATTGACTATTAAACTGTATTCTTCTGTTGTGACTTTAAAAATAGTATTAATTAATTGTGCAAAGAGATTCATTTTGACACACCCATGATCAGACATACCTCTTCTATCACTCTCCCCTCCCCCTTCTGTCCAAATAAATGCCATTGTTCCATTTTCACAGAATATGTAATGTACTTTGATCATATTTTCCCTCCTTTACCTTTTCTGTTTACCCTCCCAATTCCTTCCTCAGATCACAGACAGGATTTTTTTTACCTTTCTTTCTTTTTTTTTCCTGTTGATAGAGTTGCTGAATTCTTTTTATTTTAATTGTGAAAATACCATACAGAGGGGTTACAATTACATGAGCAAGGTAATGAGTACATTTCTTATCAAGCATTGTTGCCTCCTCCTTTGTTTCCCCTTCCCATCCCTTCCCATACTCCCCCTGCCGCACCTCGCGCATCCCCCCACTCCAGAGCCAAAGTTGTAAAGTTCATTTTCTTTTTCGACATAGCGTCTTGTACATCTCATTGTTGCAATGGGTTACCTTTCTAATATTCATTTATGTTAAAGTGGTCTTCAAAGGAACTTTAAAAGCCCCAGAATGAAAACAAAAAGTAAAACTCACCAGGGTGCAAAAATATAATAATACTTACTTGCATCATTAATGGGAGTTGTTTCAATAAATTGAATTATTTCACAAAAGAAGTTTTTACAACATATGGAGGGAAAATATTTACAAGAATATTAAAATATGATTAGATTTTAGTTAGCTACTACACTAAGTCACTAAAAATGTGTTAAAAGTAGGCTCAATAGCATACTTTTGAACCTATTTTTCCTCCTATTTATGTAACAATTGAATAAAGTTATGTAATATTTTCCATTACAGACAAATATAAATGTACCCTTTAATTTTCAGAAAGCTTCTAATATCCTGGCAGCATCTGTTCATATATGAACACTTCATTATTGAGTTGAAAATTCTGTTAGAAATGGGGTGGCATTGACCAAGAAGAAATGTCCTTATAATCTGATTTATGGATAGTAATACCTTATACAACTAAGTAACAAAAACAACAACAACAATAACAGCAAGAATAAAATAAAAATACTTAAATAAGGATACAGGTTGACACATTGTAACAATGAGATGAAAAAATCACTATGTTGAAAACGAACATTACAATTTTGGAGTGGGGTGGGAGGGATAGTTGTGGAGGTGGGAGGGAAGGGATTTTAGGGGAAAATCAAAGGAGGAGGCAACAATGCTCAATATGAAATGTTCTCATTACCTTGCTCATGTAACTGTAACCCCAATGTACAGAATGCTTACAATAAAAAATGTACAAAAAATAAATTCAACCACCAAAAAATGAAATGAAACTAATAAATTCAATAATCCCTTTACATAAGAAGATGAAGTGAATATCATAAATTAGGAGAAAATACTATCATATGATTAAATAGTCATCATTGGCTTTAATATGTTGATAAAGAATCATAACTTTATATATAAATTTCACATATATTGATATCATCATTAATGGCTCATGAAGAAATACACTTAGTGTGAAGTATAAATTCTTAAATAGTTTATAAAGAAAAAAGTTGAATCTATTTATTGGTTAAAATGTTTAAAATTCACATATGCATGTTATTTAATATTTTTCTTCCTAGATTGAGTAAAATGATTTCAATTAATTGTCTTTTTTGATCATTATACATTTTTAGTTAGTAGATCCTATGTTTTAAATGTTGTTTATATCTATCTATCTATCATCATCATCAACATCTATCTATCTAACTGTACCTATCTCTCTATATAATTTTATACAGTTATATAAAGATGGAGCAATGTTTTATATATGTACATATTGCATTTTATTATTAAATATTTGTATACAGTGGTTATAAGTACAATGTATCTTGATCAACGTCATCACTTCCATACTTCTTCCCCATTTTACTGCTTCTGTCTCTACCCTCAATTTACATATTCCAAATTTTACATAATGTACATTGAATATAACGAGTGCATTTGATCAGCTTCCCTCTCTCCATTCCTGTGCCCCTGTCCTCCAAAATAACATTTTATAGATCTTAAAAAATAAAGCTTGAGAAGACACATTTTTCTTTCTCCATAAAAAACTTGAACTTATCCAAGGAGCCAGCATATATTTATATGGGCTAGAGTCAGATTCTGCCCAAGTAGAGGAATTATCAAGAATATCACTCTGCTTAACAAAATATCACTCTGCTTATCATGAATGGTACACTTAGAATTCAAGGGTGATTTAGAATCAGATGGGTGCTCTCTCTGATGGAGCATAGAATTCCATCATATATATATATGCATATATATATGTATATATACATATATATCTCCCATTATATCTATCTATCCATCTAAATAGATAGAATAGATAGATAGATAGATAGATAGATAGATAGATAGATAGATAGATAGATAGATAGATAGATATAATGGAATTCTATGCATCCATCAGAAAGCATGGCACCACCCCATTTGTCAGGAAATGGAAAGACTTTGGAAAAAATAATATTAAGTGAAGTAAGCCAGACCCAAAGAAATATAGGTCCCCTGGCTTTCCTTATTTGCAATAATTAGTATACATCTAAAATAATCTTCCCAGACAAGCAAAATAGGTCAAAAGATATGTACATATGACCATACAAGATTATGTTAATTGAAATGAATCCCAAGATATGGACACAAGAGGTCTTTCTTTGCCGTTGTTGTTTTTAATGTACTATGTAATTTTTTTGTTTCCTTTGTATGTTGTTCCCCTTATGGTATATCCCCTGTTGTCACTGTACTTGATTTTGGTACCCTACATCTTGTATATGTATTTATATAATTTGGGGAGGGGAAGGCGAATAACAAATTCTGAAACAGGGACACAGGATGACCCATTGCAACAATGATACTCACAAAACAGCATACTGAAAATGAACTTTACAACTTCAGGTAGGGTGGGGAGTGAGGAGAGAGGGAGGTGGGGGAGGGAAAGGATAGTGGGAGAACAAATGAAGAGATAAAAATGCTCAACCAGAAATGTGCTCATTCCTTTATACATGTAACTGTAACCCCTCTGCATAGCATCTTTATAATAAAATGAAATAAAATTTAAAAAAGAACGCTTCCAGTTTTCCACATTAAAAGATAATTGCTTTCCTCTGGTGTGTGAATGTGTGTGTCTGTGTGTGTGTGTGTGTGTATGTTTGTGTGCATGTGTGTTTGCTCTAATGAGCACAGGTTTGGGGATCAGAATTAGCAAATAAGTTAAAATTGAAAGTGGGAGGAAAGATGTTACACCATAAGATATATCTCACTCTGTGCATGTGTGTGTATGTGTGTGTGTGTGTGTGTGTGTGTGTGTGTGTGTGTGTGCCTATGTGCAAACTTGAAAGGAATTGGAGTACTGGAAGTGAATTGAATTCACTGATAGATGTCATACAAAATTGAAATGAAACAATTAGAATATTAACTGCTTAAAAGCCAGCAATAGCTTATCTATTTTAAGTGCAATTGGTACTTGAATAGAAAGTCTGAGAACTTGAATTTCCAAAATCTCTTTTGGATTATTATATGATAGATCATAAGTGATGGATCTGATGACACCTGGAAGGCATCTACTTTAATCACATGTGTCACGTGGCCATAAAGCATGGATAATTCTCACAATACTAACTGATAGTATTTTAGTTGCCCTACTTTCAGATTTATTGTTTTTCTTTTCTTTTTTTATATGTTTTTATTGTAAAAATAGTGTAGAGAGGGGTTACAGTTACATGAGTAAGGTAATGAGTACATTTCCTATTGAGCATTGTTACCTCCTCCTGTTTTTTCCCCTACCATCCCTTCCCTCCCCACCTCCCCAACTCCTCCCTCCCTCCCCCCCACAAGTCCTAAAGTTCATTTCAACATAGTGTCTTGTACATCTCACTGTTACCAGGGGTCAACCTCTATCCCTATTTAAGCATTTCATTTTTCCCTTCCCTCCACAAATTAGAAAATTTTATATATAAGATGCAGGGCACCAATATCAAATACAGTAAAAACAGCAGTTATGCTGTGGGGGAGGAAAATACTAAAACAAAAAACTCACATAGTACATTATAAGTACATTAAAAACAATAGCAAGAAAGAAAAACCACATTGTGTCCCTGTCTTGAGGTTCATTTCATTTAACATCATCTTATATGGTTGTATCTACATAGCTTTTGATCTTTTCTGCTTGTCCCAGATATATACTAGTTATTGCAAATAAGGAAAATCATGGGACCTCTGTTTCTTTGGGCCTGGCATACTTCATTTAACATAATTTTTTTCCAAATCTTTCCTAATGGGGCGATGGTATTCTTTCTGATGGAGGCATAGAATTCAATTATATATCTATATATCTATATATCTATATATCTATATCTATATCTATATATATATATATGTGTTTATACATACACACACACACTCACACAAACACACACACACCACCACCACCACATTTTCTTGATCCATTCATCTACTGAGGGGCATCTGGGTTGGTTCCATATCTTAGCTATGGTAAATAATGTTGCTATAAACATAATTGTGCTGGTAGCTTTAGTATAGCCTTGTTTGTGATCATTTGGGTAAATGCCCAAAACTGGGATTGCTGGGTCATAGGGGAGCTCTACAGGGTCTTTTGAGGAGCCTTCATACTACTTTCCAAAGTGGTTGAACAAGTTTACACTCCCATCAACAATGCAGTAAGGTTCCCTTCTGTCCACATCCCCTCCAGCATCTGTTATTAGATTTCTTTTTTTTTAAATATTATTTTATTTTATTTGAGAACATACTGTACAGAGGGGCTACAATTACATGGGCAGGATAATGCATACATTTCTTACCAAGCATTGCAGCCTCCTCCTTTGTTTACCCTTCACCTCCCTTCCCAGCCTCCCCCCTCCCCCCCCCTCCGACATTGTAAAGCTGGTTTTGACATGACATTTTGTACTTCTCATTGTTGCAACAGGTCCACCTGAATCCTTAAACGACTTGTTTGCCCCCATCTCCTCCACATGTTATACTGACATCAAATATAGTGAAAACGGGGGTTACACTGTGGGGGAGGGACATACAAAGCAACAAAGAAATAATCTTATAAATGCGTTGGAAACATATGCATGAAAGAAACGAAAACATTAAAATACATATTTAAGGGTTCATTTTCCTAACATCACATTATCTGACCTTTTCTGCTTGACTCATACCTATACTAGATATTGCAAATAAGGGAAACCATGGGACCTATGCTTCTTTGGGCCTGGCTTACTTCACTTAATATAATTTTTTCCAAGCCTTTCCATTTCCTAACAAATGGGGAAATGTCATTCTTTCTGATGGAGGCATAGAATTCCATTGTGTATATATACCACATTTTCTTGATCCATTCATCTACTGAGGGGCAACTGGGTTGGTTCCATATCTTACCTATGGTAAATAATGCTGCAATAAACATAGTTGTGCTGGTAGCTTTAGTGTGGTCTTGTTTGTAAACATTTGGGTAAATGCCCAAAAGTGGGATTGCTGGATCATAGGGGAGATCTATGTGAAGTCTTTTGAGGAACCTCCATACTGCTTTCCAAAGTGGTTGAACAAGTTTACATTCCCACCAACAATGAAGTAAGGTTCCTTTCTGTCCACATCCCCTCCAGCATCTGTTGTTGTTAGAGTTCTTGATTTTTGCTGTTCTAACTGGAGTGAGGTGATATCTCAATGTTGTTTTGATTTGCATTTCTTTTATGGCTAGGGATGTTGAACATTTCTTCATGTGTCTATTGGCCATCCTTCTTTCTTCTTCCTTATATATCACCCTGCACCAGAATCAACTCCAAATGGATCAAAGACCTTGAACTCAAAGCAGACACTCTGAAAACATTACAGGATGGAATAGGAGTAACCTTAGGTCTCCTTGGCTCAGGCCGAAATTTTCTGAATAGAGACCCAGAAGCACAACAAATCAAAGAAAGGTTGGACAAATGGGATTGCATACGGTTGCAGAGCTTCTGCAGGGCAAATGACATAGCTAGCAAGATCAATAGAAAGCCCACCGATTGGGAGAAGATCTTTACTAGCCATACAACGGACAAGGGTCTCATATCTAAAATATACTTGGAACTCAAAAAATTAAACCACCCAACAACAAATCCTCAAAGAAACAACTGCCCAATAAATAAGTGGGCGAAAGACTTAAAGAGAAGCTTCTCTGTTATTAGATTTCTTGATTATAGCCATTCTAACTGTGGTGAAGTGAAATCTCAATGCTGTTTTAATTTGCATTTCTTTCATGGCTAGAGAAGATGAGCATTTCTTCATGTGTCTAATGGCCATTCTTTATGATCTTTCTTTATGTCTTTAGCCCACTTACTTATTGGGCAGTTGTTTCTTTGAGGATTTGTTGTTGGGGAGTTTCTTGAGATGATGAATGGGGGTCCTGAAAAAGAGTGTTTGACTCTCGTGTTCATAGTGGAGCTTTTATATCTGCAAGCAGAACTCTACCCAGACTAACCTGTTAGTCTCACAGAAATAAATCAAATACCATTTGATGTATAAATTATTAGTCAAGATGTACAGATTATGTTAATGTTAGTAGTAGAAATTATTACTAGTAGTTATCTATATATTTATATTTTTCTTTATGGCTTCATAGAAACATATGTATGCACTGATTCATAGATTTAAAAATTATTTACTAGTAATTACTTAGCATTTATTGATTGAAGATGATCAGGAGAGGTTGAGTAGTCTTAAAAATTCTGTTAACTTTTTCTCTTTATTGTAAAATACTTTATTAACTTATTTTTCTCACCTTAATATTTATGTATAGAAACTTAAAGGGAAAAATTTGCCCCGAATATCTTGAGAGATGATAATAAGAAATAAGACTATAATATTGAACAAAATATATGAAATGATATAAGTTACTTCTGAGGTCAAATTAGTGACATATGAGAGTTTCAACATAAAAATTTTAATCACTTCATTCAAAGTCAAAATAGCAGTATATTGAAAAGCAATTGTAAAACAATATAAATTTTACATATTACAGAAAGCAACAATTAGTCAGACAGGATGGCATGCAAGCATTATCCCAGCTCAATTTAACTGAAGATAGGCAGGTTGGGATTCAATGCTTGCCCCAGAAAAATGTTTTTTTTTACAAAACCCTATCTCAAAGAATAAGTTCAGTGTATTGGTTCATATCTTTAGTCCTTGCTATATTGGAGATACAAATAGGAGGCATTCAGTATAAGGCTCTCCTTAGGCAAAAGCCAGCCATTATCAGAAAAACAAACAAGCAAAAACTAATGCCCATAATCACTAGAGTTGTGGCTCAAGTGGTAGAGGAAGTTTTGAGTTCAAACATCATTGTCAAAAAAATAGCAAAACGAAGGCGAAGCATATGGAGCAGCCTCTTTGTAATGGAGGAGATAAGTCCTGAAATTCAGTATTTGTATTTTAATTAACTTACAACCTCAGCTATGAGGACAAACTAGATAAACTAGAATGGTATCATGTAATTTTGTCTTTGGTAGGATCATAAATTTTAAACATGTTTTCTTGTTTTTCTTTCTAATTTGGACCAAAAAAATTCCACACACTATATTAATAGTTTAAAGTAGAATAGAAACATGATAGTTTAGCTCAAATAAGAAACTGTAGATTAATAATCCAAGTTATTACTTTCAGGTGACAAGATAAAACCAATTTTTTAAAGACAATCTGAAATCGACATTTTGAAGTTAATTCTTATTCATGAGTTTAGGAGAAAGCTAATGAATTCCTCCTTATCTTTTTAAAACCAGGCAGGAGAGAGCTTGTCCTTAATACTAACTTCCCATTTTTACAATTACTACGCATTAAATAATTATAGCTGTGGACATGATTCTTTTCAGAACTTAAAACCTCTTGAGAGATCTGTAGTGCATAGAGCTTGCTTTGAAGTCAAGGAAGCTCTGGATACAGGTAAGATGCTTGCAAAATAATGTGAAACTGTTAAGTCAGAACAAAAGCCAGCAGAAAAGGGGAAGAAATAATAGAGACTACTCATTGTGTTTGGAAAGGTTACCAGACTGTCATGTCAGGGACAGTTTATGTGCAGTTAAGCTTTACTGGTGCTGTTCAATTACATGTGTTATAATAATAAGACATTCCCAGTGGCTCCTCTGCATTTCTCTTCTATTATTTTGCTTATTTTAGATCTTTGATTTTTTTTTCTTTTAAAAATACATGAGATGCCTAACTCAGGGCAAACTGTCTCACCCCATGTGTCTACTATTGAAATAGCTGCAATTTAGAGCTGCAATAGATAAAGAGGTCGATTTGTTTTTATAGAATGGGGTATTATCCAGGAAATCCCCTTGATGTTTTCAAATTTGAGGTTTCACGGTGCTGCTCTTTACTTAAGAATGCACTCTGGATTTAAATATGCCACCATTCCTGGAGTTATGATTGCCTTCTGATTCCCTGGTCCCTGTCTCCTGCCATTTCTCCCACTCCATTTAGGCCAATTCTTTGCTGACATCCCCAGTGTCTGCAATGTATCCTGGCTTTCATGTGGCATAGGCAACATGGCTTTCTTATTAATTTGAAGAGTCATAAATCTCCAGGCATGATGCTAAAACAGATTAACATCTTAGGTAGGCTTTTTGTTTTTATCAATACAATCAGAGGATTTAAAAATTCAAAAGGAAAATAAAAGTCAGAGACAACAAAATGTGAACTGTGGGCTCTTGTCCAGGACATTTTGCATGAGGAAAAAAAAAGTGTGCAATTCGGTTCTTTCTTCTGTCACTGCTATGAGACTTCCTTACGAATACTTTTTATTTGAATTAGGCAGTAGGTATATTTATCTACTTTCATGTCATATTACAGAAACTTCCAAATATCTTCTAAGAGATTAGTATAACAAATACAAAACAACTGTGACCTCATACTAATTGTTTCCAGTTAGGGCTTTTATTTTTTTTTTATTGTTTACATACTAATATCTACTCAACAGCCTAACTAGAAACTTTTAGAACTCTTTTGGTGACTTAATTCTTTGAGGACAAAGATGAAATCATTCATGTGTATGTTAGAAATTCCTATACCTATTTGTAGATTCCAGGTGTCTGCTTCATTATTTCCTCAGTAGGAGAGGAAATTAATTTTTATTTCTGAATTCTGATGAAGACTGGCAGACATGTGGATGCTAGAAGGACCTAAAGAGACATCCTCCATGTCTAACTGAGGAATTCTGTGGGAAGCAGCACCATCTCCAAGAGAAAGGCCAGGCTTTTCCAGTGGATAAAGGGTGGGCATCTCTTTTTCTCTGTCCTCTTATCCATGTTTACCTAGTTCCATGGGAGGACCACAAATGACTCATCTCTGCTTGTATCTTGATTATTATTTGCCACTTCAAGGTGAAATTCTAACCTTTGCAGAGCACAGTTTACATCTGCTCTATTTACTGCTCCCTCCTCTGCACTGAGACTATGCAAGAAACATAACAACTACAAAATAATTTCTAAATAAATATCCCTCATCTTTGTATACGACAAACTCCATGGGGTCAAATAGAGCTGATTTCATAGTTGACTGCAATGACAAAGAGCCTTGTGCCTTGGTCAGTGTGGGGAAAATGATCCATTCTTTCTATTACTTTGACAAAGAAACTCTCTGAATAAAGAAACTAAATCTGATTTTTATATAGCCTAGGCTCATTTAAGTTCTGAAACAGAGCAAGAGCATGCCAGCTGAGTCTTGTGCATTTGCTGAAAAATTTGTATAAGGTAGCAACTTTAATGAAGATGTAAGAGTTACTAATCTACCTTTTCATCACAGAGCTATTGAAAAATGTCAATTTAGGCATTTTGTACATATGACTACCCTTTTGTACCTGGAAAGCATGAGGGAATGTTTTAATTCCTGGGATGCTATGTGAAATTTGCATCTGAAATCAGTTATTTAAACTACAGAACAGCACAATTGTTGCTAGGGGAAAATCTAATGAATAACTTTTAAACAAAATTTAATATATGCACTTATGAATATGCAAAAATATCCCTTCAATACAGTTGGGCATCAGTGTGGCTGGTGACTAATGTCTATAATACTTGCTACTAAGAAGACTGAGGTTTGAGAGTTGCTGTTCGAATTAGTCAAGTAGACAAGTTTTAGTGTCTCCTATCTGTAATGAACTAGCATATACCTGGAATTAGGGTATGGCTCAGGTGAGTGGGGAAAATTATGTATCTCATGACAGCGTGAGGCCCTGGATTCAAGTCCCAGTACACTGGCTCAAAATGTTCTCTTCCATATGAATAAATATACAGAGAATTATACACAAGAGAAATATATAAATAAATAAAAACTTAATGGTAAATCAGATATTTGCTAGGCCTTCCAGCCTAACTCATAAGAGAATTCAGAAGTTATTGCCTTGGAACTAAGTAATATTGTTTTGATTCATTAAATGTTCTGATGCCTTGGCTGGTTATTTTTAGTTCTTCTTAAACATTTTGTTCTCTGATTTGGTAACTGTTATTAGAAAGCCATTTGATATTCTGCAGCTGTGCAATTTTATAGATGCCAAAGTCTAGATTGATTGCCATGCTGTCACAGTCTGCGAAAAGTGTCTGGGCCAAAGCTCATTCCTGGTATCCAAGCCATGGTGAGGCTGGCTGTCCACTACTGCTATTTGCTAAGTGAGGACAGTGGAGAGCTGGAGGCTTTACAGACAAGTCTGTTGCTCAGCAACCAGGCCTTCCCTCTTAGGAAACAGGTTGGGAAAAAGAAAACTGATATATTTGCCTTCTCTGATAAAACATTTCTACAGAAATACTTCTCCATAGGTATCTCCCACCCATGGGAAAATAAATTCATCTCATTAGATAAGGGCTTAATACCTATTAGAAAGTTTGATTTCCACATTATCCTAGGGAAGATTTTAGTGATTTTTAATGGCATTAAAAGCTAATTGCATTATACTTGGTAAAGTCAGAAATGTTATATTCATTCCCTTAAGATGATATAGATCTCCTGAATGATAAGAAAATACATTTTATTTTATGTAGTGTAGTTTTTAGTTATTTAGGGACAGATTAAAGGTCCTGACAAAATCTGGGTACTCGTGGCTCATACCTGTAATCCTAGTTACTCAGGAGGCAAGATCTGAGAATGGTGATTTGAATCTCTGACAGGCAGAGAAGTCCATGAGATGCCTTTGTTTTTCTGGCCAAAAGCAACAGTGGAGCTGTGACTCAAGTGGTAGAACATCAGCCTTGACGAAAAAGCTCAGGGACACCGCACAGGACACAAGCCATGAGTTTACCCAGAATATAACTAAAAATAAAATAAATATCATGACAAATGCAGAAGTTTTTAAATGACACAATTTAACAAAAGTTTTCTTCTGTGGCTTATGTATATTTATGGATCATGATTTTCATGAATAAAATACAAAATCCAAAACTGAATTTCAGTATCTTGAATACCTCAAATAGAAAATTTCAGTTGAAAATGGTTGGGATAGATTTTTGTTTCTGTTTTTAGTGCTGGTGGTCAAAAGCTAGGGCTTTGTGCATTTGAGGAAGATCTCTACCTCTGATCTATATCCTAGGCATAATGATATAATATTCAATATAATTTCCATAGACCAATTTCTACAGATCATTTGATAATCAAAAACTACTAAAACACAGGACAATTAAAGTTTTAGAATTATAAATTAAAGGGGTCAGGTGTACATACATATATAATCGCAGCTACATGGGATGCACAGATTAGAAGGATTGTAGTTCATTGCCAAGCAAGTTGGCACATGCTTATAATTTCATCTCTGTAAGAAGCATAAGTAGAAGAATCACAAACTGAGCCTTGTCCTGGAGAAAAAGTATGAGACTCAATCAGAGAAAATTAGGAAAAACTGTGTCTGGAAATTTTTTCAATTGAAAGACAACGTACCTAGTAATTGGAAGGCCCAGAGTTAAAACCTCAATAGCTACAACTAAAATATAAAAGAGAAAAAGAATAAAGAAAAATTTGAATGTCAATTATATGGGGAAATAGAAACTATATGAAAAACAGGAGCCAAGGAACCACGCTACTTAAAAGTTGTCTCCAATAGCCCTCTTAAGCCAATAGGTTGTATATGCATATATATGTATGTGTATTATATCCATATTATGTGTTGACATATTTGTTTTTATATTACTTCTTGATATGCTGTACTTAAATGAGGCAATATTCTTTTTCAGTTATTTTTCCATTAGTTTTTTGGTGTTGACAGGAAAGTACACTTCTCTGTTTTAAAGTAGAATCAGCAAGCCAATGAACAAGATTAGAGACATGTCAAATAATACTATGTCTTAAGTCAACAATAGTGTATCATACAATAAGAAATTCAAGAAGAAAGCTGGGTACCGGTGGCTCATGCCTGTAATGCTAGGGACTCAGGAAGCTGAGATCTGAGGATCAAGGTTCAAGGACAGCCTGAACAGGAAAATCCTTGAGACTCTTATCTCCAATAAACCACCAGAAAACCAGAAGTGGTCCTGTGGCTTAAATGGTAGAGCACTCACCTTGAGTTTAAGAGTTGAGGGATAGTGCCCAGGCCCAGAGTTCAAGCCCTACAACCTACTGAAAAAAAATCAAGAATAGCCAGAGACAGTAGCTCATACCTTTAATCCTGGGTACTCAGGAGGCTGAGATTTGGAGGATTATAGTTTTAAAAGAGCTGGGGCACAAAAGTCTATGAGAGTCCATCTCTAAATAATATGCAAAAGAGTGGATGTGAGAAAACCAAGAAACCAAGTCAAAAAATACAAGATCCTCAGTTCAAATCCACGTAGATTTTATGTTAGGTATTCACACCATAGTTAAACAAAGTACAAAGAAGGGTAAGAAATGGGGTTGAGTAGAAAAAATTATATTAAGTGAAGTAAGCCATGCCCAAAGAAACATAGGTCCCATGGTTTCCCTTATTTGCAATAACTAGTGTATGTCTGAGACAAGCAGAAAAGGTCAGATAAGTTGATGTTAGGTGAAATGAACCCCAAGATAGGACACAAGTGGTTTTTTTCATCCTTTCTATTGTTTTTTAACATATTCATAAGGGATCATTTTGCTTTGTATGTCCCTCCCCCATGGAATAACCCCTGTTTTCACTGTATTTGATGTTGGTATATTTTGGGGAGGGGAAGGGAAAAAACAATTGTTTAAATAGGGATACAGGTGGACCATTGCAACAATGAGATGTACAAATCGCTATGTAGAAAAACGAACTTTACAGTTAAGGCGGGGGTGGGAGGTGGGGGTGTGGGGGTGTGTATTTGAGGAGGTGGGAGGGACGGGATGGTAGGGGAAAAACAAAGGAGGAGGAAACATTGCTGGATAAGGAATGTACTCTTTACCTTGTTCATGTAACTAACTCCCTTGTACAGAATTTTCACAATAAAAAACTTAATAATAATAAAAAAACAGACACCTCAAAAACATAGTAGCATTTCCTTGTGGGGAATAGGAAAGTTCTTGCCCAGGATGGTGTGCACACTCACAATTTGGTGATAAAATTGTTTTCGGATCCCGTAGTAGGTCTCCCTGATGACAAATGTATCCATTAGTACAATTCACTCTTTTCTTGTACTTAACTTCTTTAAGTCTAGCAGCAATATATATGAATGAGTTGGGCCAGGTGTGTTAAAACCTCCCTATAATCATAGCTACTCAGGAGGTAGTGGGAAGGAGCTTGAGGCTGGATTTGGAGAGGTTGGTCAGAAAGTTAACATGAAACTCTCCCTGAGAAAAGGAAACCACAATGATGCTTATTGAAATCTATGCCAAAAAATGGAAACGAGGTTTTTTTTTTTTTTGTTCGTTTGTTTTAATTTTACTGTTTGTGGTTTTTTATTCTGTCCTTTTTTTCCCCTTTGGTTTTTTCCCTGTTACCCACTGTTTATTATTCCTGTACTCTTTGTCTTGGGGAGTGGTAGGCGAATCACAGAAACAGTGGGTGGGACAAAGGGTAAGGATGGCAACAGTGATACTCACTAGACACTATGTTGGAAATGAACTTCAAAACTTGAAGGGGAGAGGAGTCTGGGGAGGAAAGTGGAAGAAAATGAGGGAGAGGGGGTAACACTCTTCAAAAAGAAATGTATGCCGGGTGCGTGCCGGTGGCTCACGCCTGTAATTCTAGCTTCTCAGGAGGCTGAGATCTGAGGATCATGGTTCAAATTCAGCCCGGGCAGGAAACTCCATGAAACTCTTATCTCCAATAAACCATCAGAAAACCGGAAGTGGTGTTGTAGCTCAAGTGGTAGAGTGCTAGCCTTGAACTGAAGAGCTGAGGGACAGTGCCCAGGCCCAGAGTTCAGGCCCGACGACCAAAAAAGAAAAGCACTTATTAGCTTACTTATGTAACTGTAACACCTCTGTATGTCACCTTTGCAATAAAATTCAAATTGAAAAAAAAAAGGAAAGTAAAAATCAAAAGGACTGGGCTTAATGGCTTAATTATTTATTTTTCAACCACCAAGTCAGGAGTTCAATCCTTAGTAATGAAAAGGTGTGAAATATGAAAAGATTGATTTGTCAGTGATTCACAGATTTGGCATTGGTTTCTTGGTAGAAAATCTAGCAGCTTTGAAAACTGAAACCAACCAACTGTGTTTAAACCCATAGAAAACAAGCAATGAGATACATCGCTTTTATTTCATAATGGACTCAATATATTGTAAGTAGGTATCTAACTTTGTCTTCTATGTAATAGGGTTTTGTTTTCTTACTTAAGATGGTACTGAAATTTAAACTTAGAGACTCAAATGCTGTCCTATACTTAAGTGACACCTCTAGCCCTTGTTATTTATTATATAGGGTCTCACATTTTTATTTATTTATATATATATTTTTTGCCCAGGGCTTACCTTGGAGCACATTCTTTCTACTTAATCTTCCTATCTGTGATTAAAATGTGAAACTCATGTCTTACTGACTGCTTAACTTTTAGTTCAGCCTCGTCTTGAATTTCCATCCTCTAGTTCTGAGCCTCCTGAATAGCTGGGATTACAGGTGTGCACCATCATACCTAACTTCCTTTTACTTAATAAATAAGCCATTGGAGTGAACATGGGATTTTATATTTGGATGTATTTTATACCAGTTATTGGTTATTGCAACTTCAAATAACATTGCTATATGAACAATAGTAAATGATGCTAATTTGTAGCTAGCCATATATATAGACATAGTTGTATCTATATACATCTGTTTATCTGTATACATATATATGCATATACAATTAGTTTAGCTCAAAAAGCTGAAATTGTTATGATTCTGAATAATGGAAAATTTGGACCACAGATACATATAATCATATCTATGTAATATAATCTCTATATAATCTGGCTACAATTGCAGTTTTGATGCCTAGTTCTCTTCATTTTTATCTTTAGACTTGGAGCTCTTCCAGTAGCGTCATGCTCATTTTTATTTTCAGTGTTTGTCCTCAGTCACTGTAAAACCTATGAGATCAGAGAGCAGTGACCCTCCACTTGATCCAAAAACCAATGAAGCATTTTTTTTGTATCACATCTCAGTCTTTGACACTAAAATACAGAAGTCAAGTTTCAGGTGAGAAGAAGTAGTCCTTTGAATTCACAAACTATTAACACATATTAATTAATGATATTTACAAATGTATGTGTTTTATGTAAATAAGTAAGTAAATAAATGTATGTATGGTATACTGTGTGTGTGTGTGTGTGTGTGTGTGTGTGTGTGTGTGTGTGTGTGCTTATGTCTGTATATTTACTTTTTTATATGCTGGTAATAGAGCTTGAACTCAGGGTCTGGCCACTGTCTCTTAACTGTTTCACTCAAGGATGGCACTCTGCCATTTATCTACAATTCTACTTCCAATATTTTTTTTTCTGTTTAATTGGGAAAAAAGTCTTATGAACTTTCTTGACCTGGATGGCTTTGAACTATAATCCTTAGATCTTAGTTTCCTAAGTAGCTAATACATACAAGAATGAGCCACCAGTAGGCAACATTGTTTATATTTTAATGTGACCTGGTTAAGCTTCATATAAAAAGTGCCACAAATAATGGGTATACACACATATATATAAATACATATATAGGGGATGTGTGTATGTAGGTGTGTGTGTGTATAATAACCCAAGCTAAGCTAACTCTTGCAGCTGTATCTAACCTATAGAATCCCTTACTTTGTAAGATTTCCTCACCCCTGTAATAGAGTAGCAGGGTCTCAAACAATTTGCATTTAAACGTGATAATCAAGGAGAAAGAGATTCTTTAAAATAGAAAGCTCGGGATGACGAATAAATTGCACATGCAAATGTGCTGATTGAGATGCAGAAGACAAAGTGTAACAGTGGGGCAAGCAGAGAAATTAAGGCAACTCTTTTTCTGAGTCCTGGGTAATGCTGAATTACAATTGAATGCCTATACAAATAAGTGTGACTTCCAAATGGATACTAAATGAATATATTATGCTCTGTGATGTTTCACTGAATTCTAAACGAGTTCAGAATGATGACATACCAAGAGATAGTGAAGTGTTTTCGATATACTCAGTCAAATGCATGTGGTTCAATAAAACTCCACCGAATGTTCCTTACATAAAATGAGTTTTTCCTATTCAGAAGGAAAGTAGAGCAATTTAATTTTTCTTCATACAGTCTCATCACAAGTAGGAATTTACTTTAATAAACTAACTTGCTTTGAGGATTTTTTTAAAAGAAAAACTCTTGTAGTTTGAAAGTTTCTTTATAATTCTTTTTTGTGCCCTAATGCACTAGACTTGCTATTTTGCATTTACTGTGCCCTGTAACACTAAGCAATTTATATTCGCTGTTTAATCTGAACAGCTCTGTGTCTTACACAGGAAAGTCGACTGATGGCTAGACACTATGCTATCAGGAGACCTGTCTAGGATCTGATAAGTCAAATGTTTTGGTTAATATTTTTTTATTAAAGGTATAAAATACATTATAAATGGTATGAAATTATACTTTATAGTCAATTTATGCCTATGTTCCTATGATGAGTATATTTATAATTTCTATCTACATATAAGAGAAAACAGATGTTTGTCCCTCTAACTCTGAGTTACTTCACTTAACATGATTTTCTTATGTCTATGCATTTCCATGCAATTGAAGTAATATTATTCATTCTTATAGATCATTAAAATTCCATTACCTATCTATCTATCCATCCATCTATATATGGATAGATCTATATCTACCTACATATCTCACCTTTTCTTCACCCATTTATTCATTATAGCACATTAGAGCTGTTTCCATAATTTGGCTGTGATAAATAGTGGAACAAAAAGTGTTATGTTAAGTGAAGTAAGCCAGGCCCAAAGAAACATAGGTCCCATGGTTTCCCTTATTTGCAATAACTAGCATATGTCTGAGTCAAGCAGAAAAGGTCAGATAAGTTGATGTTAGGGAAATGAACCCTAAGATAAGGACTCAAGTGTTTTTTTCTTTCTTGCTATTGTTTCTAACATATTTATAAGGTGATTTCTTTGTTGCTTTTTATGTCCCTCACCCACGATATAATCTGTTTTCACTGTATTTGATGTTGGTTTAATTTGGGGAGGGGAACGGAAAAAACAAACTCTTTAAATAGAGATACAAGTGGATCCATTGCAACAATGGGTACCAGACGTTATGTCAAAAAACGAACCCTACAACTTTGGTGGGGAATGGTAGGGCAGGGATAGTAAGGTTAAACAAAGAAAGAGGCAACGATGCTTGATAAGAAATGTAGTCATATAGCCAGGCGCAGGTGGCTCACGCCTGTAATCCTAGCTACTCAGGAGGCTGAGATCTGAGGATCACGGTTCAAAGCCAGCTTGGGCAGGAAATTCCGTGAATCTCTTAACTCCAATAAACCACGAGAAAACCAGAAGTGGTGCGTAGCTCAAGTGGTAGAGCGCTAGCCTTGAGCTGAATAGCTGAGGGACAGCGTTCAGGCCCAGAGTTCAAGCCCCACAACCGACAAAAAAGAAAAGAAAAGAAAAGAAAAAAGAAATGTAGTCATTACCTTGCTCATGCAATTGTAACCACTCTGAAAGGTATTTTCACACACACAAAAAAATGTTGAGTGTTGACAGAAAAAACTACCAAAGGAAGTTTGGGATGACACTGTGCAGAAAGAAATATACTCATTACCTTACTTAGGCAACTGTAATCTCTTTGTACATCACCTTTGTAATAACAATAAAAAGAAAAACACTGAGTATTCAAGCATCAGATTCCAGTGGTATAACTCCTCTGAACAACTAACAGTTTAATAAAAGCTGAAAGATCTACTACCCATGAGGAGGGACATCAAAAACAGTGGAGACAGATCATTGGAGAAAGAAGCTATGGGTAAAAACAGTCTTGATATTCAACGTCCATAAGTGAAAATGGAACCACATAATTTTGAGGCTATCTATTGCATTGGAAAAAGAAGAATGAGAACCATAGGCATTAATGGAGCAACACTGAGCAAGATGTATTGTAACTATCTAAACTGATTTGTTGAATTGACATCCTTTTGTCCAACTACTAACTAACAAACTCAGAAGATGAGATCTGAGAATTATGGCTTGAAGCCAGCCTGGGAAGGAAAGTATGAGATTAATAGCTAAAGTGGAGCTGTAGCTCAAGTGTTAGAGCATTAGCTTTAGATGAAAAAGTTCTGAGTTCAAGCCCCACGAATGGCATGTGCATGCACATGCACTTAGATACACAGACACATATGTACACATTCCTACACACACACACACAACTACACACACAATGATAATAAAAATAAATGGTACAAAGGATTATATTTCCAAAAATATAGTATTTGAAAAAAGTATATCAATTATTTTTATTCATTTACATTTCAAAATTTGATTCCATATTGAAAAATATAAACTCCTGAGTAGGGAGCAAATTTCAAATAGTCAACAAATGTGACCCCAGAGGAAGACTTTTCTGTGGTAGGATCTGCCCTTTATCAGCTTGCAGGCGCTGATGACTGAGCAGCAGACTCCCAGTGAGTCACAACACCTCCTGTGCAGTTATCAAGCCAGACCCAAGCCAAGGCTGAGTCAGAGATGCAAGCAGCGTGGTGCCTGAAATGGAAATTAATTTCACATGGGCAATGGAAAGAACCACCAGGGAGAATTCATGATGGAAGACGTGGCTCTTATTCACTCTTATGCTTCTCCACATTTTACCAATGAAACAAAGCTGATAAATTCATAAAATTATGCAAATGATGATTCCACCAATTACTTGCTCTGAGATGCTACCCAGGATGCCATTTTCTTTAAACTCCCATAGTTCAAGATTGAAGGCTTAGTAAAACATTCATAAAGTATGTGGAGTGATATGAACTTAACCTATCCATGGTCATCTTTCCTGCCACTCAGCTGAGGCTTCCAAGGCCCACAGCTCCAGAACCTGGCTGTTGAGTTGGTCCCAGACCACACTGTGGATGGCATTACTGTGGTTCCTTACATGCTCCTCCAACATGCCATCTTATCCATATCTCTACTTCACTCCTAACAGATTCACTCACTTATATTCTTACCCTTTCTTCCAGGGTCTAAACCAAGCTCTCTGCCTCAGGGTTTTATATGAGCTGATTTTTTTTTTGATCTTCATAATTGATCCTCCTCCTTTTGGTCTTAGTTATTGCAAGTGGTCGTTCCTGAGTAGCCAATATAATTATAAAGTGATGTTAACGTTTCTATCATATCACCCTGTTTTAATTGTATCCTGTAGTTCATATATCCTTGCTTGATTTATAGATTTATGACAATTTCCCTGGAATATAAGATTCAGAAGAACAGAGCTTTGTCAATCATGTTCACTTTTGTGTCCGTCCTGCCTACTCTGGTGGCCACATATTCCAAGTGCTTAGTAAATGGATGCTGGATAATAAATAATTAATGCATGCTGGCTTGGGTTACACCTTCATTTTTCCTCGGTATAGCATTGATACCTCCCTGTCTATTTGACTGGAAATTTCAACTTGCTTCAGAATCTGAGGACATTTTTTTCAAAACAGAATTGAATGCTAACTTTCTCTGGTCATCTCTCCCTCTTTCCTTTAACCATTCTCCCCTTATTCTTCCTTCCTTTTCATTTTCATTCCTGATTTGATTTAGCATGTCAAGACACCCAATTTAAGTTTTCCCCATTCAGTTTTAGTACAAAGTACAAGTAGCATATGATTCCAGTCAACAAGGAATACATTAAAATCTTGGTGCTGAAGGAAGAAGCTGTGTGTGTGTGTGTGTGTGTGTGTGTGTGTGTGTGTGTGTGTGTGTGTGTGTGTGTGTGTGTGTGTGTGTGCATGTGCACAGGGCACAAGGGCTCTTAACAACCATGTTGAATTATGAATTATTTTCTGTGCACTGGTAAAAAGAGCATTGTTGAATAAAGAGAGAACACTCTTTTCCAGGATACCTATAATGACGTTTTCCTTTTCTCAATGGTCACCCAGGATGAGGTGCAGAGAATCAATCAGGTTTCTGACCAGTGATTCCCCGGAATGCAGACATGAAAATCCCCAGAGATTCAAATACTAAATAAAGGATCATTTTTACCTGAGGCAAACACTTTATTTGTTTTCCAAATTTGTACATTATGGCTTCAATAAATACTTAATACAGATAATTGTATATAGGAATTCCTTAGGCCGCAGATAAATGAATAAGTAGTCAGGATCACACCTATAATTTTGGCTACTAAGGAGGCTGAGATCTAAGAAATGAGATTCAAAGACATCCCAGGCAGGTCTGTGAGACTTATTATCTCCAATTAATCATCAAAAAGCGGTAAGTGGAGCCGTGACTTTAAGTGGTAGAGTACCAGTATTGAGCAAAAGAGCACATGGTTCACTACCAAGACTCTAAGTTTAATCCCCAGAACACACACACACACACACACACACACACACACACACACACACACACAGAGTTCAGTATTTACTGATGAGTAAAACCTGTTTCTTACCCAAATTTTGCACTTCAGTAAAACTGAAGAGGAGGAGGCTGGTGAAATATTTCCTAAAGTCCTCCCTCAGTTAGCCCCATAATCCATAAAGTGACTGACACACTTGAGAATTCTCTCCTCTGTTTCCCCCTTTTACATACTTACTTCCATTTACCTTTGGATAAGTCTTTCATTGACGATTGTGGACATATATCTTTAAACCCCACGTTTCATGATAAATTCATGAACTGGAACACTTCACACACAATATTCATTTATCTTTTCCTCTTACAACCACTCACTAGTTCTAATGTTGAAAATAACCCACCTCCCCCCAAAAATACCAGCAATTACAGATATTCTACACTCTTACAGAACCATTTCTTATGTCTGGTATTAACTGCTGGGCAATATAGCATAGAAGTGTCACCTTCTTTTGAGGATTGACACTTTCAAAACTCTCCTGCTAAGAAAAACACAATACCAAACATGACAACCAGACAGAATTAGATTCTATTCTGACACCGTGTTTAGTATCAGGGGAGATACACCAAGTCTGGACCCTCAGCTCCATTAAAATAGTGGAGGTTAAGAGGTGAAGGAGCACAAGCATGCATGTTTGCCACTTGATCATAAAGAAATATAAGTTTTCTCTCACATCTGTGACAGGAAGTAGATTGAAATGGGGCAAGCTGACTGCCCACTTTAAGTCAGAATCCTCTCTTCCTATAGAGACTGGCAGATAAAGTTGCTTTCTTTTGAGATTATTACATTTCAATTCAAACAGATGTTTCCTGGGTCCCTGTGAATTGTATTCTGAATGATAAAACCAATAAGAAGATGAAAAAAAAAGTTTATTTCTCTCAAAGAAGCAAAGAAATAATCTATACTGGTAAGGGTTTTTGTTTTTGGTTTTGGTTTTACTTTAAGTTTTCTTAAGCAAATGTTCTAAGGAAACCTAGATAATTTCAACTGAACCTGGGAAATTCTGAGGATGGCAAATGGGAAAATTCTTGAGATATTATTGATGGAGAGCCCTTGATTCTAGACAGAATATATTAGTTTAAGTCTTATAAATATTCATGAACCATCAAAGAGTTACCAGAGAGTGGTTTATCATTTGGGAAATGATTCCACTGAAAACTATGCACTTTTGTTGTGAAAGTAGCAAATTAATTATGGCAGTTTTTCCAAGAACAAAAATTATCATATTTTTTATTCATATATATGTATATATACACACAGTTACACAAACACACTGGCATCTGGCTCTAGATGAAATCTTTGCAAAATGAGTTTCAACATCATGAGTTTCAACAGTGGAAATCATCTAATCACCTACTAAATTCTGTATTGTAGTATGTAAAATAGGGAAGGAAAATTAAAGAGATGTAAAGAAAAAAAAAGAGAATAAAAAATAAAAAGCTGAGAGGCCAAAAGTCTAAATTCAAATAAAGTAAAAGGAAATGCTAAGGCCTTGGTGACCAACCATAACCTGATTTTCTTTTTCTTTTAGTGTTAGAAAATTTAAAATATAGCTGTTTAAATCATAGGGAAATATAGGTTCCCTAGGTTATACTGTTAAGATATATTACTTATTTATATTTTAACAGATGATCATTTAATTTTTTAAAATTATTATTTTAACAGTGATGTACAGAGGAGTTACAGTTATATAAATCAGGTAATGAGTATGACTTAAAGAAAGACTTCTCAAAAGAAGAAGTAGAAAAGTCCAGTACACACGGGAAGAAATGTTCAACATTTCTAGCCATAAAATGCAAATCAAAACAATATTGAGATTCCACCTCACCCCAATTAAAATGGTCATTATCAGGAAAACTAATAATAACAGGGGCTAGCAGGGATGTGACCAACAGGGAACACTAGTATACAGCTGGGAATATAACCTTGCTCAGCAACTCTGGAAAGCAGTATGGGGATTCCTCAAAAGACTAAATATAGAGCCTCCCTATCCATTCCCAGGCATTTATTATCCAATAGACCACAAACAAGGCCACACTAAAGCTATCAGCACAGTCATATTCATTGCAGCATTATTTATCATAGCCAAGATATAGAATCAACCCAGATGCCTCTATGGATGAATGAATCAAGAAAATGTGTTATATATACACAATGGAATTCTATGATATTGTATCATGTGTAAGGAAAGGAGAAGAACTGGAAAGAAATATAGTAAGAAAAGGTAAGTCAGTCCTAAATAAACATAGATTTCCTGTTTTCCCTCATTAATTGTAACCAGAATGTGCCTATAAATCTACAAGTAAACACACTGGATGGTAAAAACACTTTGACATGATAAATTATACAGACATTCACACAGTGAGATGAAAGGAGAATGTTCTTAGAAGAGGATCACAAAGGCTCCATAGCTATGTGCTTATGAGCATATAAAATGATATTTATGAAAGTGAACTTCAAGAAATGGAAACAAGAGTTTTTTCTGTACCATTGTCTTGTTTTTAAGTTTATCTGTTTTGGGGAGGGCAAGTGGAGAGCCAAGAAATGGAGGGACAAAGGGTGAACAAATGCAGCAGTGAAAATCACTAGACAATGTATTGAAAATCAACTATACAACTTGTGAGGGGTGGGAAAGAGGGAAAACTGGGAGAAAGTGAGGGAAAGGGTGACACTATCCATAACCTAATTTTCTTTAAGAATGAAGAAACCTAGAAACAATATGTAAAGATCCCCCACTTGCCTGGATTTTTCCCATGTCCTTCGGCTGGTATGTGAGGATGTCAGCCAGCTGAAAAGCCACTCTGTGGTGTATTCTTTTCTTACCTTTATGTCTAAAGCAAAGTGAGGTTTCATTTTGAGAAAGTATTCTCAAGCAAAGTGAGTTCTTCTAGATCTTTAGCTTATCTTCATAGTATTTTAGTTGCAGCCTAAAGACACTAGTCTAAGCATTCTCTTAAAGTATGGTTGATGGCAGTTGATGGAGGTTCATATAACACTGATGTTTAAAAGTTATTTTTACGTTGAAATAATAGTATAATGGAAACTAAACTCATCTGTAGATGTTCCTGTTTGTATAATGAACACCTTGGGCTAGAAGTTGCTAGCCAAATGTAAAATTGCCTACTTGTTTACTAGCAACAGTGCTGTTTTCAAAATAGGCCCATGCACATTTAGTTCTCAAATCACTTGGATTGGTTACTTTCAATTTTGTCATGATTAACTAAACTTTACAATGATGTGACGTTTCTATTATTAAAAAATACTCATAATTGAGTGAACAGACTCTATGTTTGTTTGCAAACAGTAAAACTGTATAGTTACATTTTCTTTTCCCTTCCTTCCTTGCTTCCTTCCCTCCCTCCTCCCTCCTTCCCTTCCTTCCTCCCTCTGTCTATCTCTTTTTCTCTTTCTTTCTTTCTTTCCCTTTTTCTTTCTCTCTGTTCCTTCTTTCCTGCTTTCCTTCCATTCTTACTTTACCTTTTTATCTTTCCTTCCTTCCTTTCTTCCTTCCTTCCTTCCTTCCTTCCTTCCTTCCTTCCTAACTTCCTTCCTTCCTTCCTTCTGTCTTTTCTTCCTTTCCTTGTTCCTTTCTTTCTTTTATTCTTACTTTTTTTTGGTTTGTTGCAGAGGATGGAAAATCAAATGTACCATCTTTAATATTTTTCTAGTTTTGTTTACTTATTAGACAGTGCTGAGGATCAAATCCAGGTCCTGGCACATATTATGGAAGCCCTCTACTAAATGGCATCTTAACTTTATATTTATTTTCCTAATTGACAGATTAAACTGAATTTATTATTCACAATATGTTTTCTAATATAAATACTTGTGATAAGATTAAATCTAATTATTAACAAGCGCATTACCTCAAATAGTTATTATGCTCTTGAGTGAGAATACTTAAACCTCAGTCCCTCTGTATTTCAGAAGAAGACAGTATCTAGTCACCAACTATAGTCACCTTGTACAAAACAGTGACTTTTTCAGAGAGAAAACATAATCAGTTAGGGGAAATTTTTGCCTTCTTTTACCTAGCACATTAGCAGGGAAGAAATTCATCTAAGACCACTGCTAAATCTCTCTTTTAGAATTTACCCATTCCATGTTTATGATCATTATGACCACAATTTTATTTTATATACCATTTTAGTTACTGAATCTTAGTTATGAGACATAACATTGCATGTCTACTAGTAAAAGAAAACCTTGCACAGATTCTGCTGGAATGATTTTTTTATATTATTCAATCGATCACTCAATTCTCCTCAGCCCTACACATGATAGTACATATTATTCTTTTTACAATACCAATTATAGCAAAGGATGAAGCCATGAGGTTGAAATTTGAAAAAAAAAGGTCAAATAAGCAATTGATACTCTGCAGCAGATTTGGTAGTAAAATGAGGCTCTATTTTTATTTTATTTTAATTGGGAAAGTAGTAAATATTATTTATTAAATGGCATTGAAATAAAATGATTCGACCTCTGACAACTGTATAATAAGTATATGATACTAGTTCATCCCATTCATTGAATTCTAATTTATGAAAACTATTAGCAAGAACTTTGGCACTTACTATATTTCAAAATATCACTGCTAAGAATAGGCAATAATAAGCATAAACTGCAAAAATCACATAATGTACATAAATTTTTAGACACTGGCCAGAATCAAAAAAAGGAGATTTCACCTTATTTTGAAGTAGTTTTATTCATTGTAGCTTCCTTTTATAGAAAGAATATTATTTTTAATTAAAAATTTGCCTACCTTTTGAAGTTCACAGGAATTTCCTTAAGGTAATGTTGAGGTCAGTGTCAGAGTTAGTTATAGAACTGGACCCTGCATTTTGTATCTTCCTAGAGATATGATCATTCATCAATGTCTAAGCCTTGAACTTGAACAGAGAAGGTTAGAAATAATCACAGATAAAGAGTCTTCAAATTTGGATGTAGGGTCTACCTACTCTACCTACTCCATATACAACATGAGCAGCTCCTTCTGTTGTGGAAATTTTCTAGATGGGCCATTAGCTATTCTTAGCAATATTTAAATTAAAAAAATCTAAGCCTTATGCTGGTGGCTCATGAATGTAATCCTAGTCATTCAGGAGGTTAAGATACAAGGATCTTGGTTCACAGCCTTCCCAGACAGGAAAGTCTGTGAAACTATTAGCTCCACGTAAGCACTAACAACCCAGAAACAGAGTTGTGATTCAAATGATAGTGTGCTAGCCTTGAGAAAAAAAATGCTCCTGTACATTGTGCAAGCCTTAAGTTCAAGCCACAGTACTGGTAAACACACACACACACACACACACACACACACACACACACACACACACACACACACACACACACACACACAAAATCCCTTTTCATAAATTATAATAGTAAGCCTGTTCTTGAAGCTCCTGAATGGCCCACGTTCATGCTACTGCTATGATTATCCTGTATTATCTACAAAAACATGTGAAATAAAAATTTAAATATGCAACACTGAATAGTAAACCACATGGCATTGCTGGGTAAGAAGTCCCCAAAGCATTTCATATGGGAAAATGGAAACTTTGTAACCCAGGCCTGAGTGGAGAAAGAAAGAATTTCTACCCCCCTTTGAAAGAGTGTGATGGTTTCAGGTAACTTAAGAGAACACATTATGTGGTGTTTAACTTTGTGTAGTTATCTTCCTCTTAATTACACTCCTGACCTTGATGTTCATCTTTATTGTTACAAATGACAGAAGTTCCTTTATTTTTAAAAGGATTTTATGTATGTACTATAATCTTAGTATGTTCTATACTTTCTTTCCCCACTCATTTCTTTGATAAATCCTCAGGTGAATTTTAATTCTGTGCCATAACAAATAATATTTCTTTGAAAAAGAATGATTATCTCCCTTATCTCTTGTACCCTTATTTCAAACTGATTCCTATAATCTTCACATTAATTATTTTTACCCAAATCACCCTTTTTCATTCTCTTTTGTTCAAATTCCCCACTCCTAGTACCATTCACACTAAGGACATAGTCTGTTTTACATTCTTTCCATTGGATTAATTATATCTAGTTGTCCAAAGGATGTTTCACCATAGTATTATGTACATGGATATAGAATACTTTATTTTGTTTTTCAGTGTTTATTAAATGTTAACTTTTTAAATATTTTATTGTAAATATACTGTACAGAGGGATTACAGCTACATTAGTAACATAATGAGTACATTTCCTTTGTTTTTCTCCTACTATGGGGAAGGGATTCTATAGAACACTTTAATAAGATTGAGCCCTTCCTTTATTCTCTTTTTCCATATATACCCCCCATTATTCAACTGCTCTCAGTGTTTCATTTTGTTATCTTCATAGCAAATGCATGTCTTTCACTATGTTCATTCATGCCATAACATTCTCTTTTCATCCTGAGTCCTTCATATAGTATTACATGTTTTAAATAGATCACATATATATGTATGCATATATATCATGTATATATATGAAAATCCTGTGTATGTCCACATTTTTATCTTTTAAGTTTAGCATATGCATATAAGAGAAAATGTGTTCTTATGCTTATTTAACGTAAGCACGCTTGTGAGAATTATGGATTTGTCCCACACCTAGGTTTGCCATGGAGGCCACAGACTTATCTTTATGGTGGAGGCTCTTCTTTCTCCCCCATTCCTATATTTCTAGGGGTATGTGGGCAGAGCTTTAACTCCTTTTCTAGATTTTTCTATGTCACCATAGTATGTGGCCAAACTTTCTAGCTTTCCTATTTCTGTTTATTGGTTTTAGGTATTCTTCCTCAGTTGGTCTCATATTGTCTTTTCTGTTAAATAGACTCTACTTGGCAGTTCCCAGTGAAGAAAACTTATATTTCTACCATCTTGAAGTTCTTAGTCTCATGCTACTTTCAATGTATTTTGTCCTGAATTTGTATTGTTATTGTAAAGTTGACATTCCGAGGGATTACAATTACATGAATCAGGGAATGAGTAATGAGTACAGTATTTTTTAATGTGTCTCCCTTTCTGTTGCTCTCTCCCATCTTTCCCTCCAGCCCCCATCTACAAAATATCCAGTTCATTTTCCACATAATGTCTATTGAGTATCATTGCTGTATTTGTTCTTCCTTATTCCACCATTTATGTGCCTTTCCTCACTTTCTCAATTGCAAACAAACTGACAAAGACAAAAGAAAAAGAAAACAAAAACAGCAACAATGACAACTAAAATGTCTCTTGTTTTCCTTTTCTTGCAGCTTATTTCATAGAATAATATTTTATATGACCATCTATACATAGATATTGTAGAAACTGAGCCTTTGTCCACCACTCCTATGCATAGCCTCCTTTGACCTCAGTATGTTAATGACTAGGGTTCTATATAATTTATCATGTCCAATTCATGTGTGCACATGCACACACATACACACGTGAATTAATTTGAATACCTTGATTTTCCTAAAGCCTGAAATCATAGCCGCCATGCTCTTGATTAACTTTGTTGATTGAGGCCAGATCTCCACCATTTGAGAAATGATTTCAGTTCTAACTTTCTGCTAGTAAATTGGAGATGAGAATGTCACTCATTTATCTACCTATCTGGCTTTAAACTGGGATCCTTAGATTTCAGCCTCCTGAGCAGCTAAGAATATTGATATGAGCCACTGGTACCTGGTTTATATCAGCTCATATCAACTTTGTGTGTTTATTGTAGTTGGAAACAATTACGTTTATGTTTGATGCACTCTCCTATTAGATATCCCATAATCTTGACCTTTACTACATCAGACTTTGTTTAGAAATGAGATTTTCTCCTATTAGATATCCCATAATCTTGACCTTTACTACATCAGACTTTGTTTAGAAATGAGATTTTGGCTACTGATAAGCAAATTTGTGTTCTGAATTTCATAGGTTTCTTTGGGTAAAAATTTTTTATTGACTAGAGATTGTGGAGATCTTGTCAAATTTTTAATGGGAAAATTTCCTCAATAGGCTTGCAGATGCAGTTTTTCAAATAGAGAAACTGTTTTCCTTTTTCAAGTATGTGAGGCCTTTGCTTCCTTGAGCTTGTGTGGTATCCTAGATGTTCCCTGGCATTGGGATAGCTTTGGTATTTTTTGTTCTCTGTAGCCCTTAGGCTTCTAAAGTTTGTCTATTCTATCAATACTCAGTGGGAAGTGAGATAGAAACCAGCACTTCAAGCAGACCTCAGAAGATTTAGAATACTGTAACCAAATACCTCTCCTATCTTACTTAAAAAAAGGTATGAGCTTGACCACTTCCACCAATTACAGTTAGGTGTGTTGGCTTCTGTCAATATTATCATGTTTTCTGTTGTCCCCAAAATCTATTGGCTTTGTTCTGTTGTCAGTGGTCCCACAACATCTCAGATACTTGAATTCTTCTTCATCACTAAGTCAATTGAGAAAGAATCTTTATCTGTGGGCAGCAGCCAAACAATCAGGATGCTGACTTTTTATTTCCTTTTCTTTCTTTTCTTTCTAGACATAAGGTTGAAGTTGGACTTTTTCTCCCAACCTTGTTTAGTCTGACTTGGAGAACTGGCTGATGACGTGGGTTTTCTTAACATTTTAATGTGGTTGGGCTTACCTGATGAGTTTACTGTAATCTCTCTGTTTGGGTATTGAAGTTCTCACAATGCTTTGGGGGATCATATGTTATCACTAAATGAGTTTTCTCTGTGCCTAAGAAACTCTAGTGTTTCCTATTTCACAATCTTGTATTATCTCTTACTTATATCTACTTTTATATTTAAGCTTGAATTATCTTTATAGAATAAAATGACCATCTCTTATTTGAAGTATTGGGGCTAGATTAATTCATAATTTAAATTTGAGGAAGATAATTCATTGCACATACTGAGAACATTGTAATTTCTCTAGGAAGGGTAGAGTACAGCCCTGAAATCAAGTCAAATCAACTGAGACAAAGTTGAATTTCTACAATGATATATGTGCATATTTAAGCATGTGATAGAAATTATAAATATTCATCTGTTGGATTAAGTCAATCTTTTCTATTGTGTTTTTGGGAAAAACCATTTCAAGGATGGAAATGAGGATAAGAAATTATGAACCAGTAATATTTTATCCTCATTGGAAAATAAGAATATGAAAAGGTACTGTTAATATATAATATAGATGTTTATCTGTATGATTCCTTTATGTTACACATAGTATACATTTGTATAATTGAAAATTCATAAGTTACAAAATATAAATATTTAAGTGCCACCTTCTGCTGTGTGCTGGTGGAACACGCATGTAACGTTAGCTACTCAGGAGGCTGAGATCTGAGGATCATGGTTTGAAGCCAGCCCAGCCCATGCAGGAAAGACAATGAGACCCTTTTTTGTACATTTTTAATTTTAAAAATACTGTACAGAGGGGTTACAGTTACATGAGCAAGGTAATGAGTACATTTCCTGTAGACATTGTTGCCTCCTCCTTTGCTTTTCCCATGGGACTCTTATCTCTAGTAAATTATCCAAAAAAGCCAGAAGTGGTGCTGTGGCTCAAGAAGTAGAGTACTAGCCTGGAGCAAAAGAAGCTCAGTGATAGTACCCAGTCTCAGAGTTCAACCCCCAGGACCAGCTAACAAAGAATAACAAAAAATATCATTTGTACCAGTAGTAATGGTAATTATATGGTATCTGCTGGGACTATATTATCACTAAGAGCTTTCTGTGAGTCTAAAACTCTGTGGATTTCCTATACCACCAACTTACTTTATATCTCCTTTTGTGTTTAAGACTGAATTATCTCTACGTAGTAACGTTGATAATCTGTTATCTGAATAAACAGTTTCTCTAAATAAATCCATTATCTAAATAAAACCACTTTTGTCCCATATGTGAAAATGAACCTGATCTGTGTACATATATATTCTTTTCTTTGGACAGTTGATTTTGAGACTTGGCCAATAAAGGGTACACCTTTTCAGGTGGCCATCAACAGCTATACAACTTTCATTGTTATTCTCTTGGGTGAATTCATAGCAAAGTGTCTCTTGGTGAACTTTCTCCCAATGAATAACTCTGGCATCCAAATGATGATTACAATAATTTCTTTGTCATAAACTGAGCCATAGCTGCAGGTTCTTCATGTCAGTCTATGATAATTATTCCTTAGCTGCTCTCCACCCAACCTATAGGAATGGTTAAAACTGTTAATTCAGTACTTTTAAAGTTCTCTCTACTTCTTGCTGTCAATATTTTGGCACTTTAGTCTCTTTCTGTAACTAATACTATTTGATGCTAAACACTCAACACTCCTATTTTCTGTTCGTTTTTCTTGTTTTATTGGACCTGATCTGATACAGGAGACTTTTTACATAAATGCTCAGCTATGTATAAAACTCAGGGGGAATGCCTTCTCTACTAAAGATACAAATGTAACATGTTTAATTACTGTAGCTGCCACAAGTGTATTCACATCCACAGTTGCAATAAAGTTGTATCAAATGCTATTTTTATTACATTAAACTAGTGTTGTTAATTTAAATTATCAGAAAAGGATGCTAATAGAAATGAAGTCCAAGGTACAGAAACAAGAGTGAGAGAGGGGAGGAGTATGAGGGGAGGAATAGTAGGAGAAAAAACAAGGAGTGGGTAACAATGTTTGACAAAAAATGTACTCACTACCTTCCATATGTAACTGTAGCCCCTCTGTCTAGCATCTTCACAATAAAATAAAATAAAATAGATTTGTTTGTTTTCTTGTTTTTTTAAGTATATGGTTTGCAGTCATTTCTTCTTTTCTTTGTTCTCCCCTGCCCCTGGACCCTTTAGTTTATTCCTGATGTCACTTTTTTTTTATTTTGATACCCCTTGTCTTGTATATAAGTTTATCTGATTTGGGGAAGGGAAGAGAAATCACAGAAATGGTGAGACAAAGGGAAAAGAGTGAACCAATATAACAGCCAACTTACAAGACACTATGTTAGAAATATATTAAGTGAAGTAAGCCAAGCCCAAAGAAACATAGGTCCCATGGTTTCCCTTATTTGTAATATCTAGTATATGTATAAGTCAAGCAGAAAAGGTCAGATAAGGTGATGTTAGGAAAATGAACCCTAAGATATGTATTCAAATGTTTTTTTCTTTCATGCATTCGTTTCTAACACATTTATAAGATTATTTCTTTGTTAATTTGTATGTCCCTCCCCCACAGTATAACCCCTGCTTTCACTGTATTTGATGTCAGTATAATTTATGGAGGGGAAGGGGAAAAACAAGTCATTTAAATAAGGATACAGGTGGACCCGTTGCAACAATGAGAAATACAAGTTGTCATGTCGAAAATGAACTTTACAACTTTGGTGGAGCGGGGAGGACTGGGTGGGGAGGTGGGGGGAGGTTGGGAAGGGATGGGAAGGGGAAACAAAGGAGGACGCTACAATGCTTGATAAGAAATGTACTCATTATCTTGCTCATCTAATTGTAACCCCGCTGTACAATATTTTCATAATAAAAAATAAATAAAAATTAAAAAAAAACAACTTGGGGGAAGAAGAATTGGGTGGAGAGAAAGAAAGCAGGAGTAAAGAAATGTATTCATTTCCTTACTTGTGCAACTGCAGCCATTCTGTACATCATTCTTAAACTAAATAAAAGGAAAATATCTTACATGTCTATACTATTTTATATTCAAATTCTAAAAATATAAAATTCATTTGATCATTTTTGTAAGATTGAAATGAAACATTATTATGAAACCAGATAATCAATACTTGTGTTTTGAAAGATGGTAATTATTTAATACATGTAAACAAATTTCCTGTCTGTCATTTGTGTTCTAATAATAAAGAATAATAGAACACAATCAAGAAATAAATAATGAATGCCCACTCGAAAGAGGAAAAGACTTGATATCTAAGGATGGCAGTTCACAGTCGGCTTGAGCAGGAAAAGTCTGTGACACACATCACAAATTTATCACCAGTTAAATACCAAAAATGCAGCAGTAGAGTTATGGTTGAAGTGATACAGCACTGTCCTTGAGAAGAAAAGCTCAGGATCCATGCCCAGCTCCTGAGTTCAAACCTCATGACTGTCCCCGACCAAAAAGAAAATAAACATAAACAAGGAAAAAATAGTCTTAAGCAAATTCAATCATTTCATATAGTTTTATTTTGCTTATTTCTATGACGAATTAATGTAGTATAAAAATTATTCACATTCCAGCCTAAACCTGAATGCAAACTTATTTGCTTACTTTGAGTAAGAATAAATTCCCTTATGTATTCATTTCATATGCAGAATCAAATCTCAGTAAGACAGGAGGGTCAGAATGGAATGCTTGTTTTTAGGTGTTTCAGAAAGCTGTCATGGTAACTAGGAGGTAGAGCATCTCACTTATTTATAAAAATAAATCAGAAAAGAGGGAGTCAGTCACAGACTTGCAATTTTACTCCTGTCAATGTGGGAGAATATATCCTGGAACATCTTAGTTACCAAGATGTAGGAAAAAATAGAGGGAGAATGCAAGAACAGAAAGCCATAGTTTTGCAACATTGGAGCCATAAAATATATTCATCTGAGGCCATTTGAGATTATGGTAGTTGAAAAAATCCTGAATATTTTCTAAGTTTGAGTCAAAAACTAATTTTAAGCATAAAAAAAGTTATAGGAGTTATGAGGTATATTTTAAGCAAAACATAAAAATATAGATGTACTTTTGCTTACATTGCATTTCATAGGTCTCTTTATGATAATTTTAAATCTAATATTCTCTAGTGGCTTTATTTTGATTGACAACAGCTTAAATATATAACAAAAGCTAAGTAATGCATTGATATTTAGGAAATAAATTCTATTGGATATAAATTGTAAATGATATAATTGCATTGTTGTGAAGGCCAAACATGTCCTCTGTAGGCTCAAATGCATTAGGATAAGCTGTCACTGGAATGAGTTTGAGTAGTTTGGGGTTGAAACCCTGTTCTGGGTGAAGTCCCTGTAACTACTGATGAGCTTCCTGTGGGGATCAGACTGTAAGGCCCTGGTGCTCAGCAATTAAGCTTAATTGGCTAGCTAGCCTTACTTGGGACATTGAGGAGACACCTCATTAGCAGGATATAGTTGATTTTTGCTCCAGAATACTCTCATTTCCTGGCACAGAGACTCACTGGATAAAAGTTTAGAAGTGAATTTTTCTCGCCTAATCGTGTAAATTTTAATGCAGGATAATCAGGTAGGTGGGTCCTCTCTCTATGATGAAAGCATTTGCTGATTCAAAAACACGGTTTTCTTGGTTCCCACTGGGAATCACATCTGCAGATTAGCTGTGCAGATTTATGTGTGACTTTATTCCCTAAGAAAGGTTTTTGTTAGTCATTTTGTTATCCCAGTCTCTTAGCATATTTGAGCAAGCAAATGGGTAAGTAAGAGACTAGTTGGATGTTTTTAAACAACTATTTACAGAACTTTTGTCAAGTGTTGACATATTAAAAAATCAGTAGGATGTGTAACAAGAAATAATGTGAGGGGCTGGGAAGGTGGCTCAGTGGTAGAGTGCATGAGGCCCTGGGTTCGATTCCCCAGTACCACATAAGCAAAAAGAAAAAAAGCCAGAAGTGGAGCTGTAGCTCAAGTTGTAGAGTGCTAAGCCTTGAGCTGAAGAGCTGAGGGACAGCGCCCAGGCCCAGAGTTCAAGCCACACGACCTGACCCCCCCCCAAAAAAAAAAAGAAAAAAAGAAATAATGTGATAGCTTTTCATGACTATAATTAGATACTTAAAGCAAGATACTTTTTTTAAAAATATGTTTTTATTGTGAAAATACTGTACAGAAGGGTTTTAGTTACATGAGCTTGGTAATGAGTACATTTCTTATCCAGCATTGTTGCCTCCTTCTTTGTTTTTCCCCTACCATCCCATCCCTCCTACCTCCTTAGCTACACACCCCTACCCCCACCTAAATTGTAAATTTCATTTTTCGACATAGCTATTTGTATATCTCATTGTTGCAATGGTTCAATCTTTATCCCTATTTAAATATTTTTCCCCTTTCCCTCCCCAAATTATACCAACATCAAATACAGTGAAACAAGGGGGAGGGACATACAAAGCAACAAAAAAATCACATGGTACCTTATGAATACATTGGAAACAATAGAAAGGAAGGAAAAAAAAACAAAAAAAGCAAAAACGAAACACCTGTGTCCCTATCTTTGGGTTCATTTGGCTTAACATCATCTTATCTGAGCTTTTCTGCTTGTCCCAGACATATACTAGTAATTGCAAATAATGGAAACAATGGGACTGATGTTTCTTTGGGCCTGGCTTACTTCACTTAATATAATTTTTCCAAGTCTTTCCATTTCCTAACAAATCGGGCAATGTCATTCTTTCTGATGGAGGCATAGAATTCCATTGTGTATATATACCATATTTTCTTGATCATTCATCTACCGAGGGACATCTGGGTTGGTTCCATATCTTAGCTATGGTAAGTAATGCTGCGAAAAACATAGTTGTGCTGGTAGCTTTAGTATGGTCTTGTTTGTGATCATTTGGGTAAATGTCTAAAAGTGTGATTGCTGGGTTATAGGGGAGCATTATGTGGAGTCTTTGAGGAATCTCCATACTACTTTCTAAAGTGGTTGAACAAGTTTACACTCCCACCAACAATACAGTAGGGTTCCCTTTTAGCCATATTCCCTCCAGTATCTGTTGTTATTAGAGTTCTTCATTATAGCTATTCTAACTGGGGTCAGGTGGAAACTCAATGTTGTTTGATTTGCATTTCTTTTATGGCTAGGGAGGTTGAACATTTCTTCATGTGTCTATTGGCCATTCTTTTTTTTTTTTTTTCCAGGGCTGAGGACCGAACCCAGGGCCTTGAGGGCACCGGGCAGGCACCCTTCCGCGGAGCTAAACCCCCAGGCCCCTCTGTTGGCCATTCTTATTTCCTCTTCCATTCTTATTTCCTCTTTAAGTCTTTAAGCCCACTTATATATCAGGCAGTTTTTTTCTTTGAGGATTTGTTGTTGGGGATTTACTTTTTTTAGTTCCAAGTATATTTTAGATATGAAACCCTTGTCCCTTGTATGGGTAGTGAAGATCTTCTTCCAATCCTTGGGCTTTCTATTGGTCTTGCTAGCTATGTCCTTTGCCATGCAGAAGCTCTGCAGCTTCATGCAATCCCTTTTGTCCAACCTTTCTTTGATTTATTGTTTCTGGGTCTCTATTAAGAAAATTTTAGCCTTTGCCAACCCTTATCAAATCTTATCAGAAAAAGAAGAGAACACACCCAAATAAACAAATGCAGAGATGAGAATGGAAACATCACCACAGAAACAACCAAGATTCAGAACATTATAAGGGAATACTTCTCAACCCTTTACATTAATAAGCTTGAGAAACTAGAAGAAATGGACTTTTTCCTAGTAAATATTGACATGTTGACACTAAACCAAGATGGGTTAAACCAACTTAACAGGCCTATATCAAGCATTGAAATATAAACAGCTATAAGAGACCTCCCACCTATGAAAAGCCCAGAGAAATGCAAATCAAAACAAAAGTGAGATACCATCTCACCCCAGTTAGAATGGCTATAATCAAGAACTCTAAAAAAAATTATATTAAGTGAAGTAAGCCAGACCCAAAGAAACATAGGTCCCATGGTTTCCCTTATTTGTAATATCTTGTATGTGTATGAGTCAAGCGGAAAAGGTCAGATAATGTGATGTCAGGAAAATGAACCCTTAGATATGTATCTTAGTGTTTTTTTTTCTTTCATGCAAGTGTTTCTAATGCATTTATATGATTATATCTTTGTTGCTTTGTATGTCCCTCCCCCACAGTATAACCCCTGCTTTCACTATATTTGATGTCAGTATAACTTGTGGAGGAGATGGGGAAAAACCAGTTGTTTAAGGATACAGGTGGACCTGTTGCAACAATGAGAAGTACAAGTTGTCATGTCCAAAACGAGTTTTACAATGTCGGTGGGGGGGGGGGTAAGGGCGGGAAGGAGAAGGATTGGCATTGGGGGGGAGGGGGGAGGCTGGGAAGGGATGTGAAAGGTAAACAAAGGAGGAGGCTGCAATGCTTGGTAAGAAATGTACGCATTATCCTGCCCATGTAATTGTAACTCCTCTGTACAATATGTTCACAAATAAAATTAAATAAAAAAAGAACTCTAATAACAACAGACACTGGAGGGGATGTGGCTAAAAGGGAACCCCAGTGTATTGTTGCTGGAAGTGTAAACTTGTTCAACCACTTTGGAAAGTAGTATGGAGGGTCCTCAAAAGACTCCCACTTTTGGGCATTTATCCAAATGATCACAAACAAGACCATAGTACAGCTACCAGCACAGCTATGTTTACTGCAGCATTATTTACCATAGCTAAGATATGGAACTAACCCAGATGTCCCTCAGTAAATGAATGGATCAAGAAAATGTGGTATATATTCACAATGGAATTCTATGCCTCCTTCAGAAAGAATGACATTGCCCCATTTGTTAGGAAATGAAAGACTTGGAAAAAAATTATATTAAGTAAAGTAAGCCAGGCCCCAAAAAATCATAGTTCCCATGGTTTCCCTTATTTGCAATAATTAGTATATGTCTGAGACAAGCAGAAATGGTCATATAAGTTGATGTTAAGCGAAATGAACCCCAAGATAAGGATTCAAATGTTTTTTTTCTCTTTCTGGTTATTGTTTCTAGCATATTTAAAAGATATTTCTTTGCTGCTTTGTATGTCCCTCCCCCATGGTATAAACCCTATTTTTACTTTATTTGATGTTGGTATAATTTATGAAGGGGAGGGGAAAATACAAATCGTTTAAATAGGGATACAGGTGGACCCATTTGCAACAATAAGATGTACAAGATGTTATGTCAAAAATGACCTTTAAAACTTTGGCGCCTGGCAGGGGGATGGGGTGGGGAGATAAGGGAGGAATAGAGGGGTAGATAGGAAGGGGTGGAAAGGGGAAACAAAGGAGGAGGCAACAAGGATTGATAAGAAACGCACTCATTAAATTGCCTATGTAATTGTAACCCCTCTTTATGTTATTTTCACAAAAAAGAAAGAAAGAAAGAAAGAAAGAAAGAAAGAAAGAAAGAAAGAAAGAAAGAAAGAAAAAGGAAAGCCCAGGCTGAATGGATTTAAAGCAGAATTCTGCAAGGCCTTCAAAGCAGACCTCACACCAATAGTCCTCCAACTTTTCAATGAAATTGAAAGAGAAAGGTCAATACCCAACTCTTTGAATGAAGCCGTCATAACTCTCATCCCAAAACCAGGCAGTGACTCATCAAAGAAAGAGAACTATAGAACCATTTCTTTGATGAACATCGATTCTAAACTTCTCAACAAAATTTTGTCTAATCAACTTCAACAATTCATCCAAAAAATTATACACCACGATCAAACAGAATTTATTTCAGGGATGCAAAGCTGGTTCAATATACCCAAATCAATTAATATAATTCATCACATCAACAAGAACAAAGATAAGAACCACATGGTTATATCAATAGATGCAGAAAAAGCATTTGACAAGATCCAACACCCTTTTATGATGAAGGCGCTGGAAAAACAAGGAATCCAGGGACCATTCCTCAATACAATAAAGGCTGTATATGACAAACCTACAGACGGCATTATACTTAATGGCAAACAAAACAAAACAAAACAAAACAAAACTAAAGCCATTTCCTCTAAACTCAGGAACGAGACAAGGATGCCCACTCTCTCCACTGATCTTCAATCTAGTATTAGAATGCCTAGCTACAGCAATAAGACAAGATGCAAACAAAAGGGGATCCAAATATGGAAAGATGAAGTAAAACTCTCCCTCTTTGCAGATGACACAACCTTGTATTTAAAGCTATTTCAAATGAAAGGAAGACTTGAGAGAATAAGGGTGCCATGGAACCTCCCTCAAAGCCATGCTCCTAATTATCTAAGGCATTCCTCTTTTGCCCCATGTCTCAAAAATTCCACAAGCACCCTATAATACCACTCTGCAGAACAAGCCTTGAATCATAATGGACCTTGCAGTCACTGAGTATTTATTATAGTATACAGCAAAATAAAGGGTCTTTTAACCTGTCTCCCCTAACGGGATTAGGGGTTGTGATTACCTTATATACATTTTAGAGAAATTAAAGACCTTTCCAAATTTTGTGTTGTATTTTTGGTTCTGGATTAGACATCACAAAATCATTTAACATGTGTTTGCACTGTGTGAAAGCCAGTGCTCCATCGAAGTGTCTGCTCATGAATGATTTCATAACTTGTATGTACAAAGGAAATAAAATCAATGACACTTTGGTGAATATTTTGTGTCTGTAAAATTATGCACAAACATTTTAATTAACATCTAGAATCAGAAGTTTCTTTCATTCTTGGGGCACTACAATACCACAGACATTTTTCCTTCTCAGAGACAATTTTGAATGTGTTACTGTAGTGCTTAATCCCTTCAATAGCTTGCTTCTTACCCAAGCTTAAGAAAGCTTTATCTGAGCTCTCTATCTCTGTGTAGGAGCTTGACATATCCTTCCTTGAATTCTGCCCTCTTCTTTTAAAAGAATATATCTCTTGAGCTTGTTTGAGAGGCAAAATTATTTGTGTCTGTTGCTAACCTGTATTTTACAAAGCAGCAGGAATCCTGTCTGTGCTATTCATTTTTTGTATCCCTTAGAAACTAGCTCATTTTATGCTTCCTAGCAAGTATTCAATAAGGATTTTAGGTTAGGTGAATACTAATTCTTTAACTGGTGGCACATCTGCAGGGAAGAAAGCAAAGATGAAGGTAGAAGTTCCATTTCTCTTTTGTGTATACTCCCAAATTGGGCTTATTATGGCTTTCTTAAGGAGAAGAGCAGTAAAACTTCTAGGGACAATATTAGCCAGTACTTTCAGTCACCTATTTTACTATTTTAGTAAGGAGATCAGTGAATGCTAATGCAGACAAAATACACCTAAAGCATTCACTTGAACATAGATGTGGTCAGTGATTTAAATTTCTTAAACACCAAAATGATCACTTTTTATTACTATATTATTTTGTGTACTTTTAGGTTCCATTTGAACCTAATTTTTCTAGGTTCACTTTGAGTTCTTTCCTATAGTACACATATACCCCCCACCACTTCCTTCTCAAAGTCTCCTAATAGTTTACTATTTGTATGTGTGTGTGTGTGTGTGTGTGTGTGTGTGTGTGTGTGTAAATGAATATAGTGTATATGTATACATATAAAGTGCATACATATATATGCATATATATGTATTTCATATTCATTTATTTTGAGACAGGAATTCTCACTATGAAATACAGCTTTTAATTCTACCTCAATCTTCTAATTTCTGGGAATATATATATATATATATATATATATATATATATATATGCCACACACCTGAATTATCCTTGCAATCTTGGAAATTTTTCTATATAATGTTATTGGTGCAAGTCATGTTATTTAATAAATTGAATAAAGCTCATCACTTCTTACTCAACTTTCTACTAGTCATAAATTTGAAGCAGCTGAATGCCAACTATAATCTTATTTATTCAAGAGGCTGATATATAGGATTATGGTGTAATGCCAGCTCATAAAAGAAAATCCATGAGACTCTTACCTCCATAACCACGAAAAACTCAGAACTGGAAGATATCCTTGAGAAAGAAACAAAAATGTATGTTCTCCCTCCATGGTACAATCCCTGTTGTCACTATATTTGATTCCGTTGTTTTGCATCTTCTATATACATTTTTCTAATTTGGGGAGGGTAAGGGAAATAGCAAAATGATGAAATAAGGATTCAAGATGACCTATTGTAATAGTAGAGACGTACAAGACAGTATGTTGAAAATGAACTTTACAACTTTGCGGCGGGCAGAGGGAGAGCCGAGAGAGGAGTTGGTGATGGGAGGGAAGGCATGATGGGGGAAAAACAAAGGAGGGTGTAACAATGCTCGATAGCAAATGGACTCATTACCTTGCTCATGTAACAGTAACCCCTCTGTATAGTAACTTTACAATAATATATATATGTATATATATGTATATATTAAGAAATGGTGTAACTTCACTGAATATTTAACATAGTATCTATTGAAAAACACCGGAGGAAATGAAAGAAGAAAATAAAAAGCTAGGAATGGAACTATAGCTTGGGTGATGAATTCAAGCCCCAGGACTGGGCTTGATTTTACATGAACACACACACACACACACACACACACACACACACACACACAATTTGAAGCATTACAGATGCTATTAACTGGAATAATTACTGGTTTAAAGTTTGCATAGATAGATGTCTACACACTTAGATGGATGGGCTAATAATGGATAGATGGATGGGAGAATGGAGATAGACAAGTAGAAGGATGGATGCATGCTGAGAGAGATGGATGAATGTATGCAATTGAAGATAAAGTAAAAGATGGAGGATAGACTAATAGACAAGGAGGATAGATTAACAGACAAAAAGTAGATGAAAGGATGGAGGTTGGATGGATGTGTGAATAGATAGATGAAATGATAGTGATTTGGATGATGGATGATGATGGAGCAATGGATGAATGAAGGAATTGATGGGCAGATGGAGCATAGATAGATGGAATGAGTACATACATTAGTTTCTGCCTCATATCATTACTTTATAAATTGAATTATTGACTATTATTCAAATATCAAGTAGATATATTTAAAACTATAAGAAATAAATATCAAAATAATTAGCAAAATGAAAGACATTGTTAAACTTATTCCATGTACCCTGGTGTCCATTCTTAGAAATTCATTTTACATTAAAATATAACAAGTTACTTAAAACATTATTTAGTGGATATGTATTTTGTTGGGTTAGAATAAAAATAATTAAATTAAAAAATGAAAGCAATATTACAATAACCTAAAACTTCAGTGACTTTTTTTTTGGGGGGGGTCAGTCATAGGTCTTGAACTCTGGGCTTGGGCACTGTCCCTCAGCTCTTCAGCTCAAGATGAGTGCTCTTCCATTTGAACCACAGTGTCACTTTCGGTTTTCTGGTGGTATATTGGACATAAGAGTTTCATGGACTTTCCTGCCTGGGCTGGATTTGAACCACAATCTTCAGATCTCAGCCTCCTGTGTAGCTGGAATTTCAGGTGTCAGCCACCGACACCCAGCTTCAGTGACTTTTTAATACATTTTTAAATTTTTATCTAAATTGATTGCTGTGGAGTATGTATGTGTACATAAATTATATTTAGTAGTTATAAATTGATGAATTGATATAGAGCTGTTCTCTGTCACTACAAGAGGGAAATATATTTATTTTGAAATATACACTCAAGCTGATTTAAATAGAAAGCAGAATGAGTGCTTTGATATCCTATACTCTAGGATATGCAAGAATTTAATTAATGAAGCTGGCTTTCAGAAACAGAATTGCAAAACTACAAGAAGCTACCACAAGTGTTGTGACAGAGGTATAATTATATATGATAGACTTAGGATGTACAGTGATGAATTCTAGTGAGAAGACAGCAGTGAAGTTTCTGTTGAATCATTTTACTTATGACATGTTTTAAATGCAATTTATTTAATCCAAAGTGTTGTCATATTTAGAAAGCATTGCCAGTGGATTTTGCTTATCCATCTGAATCATCCTATTGAAGAGCTTCCAATGGGAAAAATCCAATAGTTGGCAGTTACCTATTCCCTGCTCTCTTCTCAGGGAATGGCTTCCAGTAAGTTCAAGTTCACAATGCACACAGCAAGTTATCACAGTATTCTTCTGATGTTCCTTGAAATAACAGTGTCAGAAGATAATTCCCTCAGGGCCTCTCACAATTGATCCCATCTTGCAAGAAGAGGTACTGGCTTCTTTTGGTCAAAGATGTTTTTCTAGTGTGTGAGCTGGAAGATTGTTTCCTTCTCCAGAACAAAAGGCAGACAGACATGTTTCATACCCATAATGAACAAATCAACTCCTGAACCTCAGCCTTTTTGTTTTGGAAGACTGGGCATGTAGGTATCATGTGGTTCTCTGCTTATGACTTGAGGAATTTGGGGTTCAGAACTGCTGAAGCTCTGATTACTCTTACTGCTAAAACACATTACTAATTATATCATGTCATTATTGTTATTTGTGATGATAACTTTTGTAGCAGATCCAGGAGTCTTCTATTATCTCCAAGATTGTAGTAGATTAACATTTTATCATAAAAAATAATGTAACATCTGATATCTTTTACAGTAAATGTAAGACATTATTTTCAACACTGTGTTATAGAATTTATTAATGAGTGCTTTCACATACTTATAGTTTCAATACTCTACTTATCACTACATTGTTGTAAGGTTATAATACAATCAAGAAAAGGTGTTTCTTTGTGATACAATGTATGCACTTGTTCACCAGGACAACAAAATTGTTGCATTTGGATAAAGTAGCTCAAAATTTTTCACAAATGGCGCAATGCATCATTCTATCAAAAAGTTATGATTTTCAGACTAGCTGGGCACCAGTGGCTCACACCTCTCATCCTATCTACTTAGGAGAATATCTCAGGATCCTGGATCAAAGCCAGCCTGAGCAGGAAAGTCCATGAAACACTTATATCCAATTAGCTACCAAAAAGCCAGAAGTTGAACTGTGGCTCACAGTGGGAGAGCAATATTCTAGACCTAGAAGTCTCAGTGACAGCAGCCAATCCCAAATTCAAGACCAGGACACACACACACACACACACACACACACACACACACACACACACACACACACACACAGATCCGCCCTTCACACACACACACACACACACACACACACACACACACACACACAGATCCGCCCTTCACCCCAGACCACTTCAGACAGATTTTTTGTATTATAAATTTTTTTCTAAACATTTTTCTTTTATTTCATGTCTCCAAAAATTGCATTTTTCCAAAGTGTGCATCTGATATACTCATGTTTAATAAAATTTTGAACTTTTTAAATTCACATATGCCTATGTATTAAGAATCAGATAATTTCGGGGGGGGGGACCAGTGACTCATACCTGTAATATTAACTACCAAGGGTCATGGTTCATGTTACCTCTCACAGAAAATTTCATGAGATATTTCTCAGTTAAGAGAAAAAAGATAGAAATGAAGCTCAAGTGTTAGTATTAATTAGCTTAGAGCAAAAATATGAGACAGCATATAAGTGCTAAGATAGAGTCCCAATACTAGTACTAAATAAATAAATAAATGCTTATATCTTAATATCTTTTAATTTATGGAACATTTAATTTATATTTCTATATTTGCTATTATTCCATTAAGTCATTAGTAAGTCTAATTTAACAATTAAATAACTTAGATATCATTTCTTAGTATCAATGTCATATATTTTTTTATTCAGCACTCTCAAAGGGACAGAAATACCCTTTTATTTCATACTTTAAGTGCACTAAAAGTAATTCAGCATAATAATTTTGTTAGTATATTCAGGATTTAAATTACTTAATAATTTCAGTGAGCCATAATAATGTTCTCCTTATGTAAAAGGTATATGTTAATACTGAGTTGTAAGAGTAACCATTAATTATAGTGTTACAAGAAATGCTTGAGGTTAGTTTGTTATGGATATTTTGTAGATTTCTTTCTTTTTTTTCTCTTTCTTTTTTTTTTAAAATTGTACAGAGAAGTTTTAATTACATGGGCAAGATAACGAGTACATTTCTTATCAAGCATTGTTGCCTACTCTGTTTCCCCTTCCCATACTCCCCCTATCTCCCCCCACCCGATTCTCCCCCCCCCCCCAAGTTCTAAAGTTCGTTTTTGAGATAACATCTTGTACATCTCCTTGTTGCTATGGGTCCACCTGTATCCCTATTTAAATTATTTGTTTTTCCCTTCCCCTCCACAAATTATACCAACATCAAATACTGTGAAAGCAGGGGGTAGGGACATACAAAGCAACATAGAAATGATCTTATAAATACATTAAAAACAATTGCATGAAAGAGAAAAAAAAACATTTGAATACTTACCTTGGGGTTCATTCCCCTAATATCAACTTATCTGACCATTTCTGCTTGTCTCAGACATACTAGATATTGCAAATAAGGGAAACATGCGACCTGTGTTTCTTTGGGCCTGGCTTACTTCACTTAATATAATTTTTTTCCAAGTCTTTCAATTTCCTAACAAATGGGGCAATGTCATTCTTTCTGATTGAGGCATAGAATTTTTTTTTCTTTTGTCAGTCTGTGGGCTTGAACTCAAAGCATGGGTGTTTTCCTGAGTTTTTTTCTCTGTTACTTGATCCACAGTTCCATTTCTGGCTTTTGGGTTGCTAATGGGATATGAGTCTCTCACAGACTTTTCCTCTGGGCTGGCTTCAATCTGTGAACTTTAGATCTCAGCCTTCTGAGTAGCTATGATTGTAGGCCTGAGCCACTTGTGCCCAGCTTCTTCTTAATTTTTAAATGGGTATTTTATCATTGATGACTAGTTCAGACTGCACAGAAATGTAAATTTACTGTTGAAAATCTATATTTTTATTCTGTATTGTACATTTATGGATCTTGATTTTTCTTATTTCTTCTTCATTATTTCCCATTGTCCCATTTATTTACCTTCTTAATTTTACTTTTAAAAATAAAATATTCATTCTAACTTTCTAGGTTTTTATTTATTGTGTAATTTTAACTTCTTTGCAAGAATCTGATTATAAACTTTCAATATTACAATAGGAAAAACAATAGGAAAAACACTACAAATGGAAATATTTGCAAAACATATTGTGGACAAAGAATAACAAAATAAATTGAATTCTTTTGAAAATGGATAATCTGAGCTCTGCATGTTTTTGAATGTGATGTTTATATGTCTTGCACACAATCAGAAAACAGAAATAAAGAAAAATATATTTCATTAAGTCCATGGATGTAAACTTCTATGTATATTTATGTGGTGTTAGTCCTCAACAGAGTTCTAAATTTATTTTAAGCCCCATGTAGTGATGTTATTTACTTTCCACTATTTTTCTCTCATTTAATATAAAATCTATATCTGGGGAAATGGCTTTAACATAGTAAGATTACAATCATTAGCTTCCTAATATTATAGTTTGTGCATTTTAATAGATTATTTCTAGAAGAAAAACTTTCAAAGGAATTTGTAGAATTGTTGAACTTCTACATTTACAATCAAATTTTTATCAGATCATCCATGGTTTCAATCATATAAATCTCCTTTAATGTGTTTCTGATTTTTCACAGTTATGGTAGGATTCAGAAATAAAATACTCTTTTATTAATTATTATAATTAATTACTCCATATTAGTAGAAAACCAACCTATGGTTTTACATTGATGATTGTAGGATAAAAACAGCATTTTAAAATATTTTTTAATTGTAACAAGTGCTTTACAAAGGGGTCACAGTTACATAGTCAGGCAAAGAGCACATTTCTTCTTGGACAATGCCACCCCTTCCCTCACTCTCTCCCCATTTTTCCATACCATCCCACCCACAGTTGTATAGTTCATTTCAACATAGTATCTAGTGAGTACCACTGCTGCATTTGTTCACACTATGTCTCCCTACTTCTGTGCCCCATTTTATGCTCCCAAAAAACATGGTATTTTAGAAGTGGAATAGATACACTAATTCAAAGACCCTTTATACAACTATCTTTGGCGGGCCTAACCTGGCAATTATAAAAAGACTACTGGTATATTTGTTACTTTTGTGTCACCTTACATTATATACGACAAAAAAACCTCACAGTTTCAGTGGATGGACCTTTTGCCCTGTGCCTTTAGGCATAACATCATGTTGGTAAGATTGTGTGGAGAAAAGGAGAGGTTTTCACACCATAATCAGCCAAGAATCCAAGGGAATGTAGAAAGGGATCAGGGTAAAATGCAGCCCCAAAGAACAACCCCTTAGTGAGCTTCTTCCTGCAGTGAGAGTCTACCTTCTAAAGTAAAGCACACCATCTTAGGGACCAGGCCTCTAACCCAAGATCCTACATGGGCTATTTTACATCCTTATTATAATAAGAGTATAAAATCACATCTATAAGAAATGAACATAAGAATATTCAGTATATCTGAATTATGAAATATTTAATTTATTTTCTTGTTAGCCTTTTCTATTGGCAGTACTAGGGTTTGAACTTGGAAAAGGTGCTTGTTAGACGGTGTTATATTGTTGATCCATATATTCATATATATTTATTTTCTTGGTTATTTTAGAATATAGTCTCTTCCTCCTCATCTCTCACCTTCCACTCTCTCGTAGACTAAGGCTTACCTTAGCTGAGGGGCTCAAAGATACATGCTTCCATGTACAGTTTTCCATTGTGGAGGTTGGATCTTGAATGTTTTTCTGCTTGGTCTTGCATGGTAGCACAATCCTCTAAATGTCATCTTTCAGATATGTGCTGAGTCCAACGACTGCACTCAGTTATGGGCTGAGAAGCAACTTTGTGATCTGTTCTCGTCTGCCCTCAAAACCACAATCCTCTCCATCTCATCCTTCTTTGTAGCTATGATTACAGGTGTGAGTTATTGGTGCCCAGATTTACCATTAAATTGTTTAGTCAGTTATTTTCTATATTTAATCTCTAAGACATCATCATTTATATTAGTGTTCTACATATCACACTTTACCTAATTACACAAAAGAAATATAAGTATTTCAACAAAGAACCCACACTATATGCGTGAAGAACAAAAGACATCAAAAACTCTTATTCACTTAAAAATAAATGTATTCAGGTGCTGGTGGCCCATACTTATTATCCCAGCTACTCATGAGAATAAGATCTGGAGGATTATAATTTGTAACTAGTCTGAGCACAAAATACAGTAGAAATTCCATTTCTAAAAGGGATATTTGCTTGAGCCACACTTTTGACAAAAAAACCAGGCTGTAATGGTGACTTGAGTGGTAGAATGCCAGCCCAGGAGTATAAGGCCCCAAGCTGAGACTCCATTATTATAAAGGAAGGAAGGAAAGAAGAAAGGAAGGAAGGAAGGAAAGAAGGAAAGAAGGAAGGAAGGAAGAAACAGAAAGAAAAAAAAGAAACATTCTCTTTCAGACAGTCAGAAAATCACAATATTATTTATGAGGACAAAGTATGGATTTAAGCAGACAATTTTTGTTTTGCTGAAATACTCATAACTGACTTTCATTTAGACAAAGCATACATATTTAACAACTACAAATAACCTTTTAAAATATTTATTGAGCGTTTTCCCCTTCCCCCTACCTCCTTCCTCAATTTCTCCAACTTTCCCTTCCCTTCAACTATAACATAGTGTCTTGTGAGTATCACTACCACATTTGTTTATCCTTTGTCCTTTGTCTCACCATTTTGTTATTACTCTTCCCTTCCCCAAATCAAATAAATGTATACATAATACACAAGTCACCAAAATAAAAAACAATGACAATGGGGAATTAAACGAAGGGAAACAAAAAAAGAATGAAAACAGAAAAAAATAATCTTCACACAATATGTTAAAAATAAACAAAAATTCTCTTGTTTCCATTTCTTGGAGTTCATTTTGATTAGCATCATTCTGAATGGTCATATGTACATAGCTATTGAGCTATTGTAATCCTCTGCTTAGAACTATCCTAGATACATACTAATTATGACAAATGAGGGAAACTATGGAGCTTAGGATCTGGCCTACTTCACTTAATATGATTTTTGAAACAAGATCTTACCATCTCATCCAGGTTAGCCTGGAGATCAAGATCGTCATGTTTTGTTCTCTATTCTGGGATAACAGGTGTGTGCAACTATAATTGATTTATAACTGTACTTGTGTGCTTTAAACAAAGTAAATATAATCTAGTTTCTTAAATATAAGGCCTTACATGACAGTAGAAGAGGAATAATTTGGGAAGATGAAAAATAAAAAATAATGACATAATTGTGTTTCTACCTATAAGAGAAGATAGGAAAAGAATACTTTTAAAAGAATTTACTTTGTCTTTTTTGTAATTTTTAAGATGTATTGAGTATACATATGTAATATATATTTGTGTTTTAATAATTTTGCTCCCAATGGGAGTAATATAAAAAAGGTTAATGGGAGATTGAATATGATAAAATGTTGCTATATATACATATCTTGTAGTGAAATGTTACTTTGTGCAATTAATATATACAAAATAGTGAAGCACAAATATATGTTACATGTGTATACTCAATACATCTGAAAATTTTTTTAAAAAGACAAAATAAAATGAAGTATTTTTAAAGTACTATTTTCCTATATTCTCTTATACGTAGAAACACATGTATTTATTTTTAATAGAATTAATTATAGTCTATTAGCAGTATATATTAGTAATTATACAAAACATACATTTTTTTCCAGAAAATACACTCAGTAAGTACCTATAGTACCGGAAGATTCTTCATTAAAATTCAATGGAAAAAATTGGAAAACAGTAAGGAGAATTCTGGTGTGGAAAATCATTACTATAATAACTGATTGCTGCGGTGGGAACATCCCACCTTTTATTCATAGCCTGCTACTTCACTCTAAATTAATTGATATCACTATGTGATGCATCACAGGACTTTGGGAATAAGTCAGGCCAAAGTAGAATTGCCAAACTTCTATCTCAGGATTGTGTGGTGAAGGCTGGGAAGAAAATGTTGGCCTGAGAAATCTTTGAAAGCAAAGTGTTGGAGCTGCCTGATTTTGATTAAAAAGATATTTTCTTTTCTCTTTTCTTTTCTCTTCCTCCCTTCACTTTCCTTCCCTTTCTTCTCTCTCTCTTTTTAATAGCATGAATTTCTTTAGTTTTCCAATAAACATTGGAGTTGATTACTCACATTAGCCCATTGTATGATTACAAATACCAGCAAAAACAATTCCATACATAGAAACAAGTTGAAGAGAAATTCAACATATAATGTCCAGGAAAATGGATGTGAGGGAGATGATTTGAAATTCTAAGAAAAAAACCTAGATTGTTTTCAGAATTATTTAGAACAATACCTTGTTCTAAAAGAGCAAGATGGCATTAATCTTCATTAACAAGAATAGAGCTGGGCGCCAGTGGCTCACACCTGTTATCCTAGCTACTCAGGAAGCTGAGATCTGAGGATCGCAGTTCAAAGCCAGCCCAGGCAGAAAAGTCCAAGAGACTTGTATCTCCAAAAACCACCAGAAAACTGGAAGTGGTACTGTGGCTCCAGTGGTGGAGCGCTGGCCTTGAGCTGAAGAGCTGAGGGACAGCGTCCAGGCTCAGAGTTCAAGCCCCACGAGTGACAAAAATGAAACAAAACAAAAAGAATTTAACTATGGTGAATAATGCTGCGATATACATAGTTGTGCTGGTAGCTTTTGTATGGTCTTGTTTGTGATCGTTTGGGTAAATGCTCAGAAGTGGGATTGCTGAGTCATAGGGGAGCTCTATGTGGAGTCTTCTGAGGAACCTCCATACTGCTTTCCAAAGTGGTTGAACAAGTTTATACCCCTACTACAATGTAGTAGGGTTTCCTTCTGGCCACATCCCCTCCAGCATCTGTTGTTATTAGAACGCTTGATTATAGCCATTTTAACTGGGGTGAGGTGGAATCTCAATGTTGTTTTGACTTGAATTTCTTTGATGGCCAGAGACGTTGAGCATTTTTTCATGTGTTTATTGGCCATTCTTATTTCCTCTTCAGAGAAGTTTCTCTTTAAGGCTAAAGCCTTATTAATTGGGCAGTTTTTTTTTTGAGGATTTGTTTTGGGTGATTTAAATTTTTGAGTTCTAAGTATATTTTAGGTATGAGACCCTTGTTTGTTGTATAGCTAGTGAAGATCTTCCAGTCCATGGGCTTTCTATTGATCTTACTGGCTATGTCCTTTGCTATGCAGAAGCTCTGCAGTTTAATACAATCCAACCAGGTGTCCTTCAGTCGATGAATGGATCAAGAAAATGTGATACATATGTTTCCATCAGAAAGAATGACACCACCCATTTTTTTGGAAATGGAAAGGCTTGGAAAAATTTAGTAGCCAGACCCAATGAAATATAAGTCTCATGGTTTCCCTTGTTTGCAATGATTAGTATACATCTAGGATAGATGTATACTAATTATTTTATCATATAAGCAGAAGAGCTCAAAAGCTATGTACATATGAACATATAATATGATACTAAGTGAAATGAACTCCAAGATTTGGCCACAAGAGGTTTTTCTTTGTTGTTGTTTTAAATGTACTATGTGATTTTTTTGTTTCTTTTTTTCTTTTCTGTATTTCTATATTTTCCTTTTTTTTTCTTTTTCTTGTTTTTATTGTGAAAATACCATACAGAGGTGTTACAATTATATGGGCAAGGTAATGAGTACATTTCTTATCAAGCATTGTTGCCTCTTCCTTTGTTTCTTTTCTATGTTCTTCCCCCTATGGTATATCCCCTGTTTTCATTGTATTTGATTTGGGTACCCTGCATCTTGAATATACATTTATCTAAATTGGGGAAAGGACAGGGAATAACAAAACATTGAAACAAGGACACAGTGCGACCCATTGCAAAAATGATGCTCACAAGGCACTATGTTGGAAATGAACTTTACAAATTTGGGTGGGGGGAGGCTTGTGAGTGGGGGAGGGATAGTAAGAGAAAATCAAAGTAGAGAGTAACAATGTTCAATAAGAAATGTACTCATTGCATTACTCATATGACTGTAATCCCTCTGAACATCATCTTTACAAAAAATAAATTAAAAAAAGGACTATTGGATAGAAACAGGAAACTTTTTTTTTCTTTGCTTTTATTAAATCAACACACACTCTTATCAGGATATTATGGGGACAACATTTCCCACAGCATACAAACTTACAAATATTGTGAAGTCACTGAAGCCATTAAAATGTGTGAGCAGAATATACTCTCCATATAGCTATCTTAAAAAACATACAAGTTAGGCAAGATACAGTTTGAAATTGGACAACGTTTTTAATGCTCTAAAGTTCCTGGTGTTATACAATCAGTACTAGAAAAAATCTGTTAATTATATCATGAGGCTAAAATAGATGATTTTCCTGGTCAATATCCCAGACTATATTTGTATAAATTTAAAAGAAACATTATTGATTAATTAATATGTGGCATACAAATAAATGTAAAGATTTTTAACGAATTCATGAGTTTCTCACACTTTAATGGATTTTTAGATGAGATAAAATTATTTTAGATAATATATCAATAGAACTTTTTTATCTTTTATTATGGCAAAGATAAACTATCTTAAAATCTACGTTGTAGGAATTATCAGGAAAATAGAAAACACTGTTCTTAGGGAAATAAACCTCTTATATTTTACTGCTCACTTAATTTTTAATGTAAACACTTCATAGAGCCATTGGAAAGATTTTTTAAATGACAGCAGAATTACTGTTTACTAAAATGCATTATAAAAGATATCAAAATTCAACTTCTTTTATTGAAAGTTGATCTTGTTTATTTAAAATCTGTGTATAATATCACTCATTATAATTAGTAACATAAACTAACATGAAGAATAAGAAAGACACAACATAATCACATTGCATATTTTACTGAAAATACTTAATTTTCACAATCCTGCAATAGTTTTATTTTTCTAGTTATTAAATTGTTAACTTTGAATCATGTTTCGTGATGGGGAGTAAGTTGAGGAATGGGAAGAAGATATTGATAATGAAGGTCATTGGTTGGGATTTTTTGAGATCAACTTAACAGCCCGTTTTCAACCAAACATTCTGTCAGCTGCTGTAGTAGTAGGCACTCAAACATCTACAGTTCTGGATGGTGAACACAAGATTTATGGCTTTCTTCACATCATTAGGGAAGGCTTAGGAGCCTATCATTAAGCAGGAAGAGTTTTCTGTGATAACACAAAAGAATTTGCAAGCTGCCTACTGAACGAAAATTAAAAATATACAAAGGCAACATGCCGGGGTAGGAATTTAAATTCTTAGACTTCAGCACAATTCTCAGCTGGGAATGAGACTACTTGTCTTTCAAAACAAATGGGGAAAAGGTGCTGGTGAGGCAGTGTGGGACAAACACAGATGTGTGATCTGAGAAGTAACTTCATTTTTTAAAAAGAGGAATGTGATTTTAATTTCTAGGATTCCTCCTATCCTCAAAGGCTGACATTATAATAAAAATAAAATTCCCATTGAAATGCAGACAAAAATTGGGGCCTCCAAAGTAAATACTGAAAACTTTCTATTTTAAATTCATACTGAGTCCTTCCCATCAGTTTCTAGTGTGTTGTACTTTAAAGAATTTGCAAATCTACAGGGAGCATTCTATTTGCATGCACGTAAATGTTTGTTTTTCATGATGAGGAGGAGAACATTTTTTGTCTATCAAATAGATAGTTTTTGGAGACAAAATAAGGTGCAATTTTCCATCAGTTTTTTATGTTCAATCTCAAAATGGAAAGAGTAATGATCATTTAAAAAAAGCTGTGTGAAAGGGTTTAAAATACAACCATAGATGAATTGAATATATTTTTTTCATATCAATAAAATGTATGTATGATAATCCCATATACTAAAACAATTTTAGAAAATCTAGATATAATTTTTAAAACACTTTAGTTTTATGAAAGCATTTTGATGCTAAATGAGTAAATACAGTCTTAACTCTCAATTGGGTAATGTTGGATTTTCTTTTATTTTATGGAACATAAACTACCATGCTGTTTACCATTTAAGAATTTTTGATGCTCTATATGATTTCATTGTTTTATATTGCTATTAATATAATAAAATAAATAATCCCAACCTCAAGTCCCTTTCCATATGTAAGTTCATGTGGTGTCACTAAATTGAACCAGTAGTATGTTTTACAATTTTATTTTCTGGCATACATAAAAATGTGCATATATTCTTGTAAAATGTCATTTTAATTATTTTTAGAGCTATAGTACATTGGATAACCACCACACTAAAAGACCTATTTAAAAAGAAATAGTTGAAGAAAAAGAGTTGAATATACTAGACAGAAGGATGTATTTTGTTTCAGACTTTCTCTCTTTTGAGAAGTAAAGCTTTTGAATAATGCAAATGATATTTGAAATCTTGTACAGATCCTAAAAAGCCTCCCACTCCACAATAAAGATCGATTCTTGAATTTATAAAATCATAAGAATATCCACTCTGGTCAACAGTGTATTTATCTCCATAAACATTCTATTCTCACAGTGGATTCTTAACTATCTGATAAAATGAATAAGTTCCAAACAAGTGATGTACAATTTCAGATGTGATTATATATAAAAATTCTGTTCGAATAAAAAGTGACTTCTAAACCCTTCCAAAAGCTTGTATTGTGTTTGTGTATTTAAAGCATTTTATCCTTGATGTGTAGTGCTTAGTTTCTCTTTTGCCTTTCTTTTTTATTTTTTGTCTTTCTCACAAGAAAGGGAGCCACCTTTTATGACTTCCAACCTGTTGGCTTGTCACCAGTTTCTTGTAAATCTCTGACTTCAGAAATCGAGGGAAAGAATCTTTGGCCATGAGACTATAGATTAACTTCTGAGCCTCATCAAAACATTTGATAGTAGGTTCAGCGATATTCTTTGAGATAAGGTCTCTGGTACTGAAGTCAATGTTAATCTGTGGAAAATAAGGTTACATGTCATCAGATTCCTTTAGTCAGAGAATGCACAGTTCACTTGGATGGGTATGCATCTATATTATTTGAATATTTCCCAAACACTGCTAATCTAATGCAAAACAGCAGAAAAGTCATGAATTCAGTTTTTAGAATGCAGAGCAAACACATGTCTCAATTGTTTTTCCAAGTTTGAGAAGAGTAGCATTTACAATAGCAGAAGTAAAGCCGTATTTATGATTTAGATAAAGTGAAGATGTAAACAGTATTCTTTATGTCTCTAAATGTCTTTTCCTTCTCATCCTCTTTCTCTAGTCCTTGGCCTGAATTCTTACAATGCATTGTCAGTAGACAAAACAAAATTGAGAATGTACTAGAGGTGTCTACATTTCCTATTCTCCACAGTTTGCCTTGCTGTTCCTGTATCACTGTTTTTCCTATTTTTGTTTCCTTTTGCATGAACCTCTGTTCACTGATTTTATCCACTTTTACAGACGCTATAGAGCAAATCTATATGCCTGAATCTATATCAGTATCTATATCTATCTATATCTATCCTTGTCCTTTTAACTCTTGCCAGCAATAAATATTAAATAAATAAATATGTAACAAATATGCACTAATGGATCTCACTATTTATCTGAAAAAATAGATAAAATGCCCCTAAGCTCCCCCCCTTTTTTTTGGATAGCCCTGGTCTTGAAGTCAAAGCCTGGACACTATCCCTGAGCTTCTTTTCACAAAAATATCATTCTAAAACTTAAGCCACAGCTCAAATTCTGGCTTTTTTGAGTTGTTTATTGGAGATAAGAGTCGCATGGATTTTCTGCCCTGATTGGCTTTGAACTGTGATCCTCAAGTCTCTGCCTTCTGTCCTAAGATTACAGGTGTGAGCCACATGTGCCCGGTTTCTAAGTCCAATTATGAAGTACATGATTAATTCTATACTTAGTCCAGAGTAGTCTGAGAATCAGGCAATGTCTTATTCAAGAGAAGCTACTTAAACTCTAAATATTCACTAGCTGTATAAGGATTTGAATCTTACAATTCCAAGTTCTACAAAGACAGGTGCTATATCTTATTTATTACTCTTTCCCAGAATTTAGCAGAATACCTACCACATAATAGGAAATCAATACATATTTGCTGAATAGAATATAAAAATCTCATAGGACAAGTAGGAGAGATGATAAAAATGTTAGAATTTTGTGGTCTGGTGAAATAAAGGCTATAAATGACCATTTATGCTGCAAAGAAATGAACTTAAATCACAGACAGGATTGCAATTAAATTTCTCTTCAGCTATTAACTTGCTGTATGATGTATATTCAATTTCTGAAGTGTATAACAGAAGACTAATTGCAGACATCTTCAAGTTTGTTATTGGATGTATAAGATATGAAATGCCAAAATATTCTAGGAAGAAGTAAGGAAAAAAGAAAAGTCAATTTGAAAAGAAGCATCAAAATCCTCTATTTCATAGATAATTTCTTTCTTTAGGGACTTCAGATACCTATTGACCTTTCATACATTTGTAATTTTATTCAGTTGATCTCAATATTTGATCATTCATCAAAGTTCCAGATAAGGTTGCCCCCCCAAAAACTAGAAAAAAAACTTGCCCATGCATGGACATAGATCATTTAAGATCATTAAAAAATTTCATAAATTAATTTTGACCTTGGTAGCCTTTGTTGAGTTTTTTTTTCTTGGTCAGTGGTGGGGCTTGAATCCTGGAACTGGGTGCTGTCTCTCAACTCTTCAACTCAAGGCTAGCACCGTACCACTTGAGTGCCACAGTGCCACTTCTGATTTTCTGGTATTTAATTGGAGATAAGAGTCTCATGGACTTTCCTGTCTGTGCTGGCTTTGAATAGCGAACCTTGGATCTCAGCTTCCTGAGTAGCTAAGATTACAGGCGTGAGCCATGGGATGAGGTAGGTGATCTGTTTTAATATTTCTGAGATTTTGCTTCATCATCTTTTGTCTACTGATATTTCCTGAGTTAGAAGTTACAAGAACTGAAGTACATGTTATATTCATTTTTATCTCATTTACAGTTATTAGTAATCTATTATATTTTTCTTAAATAGGCCAGTTATATTTGGGGAAACAACCAAGAGTGACATAAAATATAATTTTGATTGAGAGCTAGACAAAGACAAGTGAATTTATATAATTAACAGGTAATGGGTGATATTGGATATCACCATGCTGAGCCAGATTAGCCAAGATCAAAATTTCAACTATCGTATGTTCTTACTCATTTGTAGAAACTAGATCTAAAATGATGGTGATGATGATAATGATAATGATGATGGGACATATTTGTAAAATGAATTCTATCCTGTCAACAAAGATAGTGGCAGGGGAGATAAAAACGTATATTGAGAATAAATTGCACATACAGAGTATTTATTTATTCATATATAAATGTTGCATATATATGTAGATAAAGACAGGGTGAAGATAGAGGAATGAATAAACCTGGACAATTCCTCTCAAACTGTATGCATTTCCCAATGTAAGGACATTTTTTTCCCCAAACTATCTCTCCCTCCTTCCCACCTGCCTCACAATTGCTTCTTAATATTTAAATCTCTGGTAAGTCTCCTCCCAATTTAAGACTAAATATAAATATCATCTTCAGAGTTTACGTGTGATTTTAGTTTTTTGAAATTCTCAACAGATATTGTTACTTAGAGAATTTTCCATTTGGAATATCTCTCATGAATACATAGTATGAGGTTCCAATAAATATGTGTCATGAAATCAAGAGGAGAAATACTTTTATATTTGTTCAGTATCATTTTAAAATTTTAAAGAAAACGATTCTGTTTCAACATCATAATAATGATATTGAAATATAAAAAAACTTCCTGTTCACACTTGCTCCCTACATTTTCCTAATTTGTCTGTTTTTCTTACCAAGGAGCTGCCAACCTCAGCTATAGATAAGCAGATACACTGTTTCCAGGAAATAATCAGTAGTTTTATGAAGATGTATCTTGGCATTTCAGCTTATGTCATTGACAAACATCACACCCACATGTTTATGTAAATGCCATTATTTTCCTCCAATTTGTACAAGCTAGAAACAGAGTCATCTTGAACACTGCCTTCTTCTCTGATTACTTACTGAAGGTGTATACTCGATGTGAGATATTGTATCTTTGATCTTGCAGGTTCACAGAGATCTTTTTAAATCTCACTTTTATTCCTCCAATAATTCCATAGTTAACTCCTTCCCTGCTTTTTCTGATGCTTTCATACCATCCTTTCTTCTAAATACTTTAAGCAGTATTACTATATCAATTTTCACCAAAATTTTAATTTTGACATATGAATATTCAACTAAAAACCCATTTTTTTCTTTTCTTTTGTCGGTCATGGGGTTTGAATCCTGGGCCTGAGTGCTGTCCCTCAGCTCTTCAACTCAAGGCAGGCACACTACCACTTGAGCCACAGCACCACTTCTAGTTTTCTGGTGGTTTATTGCAGATAAGTGTCTCATAGACTTTTCCTTCCCGGGCTGGCTTTGAATCGTGATCCTCAGATCTCAGCCTCCTGAGTAGCTAGGATTATAGGCATGAGCCACTGGCGCCTGGCTAAAACATTATTTTTGTGATATGAAATTTTAACTTCTTACGTGGGCATTTTCAGATTCTTTCTGATTTAAATGTTGTTTCCAAATCAACTTGTGCATTTTCTTGCAGCAGCCATGAAGCTGGTTTATGCTATGCTGAAAGTGAATTTTTGCCTGAAGCTTTTGATCACGACATTTCACCATCTACAAGCCCCCAGATCCATGACTGTGTCCTGCATAGCTTTTTTCACTCCCAACGATTTAACTGAAATTGAATACTCTTAACACAGAATAATACGTACAATTTTCTTGTTATATATTATTTCAATTTTAAAATCATGATACTTGGTTACTTGCTTAAGCAGACCTTCACAGAAAAACTTCTATTATTTTTAAGTATTAAATTTTGATGATCCATCCAGGTGCCTGAGGCGCACGCCTGTAATCCTAGCTACTCACGAGGCTGAGATCTGAGGATCGCGGTTCAAAGCCAGTCCGGGTAGAAAAGTCCTTGAGGGTTATCTCCAATAAAACAGTAGAAAACCGGAGGTGGCTCTATGGCTCAAGTGTTAGAGTGCTCGCCTTGAGCTGAAGAGCACAGGGATAGCCCCCAAGCCCAGAGTTCAAGCCCCATGATCGACCAAGAAAGGTAATTGTAACCCTTCTGCACGGTATTTTCACAATAAAAAAAGAATCTTTTTGATGATCAATAAATGGTTTGTGACAAAGGCAATTCAATAATTTAAGATATGATTTAATCTGAGGATCATTTTCTGTCTTTTCCCTAGTTCTACACATCTTTAGGACAATTTGTAGGGAAGATATTTATTCCACATGCTCTCTTTCAGCTTTCCATTTTGTGCAATTACCATGAGCTGAACCTTGAGCTTCACATTCTCATTTCTTGCTTGCAGCTGGCCTACAACAAGCTTGATCCACATCTCTAACCCCTCCACCATTTTTTCTGATATTTTGGCCTAGGATTGCTTTGAACTGAAATCTGCCATACCCTCAAACCTTCAGCCATTTTTGTAACTAGAATTACAATTGTGAACCACTGCTATTTGTCTTCCACCTTTTCTTCTCTTTATTTTTCCTTTGTCCTTTCTGATCTGTCTTCTCTAATAGTTAATTATTCTAAATGATGACTTCAAATTTAAGATAATCATAAGGATATTTAAAAAATTATTTTAAATTTAAAGCAACAACTATTATTTGATTATCAATACCAATGTACTAAATCCTCATAGACTACAGTGTGCATATCACACATGAATATAATTAATATTACTAATTAATATGATTTTCCCAGTTTTGGGGTGAATAGTCTAACACATATCTGAAAAGTAACCATTTTCTGCTTATTGTCTTCCTTAAAATCATTTATGTGGGGTGTTTATTGAGCAGGTGCTTAACAGTATGATGGAAACTTAAGATACAAAGATTATACTGAAGTCTATCTAGAAGACAGATTTGGAAAATCAATCTAAAAGAGAACAGATGCTGTTGGGAAGGAAGCTTTTCAGAAGGAAATGAGGGTTAAACTGACCTTGAAGTATTATTATTAATGGTGCATATGTAAAAAGGGACTGCAATGCAGGTATAAATTGCACGCATATCTGTGGAGCTTAAGGAGGGAAAGATCAGTTGGGAGTGAAATAAGTTGTTAGATCTTGTAGAACTTTATAGCCTTTATAAGGGGCTATAAACGAAAAGAATTTAAGGTGATAATGTAAATACATGCTTGAAAGGAAATATAACTATTTTCTATGTGGAGTTATCAAGTGACAAGAAAGAAAATGTAGGAAACTATATCAGAATGGACATTTGATAATATTGTAGGAAATTAAGGAAAGGAGTACCATTTAAATATGTTAAGAGAATGTGATGACTAAAATTTGTAACAGTACTTATGAGCAGGTATAAGAAAGAAAGTTTTTAAGAAAAGCCGAATTAATTATATATATATATACATATATATTCAAACATATTATAGAAAGTGCCAGGAAGTGAATGAGATGTGAAGAAATTATGAAGAGGTATCTACCAATGATCAAGGTAGAACCCCAGGCCAGAATGGCTATTCCCTGAGATTGAAAATACTTGGACAGAACAGGTTTTGAATGGAAAACAAGAGTCAACTTCTCCTTTGATCAGTTTGAGATGATCTTTCAGAGGTGAAGGGATAGAGATCACTAAGAGAATAAGCATAGACAGAACATAAATGAGAACTGTCTCCATTTACTATAATATATGGTGGGTTATAAGTAGGAAAGACTAAGTGATTCTTATCTCCAATTAACTACCAAAAAAGCCAAAGTGGAGCTCAAGTGGTAGAGTGCTAGCTTTAATCAGAAAATCTTAGGGATAGCATAGCTCATGACCTGAGTTTTTAGCTCCAAACCCAGACACACAGATGCATGTGTGTACGTGTGCATGCACACACACACATTTTGATTAATAGGATGTGATAAATGCTGTTACATGCTAATTGGAAATCTATTCTGGTGACATACAAAAATAAGCTATCCAGGCTGCCTCATCTCTTTTTTTTGCATTTGTTTGAGATTTCAAAAGGAAAATAAGTGACAAATGTTAGAGTTTATATTTCTTCTTATCTATCTTCTCCTGGACTGCACAAATTCTGGAGATATTTACATAAACTCTGTCCTCAACTTACATTCATCCCAAATGTGATTATTTTGGCAAAATCATACTGGATACATTTCTACCTTAAATATTAAGCCAGATGAGATATTGACCATTTAGCATACTGAATGCATGACCTTATAAGTAGTGGATATGTAAAAGGTGAGTTTTCCAACTGAATGAGCTAAAAGGAAAACCTGAACTCCTTAGGAGCTACAAATATGTGTGAATATTGCTGAGCATCTTAATCAATTAGATTCTGCACATGGGCTGAAGCTTGTACCAATAGAAGTAAAGTCTTACTACTGATATAAACAATTACTTTTTAAATATTTTTTGGTATAGATCCCATTTAGTTTCAAGGACTTTGGAAACATATCATTTTATTTATCATTCAAAAAGTCATAAATCATTCTGCATATCGGTGACAACTATACTGCCAATCAGAGACCACAATCCAAGATTGTGCTGCTTTTGAAATGACAGCCAAGATGTCACCACAACCGTTTAGAGACTTTTAATTCCTGTCAGTTTTGAAAAGGCCCTGACACAGCCGACACAGACAGCAATTCACTGCCCAGAAATGTCTACTTCCTAAATGTTGTTTGTGGTACTTGTTGAAAAGTTAAAAAAAACAATTTTATTATAAAGAACCAGAATATTTTAATTCTAAGGTGATTTTGTTATCTAAAAATTATACACGACAAATTCCATTTTTTTCTCTGTCAGCACTTTTCAATTCTTTGGCTTTCACAATTTATTTTTGCAGAAATAATACATTTTAAAACATGCCTTGTGACCCTACACTATGCTTTATATATTTCTAAATAATTTGAAGGAAATATCTTCAATTGTGCTACCACATTCAGATTAGCCTTTCTTCATTTAGAATGGATAGTGTAGCAGGAGATGGTGTTTATGCAAAGGACGTGTACATGCATAAGTAAAATACCTTAGAAAAAGAGAGCAAGCATCATCTTTGGCCTTAATCACTACTGAGCTTAAAATTATTATTCAAAGAAAAGCCATCCAGAATCATGTTTTGCGGTGATCTAATTCTATTTAAACACCACTGACCCTTTTATATTACTTCATTTTCATTTCTTTTTGTCTTGGTACTGCTTGAACTCAGGGCCTAGGCGCTGTCCATCAGCTTTTTACCTAAATATGGTGCTCCTCAATTTGAGCCCCAGCTCCACAGTTTTTTTTTTAATTTTTAGTGAATAATTGGACTTTCTTATGTGTGCTGGATTCAAATTGTGATCCTCAGATCTCAACCTCCTGAGTAGCATATGTGAGCCACCTGAGCATGTCTTGTATCACTCTATTTTTTGGCATCATTAAAGACAAATTATACACTGAAATACAAAGTTAGCTGTTAAAGATGAAAGTAGCACTCTGAAACAAACACATCTAGAAGGAACTGTATGCAATTGTTAGCATTGGCTTTGGTGACAAAAATAAATGACACAGTTGGGTGGTAGTACTAACATCTGGAAGGACATAAGAGAAAGGAAAGAAATAGAACTCATGAGCACCTTCGTTAATTAGACAAGTAGTCAAAATAAAGATGGGATTCAATAGAAACCAGATGCCTCTCCCACTCTGGCATAAAGGAGATGACACATAGAAAATCTCAGTGTATACAGATTGCTAAGAATAGATGTTTGAATGCCACAACTATTCAGGAACAGCTGAAAGGCAGTCAGATTGACTGGTTTACTTCTCCAAAGCCAACAAAGTAGTCCAAGGTTAAGTGACACTAAGATAGAAAGGAGTTTGAAGAACACCGAAGTTTTATGGTTTTAATTAAAGGCATAGATGGTATTTTGAAGAACAAATGATACTGCAGATTATTTTAAGAAACACTCTTGAAATTTTTATGCTCCTAATGCCATTTAGAAATCTGGGATTTATTGTTTAAAAGTTTATATAAATTAGAAACAAAATGAAAAGTGTTTTGTGTATAAAACAGGGTAGAGCTGGGAAGTTGGCTCAGTGGTAGAATGCTTGCTTTGCGTGCATGAGGCTCTGGGTTCTATTCCTCAGTGCGACATAAGTAAAAAAAAAAAAAAGCCAGAAGTGGTGTGGTGTTATGGCTCAAGTGGTAGATTACTAGCCTTGAGCTGAAGAGCTGAGGGACAGTGCCCGGGCCCAAAATTCAGGCCCAATGACCGACCAAAAAAAAGAGAGAGAGAGAGAGAGAGAGAGGGTATATTCTAAATGACCAGAATATTTTATTTTTCTGGCTCTAGCACACACATCAAGAATCACAGGCTGTATCACAAAAACATAAGAATCAGTAGCAGGTATAGGAAAAGGAATTCAAAACCTAACAGCATAAATTTAAGACTTCCCTCCCCATGGATTCTAATGACTGCAGACCTCATCATTTTATCTCTAAAGTTTGGTTCATTTTTGATCTGAAACCTGTGGATGGTTGTAATATCTCCTAAGATAGTGAAGTGCAGATAAAATGAAATTGCCCACATGATAGCAATGGAAGTATTTCTTGCAGGTTATTTAGTTTTGAGTTTGTCTCTCTTCCCCCCTCTCATTTACTTCCCCATACTACCTCTTTTTTTAAATATTTGTTTAAATTTTGAGATGGAATATGAATTCAGGAATCACTGTTGCATTGGTTTGTCCTTTGTCTTACCCTTTTGTTGCTCACAAGACAATATGTTGAGAATGAACTGTACAACTTGGGGGAGGGAGGGAAAGTGGGAGAAAAATGAGGGAGGGGATAACAAGTTTGAAAAGAAATGTACTCACTATGATTACATAGGCAATCATGACCCCTCTGTACATCACCTAGACAATAAAATTTTTAAAATTCAGAAATCATTGAGATCCATTGGTTTATTTTCCACAAGATGTGCTCTGCCACACATCATTAAACGTCTTTCATTACTGCATTAATCCTGGCAGTATTCTTCTTCATGTGTTCTATCCATCTCTCTTCCCCTTATTTCTCTTTTATATTCATATTTCTGCAGCTTGCTTATTAAGTGCCTCTTTTGAGATACATGTATAATGTCTTGATCTCCCAGACATATTTCTGTTCCTAATGCAATCTTATCTGGTATTTTCTCATCACAACACTTATGAAAGCTTACTGCAATTTATTTTAGCTTGAGTCTTCCTACCAAGATGGCTAGCTTATCTTTTCAGGCTCTATGATTGTCTATATCTTTAGGTATGCCAACAGACAGGAGATAACAAATTTTCAATTAGTAAATAAAACCTTAGGAAAATAACGAATGAGGAGAGTCATATCTGACTATAGCTAAGGGTGTACAAGTGGCTACCTGGGAAGAAGGTCTCTCAATCACTTCAACACACTGGGGAAGTGCAATTTGAAGAAACAAAACTTTAGAATGGAGAATAGACATTGTCATTAGATTAACACAAAGAGTGACTACAAATGAATAGTTTATAGGCTTTTCTCTATCAAAATTTCAAGTATCTATTTTCCTCGAGTGAAAGTTCAACCACATTTATTTAAAATACTTTACTTCAATGTTTTATCTTCAGTACTCCTATTTTTTTGGTCGGTCGTGGGGCCTGCACTATAGGCATGGGGGCTGTCCCTTGGCTTTTAAGCTCAAGGCTAGCCACTTCTGGCCTTTTCTGCTTATGTCGTTCTGAGGAATCAAACCCAGGTCCTCATGTATGCAAGGCAAGCACTCAACCACTGAGCCACCTTCCCAACTGCCAGTAGTGCTTTTTTTATAAAGTTTATTTCCAATCAAATTAGATTTTAATGCAACTTGTCAAGATTATTTCTATTGTACATTAAAAGCTTCATTTGAACGGAATCAGTTTCTACTTTTGTTGTATGTTTCTATTTCCTTACTGAGAGCCACCTAGTAAAAAAATCTTGTGGTGCAAGTTTATTTTATATTTTCATGCTTAGAAGGAACTTTTCATTATTGACAGATTTTATTCATATGAGGAAGTGAATAGCAGGTGCATTATATGCATATACTGAGGGTAAATAAAATATCAATCAGTAATAAATATTATATTGAATTAAAGCTAATAGCTAGACACATATTTTAAAATGCCCTTTAGAGCCGAGCGCTGGTGGCTCACGCCTGTAATCCTAGCTACTCAGGAGGCTGAGATCTGAGGATCGCAGTTCAAAGCCAGCCCGGGCAGGAAAGACCGTGAGACTCCTATCTCCAATAAACCACCAGAAAACCGGAAGTGGCGCGGTAGCTCAAGTGGTAGAGCGCTCGCCTTGAGCTGAAAAGCTGAGGGACAGCGCCCAGGCCCAGAGTTCAGGCCCCATGACTGACCAAAAAAAAAAATAAAATAAAATGCCCTTTAGAGAACCATTATATCATATTTTATGTTTAAAATTTAATTTTTATGTGTTGTGTCTTAACATTGATATTATAAGTAAATATTCCTGGATTCATATTACTATAAAATAGAATCATATATGTGTTTACATATATGTATACAGGTATACATATATACATATGGTAGAGTTTGAACATAGGGACTTGCTTATGGTAAGTATGCTAAGATTGAGTTATATTCCTCACCCTAAATTAGTGTTTTTAAAATCATTACACTACTATGATTTGAAATTATATCATAATTTTATAGTATGACTACAAAATTTTCCCATTAGTCACGTATTTTTCCTCTGCATTGGTCATTTTCCTTTTTAACATTAAAGAGAATATAAATTCATTGATTTCATTACATACATGAGTTGACATGTTGAATTGAAACCCCTTTTTACAATTACTTCATGATGACACAACATAAGAAATACAAAATAAAAGACAAAAAGAAAAATGTCAAAAAATCCATCACTAAACTTTTAAATGCCAGTAATAGGAAAATACTAAAATATTATTTTTTTCTAAAATAAGTTTTTCGTTAGCCAATTAAAATTATTTCCTTAATAATTTCCAAATTTTATGTAACAAGTGGTCCAAATTGAAGGAAGAGTAAGTATGAGCCTAATCACTGTGGTTGCTCTGACCTTCCCAGGTTCTTCTACATACAACTAGTGATGATTTACACATATATTGTTCATGTAATAACGGCTACTCATCTACACATTTAGTCAAAACATATGATCCCATCATTTTTCCTTGTACCATTTTCTCCTGAACTCACTGATAAAAATTCACTCAGTAAGGGGGAGGAAGGAGAAGGATTGGGATGGGGGGGGGAGGGGGGAGGCTGGGAAGGGATGTGAAGGGTAAACAAAGGAGGAGGCTGCAATGCTTGGTAAGAAATGTACGCATTATCCTGCCCATGTAATTGTAACTCCTCCGTACAGTATGTTCACAAATAAAATAAAATTAAATTTAAAAAAATTCACTCAGTGATTTGCTCTTTTTTCATCTCAGTCTGTTTTTTCCAGTGTATTTCCAAATGTTTTGATATGTATACTATTATGACATTCAATGTTTGCTCCCCTTCCAGCATTCACAGAACTTAGCTAACAGTTGTTTTTATTCTTATAAAATTCGATGGCCTATTTGAATGTAGTTACAAAAAAGGGGGGTTGAAATTTCTTAGTATCTATTTTACATGATGCAAACCCTAAATAATATTTTCTTTGTTTTTTCCCCCATCTCTTCTGGAAAGGTCTCATTTTTGCCTTTCTAGATGAAGAGACTTGAAAATAGAGAGGTGAAATAGTTCACCACAGATTACAGAAGGAAGACATCAACACTTGCCCCCAGGTTTAGCAATCTTTAAGCATTAGGATTACTCCTCTGCCATAAATAAATACCCTAGTCATGTCTCAACCAGACAAAAGTTGATGGCATAAAATGGAGAGCATACAAATAGTTGAAATCATTATCATCACTCACAGAGACCTAATAGTTTGTCTCTTGTGTGTGTTCTCTGCCTAGAGGATCAAAAATGGACAACCATCATAATTATAGTTTACAGATGTGATCATTCACTAAATTCACTATAGTATAACTATATTTTTCTTGGTTAAATCAATAAAATGTGTTATGATACCTGTTTTGTGGATAAAAGAAATGCAGCCATAGGTAGAAAAAAAAGTAAATTCGATTCAGAAAACATGACTTTGTTATTGTTCTTTATTGTAGAATTTTCTGCCAATGGAAATTGCTTATAATTTAGATTCTTTGTAACAGTTAATTAGATAATTAAAATTGACTATAGAGAAAAGTTAAGTATTCTTATATAAATAATCTTAAATTATTTTGCATTTATGGAAAACATTGTATTTTTAAACTACATTTCAATTATATCAACTAATCTTGTCAAAACTACTCAATAAATTTAAGAACGTTCCTTTTATTATTTCCATTACTGTCTACATATCCAATCTCATCTGCCATACTTCTGCTTGACTTTGAAATATTAAATACTTGTAATTTATGGACAATAATAGGAAACTTCCTATGTTGATACTAAATCAATATGCTCCTAGTCTGAGATATTATTTCTTCTTTTGTTCTTCATACTTAAAATATGACATGTTTTACAACTTACCTCTTATTTGTGAAATAATCTGTAAAATCTTCTCTCTAAATCTCCAGGTAGATTTAATAACTTTTCTGCTGTGATAATAATGAGCTTTAAATGTGGTCATATTATCACATAGTTTGTTTTATATGCCAATCTTACTTCTAATCTCTGACTTCATTGTGGGAACACTCAAATCAATATAATGAATCAATGTATTAAGAACTACAGTACATTTAACATATAACTGATGGGATTATACAGATATATTTTGAAAAATGAAATTGTATGTAATGGTGAATGACAGAATTAGAAACAACTTTTTGTAAATCATAGATATGAGAATGCTTATGTATTTGAGCATGTATATATAAATACATATGCTTTCTTCAACACATTTTTCATTTCTGACAGACACTTTCAGAAACATTTCAAGTGGACAGTATTTTTACTTAAAAAGATTCCTTATTTAACATGTATTTTTTAATCAAAATTATTTAGATGAGCTTTGCACCAGTGGCTGCTGTCTGTAATTGTAGCTACTAAAGAGGCTGAGATTTGAGGAAGGAAAAGGCTTGAGACTTTTATCTCCAATAAAGTACTCATAAAAGCCAGAGGTGATACTGTGGCTCAAGTGGTAAAGTGCTCACATTGACCACAAGAAGCTCAGGCCCAGGGCCCAGGTCCTGATTTCAAGTGCCAGGACTGGTAAAGGAAAAAAGGTGTATGGATAATTTATATAAAGCCATAAAAGTTTTATATACAAACATGAATATTATGCCATTTAGCTAAATCATTACAATGTACATATTTAATTTGGAAGGAAAGTTTAAAAAATAAGCAAAACTAATATTTGCTAAGACAGGTATGTAACTTTGAGTCAGCTACATTTGAAAAGACTAAATTTTCTATTAGAAAATATTCACTACAGTTTGATTATAATATTATTATAAAATAATTATGGCTAATTTTGTAAACTAATAAAGGGATAAAAATGGTTTTCAACCCAGTAACACCATAACAAATATAATTTCTTATGACTGGCTTCAAACTATTTCCAGAAGTTAATTACCTTGGAATATTAATTAATTTGGTATATTAATTATTTTCCAGAACATTAATCACCTTGGCAAATTTATAGACATTTACACTTTTTTCAGAATTATTAATTTTTAAAGGATAACTTTAAAATGAAGGGTACAAAACATTATGAGTTAAAGTTATTTTCTCCTGAATTCCAGCCCATGCCTCAGATATTCATGTGTCTTTTGATGTTATAATACAGTAATAACTATTGTAGTAATTAACAGTCATCTAAAATTTTGTCTACTGATAATAATGCCCCAATTTTCATAACATATTTGAATTTCACCTCTTCTTATCATCTGTCCCCACAAGCAAACAACTGTCCACAAATCATAAACCCTAATTTTGAGTCAGAAATTATAGTAACTGTTTCCTGTAAGAATATCTGTATTTCACTTTTGTAGGAAAGACGCGTGGAATTATGAGTTTGTGTGGTGCAAGTAGTTTTATGTGGCTTTCTGTTTGCTTGCTATTTGTATGTTATACTTCTTGCTTATATCATATATTTGGCAAAACATCTAAAACAGCTTTGCTTCTACTTTATGTTTATAATTAAAATCAGATTATGGAAATGTTCAATGATAGTATTAATTCTGCAAATGACAGTGCAAATAAGGTGGATTCCACATAAAACACTTTTGTGGAAGCTGTTTCCAGTGTCTTTCCAGATTGTCCCCAAGGCTCCTTCTGCTAACTTGATCTTCAGGTCATACAAATTATGTAATAATTGTATCACATTCTTGGTTTATTTTACTGTCAAGGAAGTAAAATTAAGTTGGGATATTGCTTGGTGGTAAATATCCTGCCTAGCATGAACAAGGCCCTGCCTGAGTTCAGTGTAATTCCCATCATTGAGCAGTTTGTAGGGGAAGAGAAGAGCAAGGAAAGGGAAAGAGATGAAGAAGGGAAATGGGAGGAAAGTAGGAGAAAGAGAGAATTCAGGAGAGACAGGAGGGGGTCTCCTTGTAGAAAGTACAACATTATTACAGGTAATCAAGGAATCTTCTAATATATTAAAATTGAATAATTTACAGTGAAAGTGCTTTTACTCCTCCACATGGATTACTTTAAAAAATAATATTTAAGAGGACTATACCACACAGTTTGTTTCACTCCACCATTTGCAAAAGGAACAAAGATATATCACTAAATAAAACAATGTTTTAAAAATAGATTTTCTGACAAGTTGAAGGTAGAGTTATTTATTTGGAATTATTAGACACTAATTTTCAAAAGTTTGCATATGGGTTAAGTGGGGGTGTGGCTCAAAAAGTAGAGTGCCAGATTTGCACAAAAATGCCAAGCCAGATTGTAAGAAGACCTGAGTCCAAGTCCCACCACCTGCATATGTGGGCGCTCACATGTGCATGTGCACGTACACACACACACACACACACACACACACACACACACACACACACACACACACACATACATAAACACACACACACTTGAAAACAGTGTTGCCAGGATAGAAAATTTTGTTATATGTGTCCCATACATAGTAGATGTTGGAAACTACAGCCATTCTTCACTGGAAAACAGGATTCTATTACATTTCAGTGTTATACATTTAGCTAATCTTTCTCTATCTTCAAACAGATCTGTTAGGAGATAAGAGTTTTTAGTTTCCTGAAGGATTTCACTTACCTCTTTTGGTGCATCAGCTACGATAAATTCAGAATAAATTCTCTTGGCTTTGGAAACTATTTTTTCTGCACATTCTGTTTTCTTGAAGTCTTCACAGGCAAGCCAAAATTCAACATTTTCTTCACTAAATTCCGATTTTAGAAATGTTCGAAAAGCATCTAGACCAGCTATATAACATATGTGAGAAATATTTGTTCAATAGAGAACAATAAAATGACAAAAATGAGTATATCGTGTTAGTACATTGACCATTTCCTTAGCAACCATTGGTAAATATTGATCAACTTACTTAATATAATATTTGCATCTTTTGGTATTGAACTTCAGAAAAATCTTATTTCTGATCAATAATCATAAACACAAAATATGTAAACATATATCTTCACTACTAACTCCACCCACAAAGAAAATTGAACACTTTCTTTCAAGTTATGAAAAGTTTAGTAATTACAATTGGAAACTTTTGACAGTAACCTCATAGTAATTCTTGTAGGTTGTTTTTGAAGCCGTTGCACTAATTTTAAGCCACATTAATGATATTATACTAAATGCAGAGTAAAATATCTGTTTCTCTGAGAAACAATTTAATATTCAAAGATTAAATTATGCCAGGTACCAGTGTCTCATGCCTGTAATCCTAGTTACTCAGGAGGCTGAGATCTGGGGATCTTCTTTCAAAGATAGCTTAGGCAAAAAAAAAAAAGTCTTGGTAAGACTCTTATTTCAAATTAACCACTCAAAAATCATAAGTGGAGCCAAAAGTGCTCAGGGATAGAACCCAGGCCCTGAGTTCAAGCTCCACAACTCACACACACACACAAAAGTATTCGTTTGGACTTAAAACAAAAGAGACACTGCTATACTCTACTGGTTTGACTGACTATATTGGACAGTTATCATCTTTAAGTCAAGAAGTAATTGAGATATTTGATGTGGATATGTCTCTTTATTTGGTAATAGGCATCTTATTTTGTAAGGCAAACAAAGAGGCTGTTCCCCAATATTTCCTAATCAAAATATGACTCTTCCATTCTCCTTCCATGTACCCTTTGCACAGTATTTGCTCTTGAACATTTCTTGGGCAACTTTTAACTAAAGGATACAAATAAGTCTTCTTAGGTGAACACATTTCCTTTGTCTTGGTTAGTATATGCTTAAAAAAATTAGTAACCACAGACAGGTCATGTAATCTGTGATTTCTATCTGTTTCATCTTTCCCTTTTCTTGTTTACAGTCAAATATAGGCCATTATTTCTTGCTCTGAGCACTTGCTTGTGAGCACTTGTTTAAGTCCTTACTTCTCTGCTGTTCTCATCAAAGTGTACCCTGAAAGAAATTTACTTGAGATGGTTAGTTTTGCTAATTAGGGCTGAGTAATTTATATCTCTGACTAGGTAACAGGTTAGAAAGTTCATATTCTATCCTCTCCAATGATTAGGCCTCTTCAATATGATAAAGCCATTTTAATCAGATTCCTAGTCTCATTCTTCATGGCAGTTCTGTTCCTGACTGAGGCTGTGCATGTTTAGGAGAGGGAAACCCTCGTGCTCCATTCAGGGGAATTTGCCTTCCAAAACACCAATAGTCTTTTCCTCCTCCTGCTAGGAGGGCCCTGTGTATGAACTCAAAGCAGCTCTCCTCAGGCTTCAATATGAGAAACATAATATTTCAAAAGTCAAGATAGAGATAAAGGAATTTTATGAAGATATTGAGAATAAGGAAAATTAACAAGAGAGAATGAAAATGAAAGAAGAAAGTTAATGGAAAGAAAACTACACCAGTTTATTTATTTATTTATTTATTTATTTATTTATTTATTTATTTATTTATTTATTTTTGTTGGTCGTGGGGCTTGACCTATGGGCCTGGGCACTGTCTCTGCGCTCTTCAGCTCAAGGTGAGCTCTCTACCTCTTGAGCCACAGTGCCACTTCCTGTTTCCTAGGGGTTTTATTGGAGATCAGAATCTCATTGACTTTCCTGCCCAGACTGGCTTTGAACCGTGATCCTCAGATCTCAGCCTCCTGAGTAGCTAGGATTACAGGTGTGAGCCACTGGCGCCTGGCTACATCAGTTTTTAAATAGTAAATAGAAATGGAGTCTTGTAAGAAAAAAAAATCTTGAACAATATTTAGGTGTCTAAAAAGTTGGATTAAAATGATTTAACATTTTGGTTTCTTTGAGTAATGTTGAAACAAGAAGTCATTGTGAAAGGTTTCAGGTAACTATTAAAATTCTCAGTAGAAACATTTGAGAATGTAGATGTCATTAATAAGAGAGTGCTATATAAATTTAATTAACTTGCATTTAAAAATACATCCAGTAGTTTCCTGTGACACAGATTTAGGTTATAAACTCCTTTTAGCAAAACTCAATTAAAAATTTCCCTGAATTTGGTCCAAACAATGATGCATTTGGGAGATCTAAAGAGAATCATTTTAAAGCTTATGTATAAAGGATAAAATATGCTGTATAATACAGGAAACATTGTAGATTCATGGCTAGTAATATTTTATATGTGTCATTAAGACTTTAAACTCCTTTTCAGATTATCTACAAGCATCTAGAGAAATGGGAAGAGATCAAGAAATTTTAATAATTTATTTATTTTTTTGGGGGGGGTCCAGTTGTAGGGCCTGGGTGCTGTCCCTCAGCTCTTCAGCTCAAAGCTAGCACTCTACCACTTGAGCCACAGTGCCACTTCCGGCTTTTTTCTTTTTGCTTATGTGATGCTGAGGAATTGAACCTAGGGCCTCATGCATGCAAGGCAAGTGCTCTACCACTGCGCCACCTTCCCAGCCCCAATTGAATTATTTTAATTATTATTTCTCTCCAGTTTTAAATATAGGCTACTCGGAACTCAATGTATTCCTTCCTTGGCGCAATATGACGTACAATAGTATTAATGCTTAGGGCTTCAAATATGCTCAGATTTCTTGCTTGGCTGACACTCTACCACTTGAGCCATACTTTCAGCCTATTTGATAGTTGTTTTGAAGATAGAGTCTCATGGGATTTTCTGCTCAGTTTGGCTTCCAAATTTAATCTTTTAGATGTCATTCTTATAAGTAGATGTGATTACAGGCATAAACCAGGGCCTAGCTACACATACAACCTTGAATTTTAAAAGGTAGCAAATAATTTTGGAAGAGTATAGTGTATGAAATTAAAGTTATTGTTTGAGAGTGCTTTATGGGATGGACTAGTAAACTCTCTTAGGTGAAAAAGAGGATAGTGAGCAGAATAGGTAACAAAGGAAGTAAAAGCCACATGATTAAGAAGGCCCAAGCTCAGTCAGTGCATGAAAAGTATATGTTCAAATTGACCGATATAATTGGGTGAATGCTCTTGGTATGTATGTTAAAAAAAACATGCATTTTCTTCTTTCTGTGAGTATTAAATAGATAATTCTGGGATTTATGCAAGGAAAGTGATTGCCTTGATCTCGTAGGTCTTTGGCCTTTGTTCATTGATTCAGCTTCATAGAAATCCCTCACTATGTAACTGCCACATCATAACCAGCAGAGATACTCTGATGAGATTTATCAAATGTATGTTTCATTGATTACATCTTTAAGAGAAAAAAACAAGCCCACCATCCAAAGTTAGCAACAATGAACATCATTCCTGTATGTCATTAATTGGATTGCAGGATTTATATGGATTATTTATGTTAATGTTTTAGAGAGTTCAGTCTATATTTATATATAAATAAATAGAAATAAAATATTTCAGCTTTATCTTTTTCAACATTTTCTCATACTATATTTTATTACTTTAAATGGAAATTTCATTCAATTAATATACTCATTATCTCACTGAAAATATTTTCTACAGGAAAGGCATGGTGGTACATGCCTGTAATTCCAGACACTCAGGGAAGAGGAATTGCAGGTTCACAGTGGAAGCTAGACTAGGATAAATTAAGCCATGACCCTATGTGGAAAATCAAAACAAAACAATAACTAAAACATAAAGGGCTATACCAGAAACAGGGTTCAAATAGGAGTGGGTTTTGTTAATAAATGCATGACCTTGAATTTTATCCCCAGGAGTCTTAAAATAAATAAATAGATAGATAGATGAACTAATAAAACATTTTCACAATTTTATATATTATTCTTTTCCTTCATGGCTGAGATAGAACTGTTGCAAGCAGTTCTAACAGAAACAGAAGTTGTAGATACATTTGTGATTACATTGAACACATTATTTTATCTCAATAACTGGATCATTTTGTTTACATCTGGCCCAGATTTTCTTAATTCAACTTTGTATTAAATATAAATATGTATTCATACATGATACTATACACATAGTTAAACATGTTTTCGTAAGTATTAAAGTGAGAATAACTTGAGATGTATATTCCTTAAAATATGTGTATTCAGTTTATAGGCTATGTAAAACAGGTTCTTCTTAAATTTTTCAGGTTTTAAGAGTTTGCACGTTTCTTTCAGTTTGCACAATAAGCAGTTTTTATATGTTAAATGATAAGGAGAATCAGAAAAAGAAAAGCTTCATACTTGCTACTTGTTATTTGCCTTTTACCTTAATATATATGAACTATCCACAATTAAATATTAAGGCAAACCCATTTCTCTATCTAAGCTTTGGACCTTTAAAGTTATGAGTCTGGGAAACAGCGCTGTAGCACAAGTGGTAGAGTGCTTGCCTTGAGCTGAAGAGCTGAGTGACAGTGCCCAGGGCCAGAGTTCAAGCCCCACGACTGACAAAAAAAAAAGTTATGAGTCTGTTTAGAGCATTCAGATTTCTGATCGAATTGAGACCCTTGAAATTATTAAGCAGGTATTCTGCTACTTTGGCCAATCAGAAACTTTAGAGTCCTATTTTAAGATGTATTTGCTGTAGAGAAAGTAATAAAGGGGAGGTGAATCTGATCTCAGAACATTGAATGCATGTAACACATAAAATTTGCAGTTTTACAATGAATACGTGCTAATAGAATGGTATTTTGGTTTGCATCTTACCTTGATTGGCTAAGAGCGTGTCCATGTTTTCAGACCATGTCATTACTTCTGTAGTTGGTGACCTGTAGAAACAACATCTACCCTTGACAATATCATTGTGATCTTTTTATTTTATATCCTGCAGTAATACTTGAATTATATTTCTGAGTTAAACTATACTATTTATAAACATTTAAGTGTTTAGTTAAATGACATAAATTTGTGTGTATTTTGGTACCAGAAACTTATTTATTGATCTAACCAACAGTGTTAGTAATATTTGTAAATATTGTAATAAAGGCACTAGAGAGATGTTTTATTTGAGAAGCAATAGTGAAATTACTATTAATTTATAATTGCTCACTGTTAATTCGATCCACTCTCAAAATATTACTTCGATAGAAGTGATAATGAATGTAATATTTTTAAGGTTTCACAGTTATCAGAAATATCCATTTCATATTTGTGTATCACAAACTGTATCAAGAATATCAAAGATTTGATTATCTTTAAGATATTTTATTTCAGTGTTTCACAGAGTCAGATTTTATGTCTCCTTAGACTGGAATACTTCTAGTTTGGGACTGATTTATTTAAATATAAGAATTTGTCAAGATAGAGTACTATTTTTTGAAAGCAGCCAATATTTATAGATGTCTTTTGGAGAATGTATACTTCAGGGTATATGATACAGAAATAATATATTAGGTTTAAGATTCATATTTTCTGTGACACATCATGCACTATTCCTCTTTAATAAACAAAAATCTTAATAAACAGTCTTCTATACACAAAAAGCCTCTACTTGCATACAAAAAAAGACAAGGTGTAGCTGTGATATACAAATATATAGTCACAAGAATAGATGAGACAATGAGAAGTACAAAATGTCATGTCAAAACCAGCTTTACAATGTCGGTGGGGGGGAGGGGGGTATAATTGGGTGGGGGGAGGGGGGAGGCTGGGAAGGGAAGTGAAGGGTAAACAAAGGAGGAGGCTGCAATGCTTGGTAAGAAATGTATGCATTATCCTGCCCATGTAATTGTAGCCCCTCTGTACAGTATGTTCTCAAATAAAATAAAATAATATTAAAAAAAAAAGAAGTGTACTAATTATCTTGGCCATGTAATTGTAACCCCTCTGTACAGAAAAAAATAAAATAAAATAAAATATAGAAAAAAAAAGAATAGATGAGAACATTTAACTTTTAAATTAAAATTATTGAATTAAAATAAAATAGTCTCATATCTAGGAAATTGCATAGAACTTTTGCATCTGCACATCAAGGTAACAATCTTAAATATGGCAATGTGATATAATAGCCATGCTCTAATTTCTTCCAGGTAGAGGTCGTCACTTTTTATTTATTTATATGTTAGGGCATACCAAACTGTGAGAACCGAGATATCTAAGATATTATTTTGAAGTGGTACATTTTAATTTAAATGGGTAATCAAAAAGATTCAAACTGCTCAGATTTCATCTTTCTTAAATAAAGAATGAAACAAAATCCTAGAGTTAATTTTACATTGTAGAGCATTTGTGCATTGTGTTACCTTTTACATGAAAAGTCTACATTTCAGGTTTTACCTATGATTTAAATGTTAAATTTTGTAGAAACTCTAAAATGACCATAAGGTCCCTTGAAATGTGCTGTCTTAATACATATCTGTAGGCTGACTTAACTATAATTATTAGTACATCATTAGAATTTAAAACAATTTATTACCTGTGGATATATGCTAATGCATGGGACACAGAGAAGGTTTGAATCAGAATTTATCCATTTTGAATGAGGAACAGGGTAAAACCCTGAGAAACAGAATCTAGGCAAATTCACTCAAGGATAAACACCTATTACCTAATTCAGGTTTAAATTCTCCAGTAATAGGACAAAGCATTGTTCTCTTCCTGCATTGGGAACAGTAAGAAATACTGGTTGAAACTGTTAACAAATAATCAATGAATGATGACCAAACTTTTTATAAAGTAAATATTAAAACATTCAATGGAAAGGGGGACAATGGCTTTCTAGATGCTGGTAGACTACAGTTGGTACTACAGACTATATTGGAAAATATAGCTAGATTGTGGCAGTTAAAACGACACAAGGTCATGTGTTCTGGGGCAAGGAAGGGAAAGTTTACTTGAAAGCCTCCCTGAAAGGTAGTGGAGCATGGTGCACTTCAGGAACTTGGAAACAATGAATAATATCAAATGAAACTAACAGGCAAAGACAAAGTGAATAGCTCACCAGGACCTTATCGGCTGTAAAAACTGACTCTGAAGGATGGAATGTTTAAATAAATGGTAGTCGTACTTATTGCTATCATTTATTTGGGAAAACTGAAAACAAAAAAAGAAGAAAAATCTAGAAGATGATGTTCATCTAAGACAAATTGTACATACATGCTTTGAATTGCAGAGATGTACTAAGTGCTACAAAGACATACATGTGGAATATTATAAACAGTAGAATTCCAGGTACTCGAGTATTCCAACATTAAGTAGGATACACAAAATGTTAACTGACTCTAAAGGGAAAAGTAGCCCAGTAGCTCTTTGAAGTTATATATATTTACTTGATGTAATTATTATAGACATACTCAAATTTTTATTCTTTATATTACTGTACACCTATGTTAGAGGTAATACTGTACTTTTCAGAAATTAGATGACATGTAATTATTTTAGGGAAAATCTTTGCTTGTTGAATTTAATTTTTAAATATTATATATATATATTGTAAATCGCTGAAAGTGCAAATTATTGGCATTTTTAAACAAACTGAAATAAAATATTTATCATAGCATTAGTATGTACAGCATTTCTGGATGTGCACAATGTACAGTGCATGAATTACCAATGAGAACAGTAATCAGAAATGTTGGTAACTGGGAAAACATTTCACAGAACTAAAATAGTAAAGGGCAGAACTAAACTTCAGGTGCAAATATATATGTGTGTGTGTGTGTGTGTGTGTGTGTGTGTGTGTGTGTGTGTGTGTGTGTGTGTGTGTGTGTGTACAACTCAAACCCATTCCTCTTCATAAAATGACTAAGTCTTTGTCTACTATGGCTGCTCACTCTTCATTGCCTGGAGCATCTAGGATAAATGGGATGAAGTAGTTTTCTTCCATTAGGGTTTTATCATATTTCATGCCAGTGCTTTATCTAAATAATAGTTTGGTTGTGGCAATTAGTTACTTAATGTTTATTACAAGGAAACTGTGTACAATGCAAAATAAAATAGTATATTTCACAGGTTATTTATTCATGAAAAGTACAAGATTTTTCATTTTAAAAAGTACTGGGCACCAACAGCTCTTGTCTGTAATCCTCAGATTCACAGGAAAACTTAGATCTGAGAATTTCAGTTCAATGCAACAGTGAGCAAGAAAGTCTATGAGACATTTACCTCCAATTAACTAGAAAACAAAATAGAACAAAAAAACTTGAATTTCAGCTGTGGCTTATGTAAAATACCGCCCTTAAGCAAAAAAAAAAAAAAAAACGCTAAGGGACAGAAACCAGGCTCTGAGTTTTAGCCCCAATACCAGCATTAATTAATTGATTAATTAATATCAGAAAATAATTCTACCCAATAAAAATTATAGAAGTGGCTGATTTAAAATTGTATTGGGGTGGCTGATTTTCTACCCTTGCAATCTCTTAAATCAACAAGAATCCACCTTATCATTATATATCTGAATTTTTGTTAAAACTTTAACAAAGGCTTTGTCTAGCCTTCTCATTTCTGGTTGTGTGTGTATGTGTGTGTACATGTATTTCCTATCATTTTTTAAACACTTAGAATAGGTTTCTGCATGTGTATGATTTGCCATGAAAATTCACTGTGTATCTAGAGCCAAAATAGCACTTAGTATTTCATGGGGTTTTGGCTGATTTCCTGTCTGTTTTCTTCATTAAGCAAGTGCCATCAAGGCCAACAGTACCCATATTATATGTCCGGAGAAGAGCCAGGCCAGATGGGAGCTGCGTGAAAGCTACCAGTTATGCTGCTAATTGTGCCAGCCTGAACCAGTTGTATTGCATTAAAAAAATGTGCAATCTAACAACTTAGCTGTTCACACTTAATTAGCAGTGTGCTGGAGAATGGAAAATTCAAGCAAGGATTCCTTGTGCCCGAGGAAGTGCCAGCTGCTTCCTTATCCAGCATTTGATATTTCTTGAAAAAGTTTTTTGGAAAGTTTTGAAACAACACATACTTTTTCCCAGGATAATATATAGGTCTCTAACACCATTGGTAATTTTGCAAAACATCACATAGATACAGAATCACCGTCTTGCTCCACTTTATAATCTTTCTGTATCTAGCAAACCTGAAGAATTTACTGACAAAGAAAGACAAATATGTCACATGTGGTTGATACATTTTAGAAAAGAAGAAATTAATCGAGGAAGGAGAAAAATCAAGGAGGACAACATAATTGTATTTATCAGAAATGAAAGAAACAAAAGAGGTAGAAGACTTGAATGTTTCGTTTGTGTATCTTCCATAGTAAAAATAGCTTTAAACAGCAACTCACTTTACTGGCATTTTTCGTTCCACTCTGTCACAGTTGATGCCGAATTTCTCTTTCTGACTTATCTTCAAGCTGAAGGTAAAGTGACAGCAGGAACATTATAATTAGTATGAAAACACCTTTCCATAGGTTACAAATTGGCGTTCTTTAAATTATGCTACTCTCAGTCTTTTCCATTTTCTGGTTAACTTTTCTGTGGTCAAAACATTTTAAATTCTAAGTAACAAACAAGTCTTCAAAGAAATATTACATTTCTCTGAGTCTGGTTTATGATATCTATTTCATTTGAAAGTTTACTTGCTGAAGTTCATATGGATTTATTTATAAGTCAATCATTGCTCCAAAATGCTTATTATATTTTATAATATGTGTTTACTATTCACCTTTAGTGTTCAATCTATTCAAAAGGTCATTTTACTTTATTTAGTTCTTTTGCTTTCAGAATGTGTGAGGAAAATCCCTCTTTACAATGTCACAACTGCTGTGTTTAAATGTTGAAAATGTTTTTTTTTTCACATGGACTAAATCTTCTAGTAAAAGCATTATCTTTGAAATGTGTGCAGTTGGTAGCTGAATAATGATATTACTTTTAACAACTAATCACATGAAATGTATACTAATACTTATTTGCACATTGGTAATATTTTTAAAATATACCAATATACTTGATCCAAATAAAAGCAATATACTGGTATTTGTGTTGGCAGACATGCTTTCAAATACTATGCTTCATCAGGATTTTCTCTCATTTTAACAGACTTGTTTCATCATAAACCTACATTATATACATATATATATATATATACCTTAAATTTACCATCTATATGTATTTATATGCACAAATATGGATCTCCAAGTTGATATATATAGAGATAGATACCATTCTGATATATATATATATATATATATAGAAGAGATAGAGATATAGATAGACAGATATACACACATATGTACTTACAGATATTTCTAACGGTATATCTGTAAAAATGCATAGAGAAATACATATATTTATAGATGTAGCTGTATGTAGATATCTCTATATATTAGAGATATATTGATGTTTCTCTTTATCCATCTGTATATCTTTATTCATCTCTATCTTTCTCTCTATATATCTACACACATATATATATCTTATACTGATATATAGAAATAGATCTATACAGATATGAAGATATACACATACATGTATAAAACTACATAGTTTCAAATAGTATATGTAAATGTGAGAGCATGTTTTATACATGAATACACACATACACATATACATGAAACACTTTATAAATTAAACATGATTATTTGACTAAAGAAGAATGAATATTTAGGGTGGTAGAAAGAAAGAAATGAGAAGGCTGTAGAAATTTCCACAGCCGGGCACTGGTGGCTCACACCTGTAAGCCTAGCTACTCAGGAGGGTGAGATCTGAGGATCATGGTTCAAAGCCAGCCCAGGCAGGATAGTCCATGAGACTGTTATCTCCAATAAACCACTACAAAACCGGAAGTGGCACTGTGGTTCAAGCAGCAGAGCACTTGCCTTGAGCTGAAGAGCACAGGGACAGCACCCAAGCCCCAGAGTTCAAGCCCCATGACCAACAAAAAAAAAAAAAAGAAAGAAAGAATGAAAGAAATTATTTTGCCCTGACTTATCATTAAAACATCCCCTTTATTTGCTTTGTAGAAATGCCTAGTATCTGAATGAACCTGAACTAATGATACTGATAAAGATAGAAGAGATGCCATGATATGTCAATGTTTCATTAAGAAAGGATATTATCAAGTAACTCAATTCATTCCTTAATTGAAACACCATTAATTAGTGTTCTTATGATATGCAAAAAATGAACCATTAAGCATATTTTATCTTTCTTTTACAGTGAAATGATAATGAAGTACAACTCTACAATATATGCTTTAAAACACTACATTTTTAACAAGTTGCCCAAGTTTTAAGATTCTGTTGGTAAAACTGAGCAAAGTGTTTAAGAAAAAAGAGCTTGGAACAGACTTATTTTACATTAAGAAAGAATGGAAACTTCTATTTTGAGTTTGATAAATTGTAACCATGGCATTTCTCATTGTATTCTTGTTATAAAACACAATTATTATCTAATAGTATGTTTCCCTTTTTTTCCAATCTTCTTTTCTTAGTTCAGGACAAGAAAAAAAAAAGAATTAAGCTTCATATCCTTAAATGAAGGTCTGAAATACAAAGGGCAAGTGAGACTAATCTTTTATTTTGGGACAAATGAGTCTTTATACAATGATCAATACATCTGGATAATCAATTCGCACAAGTAGACATCATTGATGCCTCAAAATATCACTAGCTTTTAGTCCAATCATGTTCAGGTTCAATCATCACAGCTTTTCCCAGTGTGATTAGTTGAAAAATGAATCCACAAAGATGTCTACTTCCTAATGTCTAGAGAATATACTATCTTCCATGTCAAAGAGGGTTTGAAATGGTTTTCTTAGATTTTCCAGTGAACCCAATGGAAATACTTGAAGTCCCTTGAAAGGGATGGAAGGAAGATTAAAGTCAGTAATGGGATATGTGATAGGATATGAGAGCATGGAGTTACATGATAATGATAAGTTATTTTTCTAGATCAAGCTTCCACTAGCAACCAATACTGCCAAAAGTTTGATTTCATCATGTGAGATAGATTTTTTATCCTGCAACTGCTGGACTCTAAGGTTATAATCTGTTGCATTATTTTTTTTGAGCTATGAAGTTTTCAGCAGCTTGTGTAGAGGCTGAAAGAATCCCACATACTCATGAAATGACACTCTATAAAAATTGGAAAAGCTGATAAAAGATAGCAAAATAGGCACATATTTTGACGCCAAAGCAGTGAATACAAAAAGTTGTGTACCTTTCAGTTCTCATAGTAATCTTGAGTGTTTTGAGCTTCTATGTTACTGAAATTGAGAGAGTGCTTTATGATATAAGACTAAGGAAGAGGAAGTGGAGCTGTGGCTCAAGTGGTAGAGTACTCATCTTGAGCTGAAGAACTCAAGAGCTGTGGCCAGGCCACGAGTTCAAGCCCCAAAACCAAGAACCAAAACCATAACAACAAAAGACTACAGAGGAAGTATTGCATATGTTTGCCTTGTTTTCCTTTCTGTATTTTACAAAACCCAACGATGATTATAATACAGTATATCTAAGTCACGATCTTGCCATCAAGTAATTAATGACTTGAGCTTTAGAATTAGCACATGTAAAACCTTTGTAAGAACACATCTCAACAGAAAAGGCTGGATATGGTGTTACATTTTTTTTTTTTATCTCAGCTGTACTAGGAAGCATAAATAGGAGTATTATGGTATGAGCCAGTCTGGGCTCAAAAATAATGAAAGGGAAAAGGAGTGGAGATGTGGTTCATGTACAAGTCCCTGGCCACCAAAACAATAGCAGCAGTAACAAGAGAAAGAATGAAGTTAAGGAGGCGTGAGTGTTCAGGATAAAACTGAACTGATTGTAAGTCCATAAGAATATTTTTACAAATATCCTCTGAAGTGTAAATATGTGACCTACATTAGCAGTGTATTTGGCAACAAATTATTTAATATTAAAATTTGTTTTATAAACAAAAGATAATACTGTATTTTTTAAAAATTATGCCTTGTCTGCTAGGTTACTACTATGTGAAGGGCATTTTAATTGATATGGTCCCTAAGTTATTTTTTGAAGCAATTATGAGGGAGAACTTGAAATGTTTGAGCAATGGCAATATCACTGATATGTGTCTCATCTCGCAAAGGGTCTGTTTGAAATCCTCATTTATGTATATGTATGTGGAGAGAAAGTGAGGGAGAGAGAAAGAAAGAGAAAGGGAAAGAGAAAGAGAGTCCTTAATCTGTTTGCTGCTAAATCACTCACAATATTTTCTAGTCACACCTGATGACATTAGGCCCTGAATATCTGTTCTATGTTTTCTCAGAATGCTGATTCCAGACAGTCCAAGAAAATATCTGCCTCAGTAAAGAGAAATATGTAGAAGGTTAAGAAGTCCTATAATATAAAAATGTTTTCTAATGCCTTAAAAGTTAGGTGAAAGTCTGTATTTGGTGAATTTATATGCATTATTTAATTAAAATTAAATGTGAAACACATAATAAAATCTAGTGAGTTAAGAATATTATTCTCATTCTGAACAGTGTCTTTTGGAGAAAGTAAATAATGCTGACCTTCACACTATAATCTCATAGTCTTTAAAATTTTGATATTAATTAGTCCCTAGTTTTTTCAACTGCTGCTAAGTATTTCAACATACAGATATTAATATTGCAACCATTTAGTTGGTATTTCAGCATAGTTAAACTTTGCCACTGATATTTTGTATATCAGTGGACGCTTCCTGGACCCTTCCCTTCCCTTCCCTTCCCTTCCCTTCCCTTCCCTTCCCTTCCCTTCCCTCCCCTATCCTTCCCTTCCCTTCCCTTCCCTTCCCCTTCCCTCCCCTCCCCCTCCTCTCCTCCTCCCCCTTCCCTCCCCTCCCTTCTTTTCCCTTCCCTTCCCTTTCCCTTTACCCTTTCCCTTTCCCCTTTCCCACCCCTTCCCCTCTCGTCCACTCCCCCCTTCCCTTCGTCCTTTCCTTTCCTTTCCTTTCCTTTCCTTTCTTTTCCTTTCCTTTCCTTCCCTTCCCTTTCCTTTCCTTTCCTTTCCTTTCCTTTCCTTTCCTTTCCTTTCCTTTCCTTTCCTTTCCTTTCCTTTCCTTTCCTTTCTTTTTTCCTTTTCGTTCCTTTCTCTCCCCTCACTTCTCTCCCCTCTCCTTCTCTTCTCTTCCCTTCATTTTTTTGTTTTGTTTTTTTGTTTTGAACTTTCTTGTAAGGAGCTCATTATTCAGGTGCTGGTGCTTCGTGGTAGAGTGCTTGCCTACCATGCATGAAGCCTTGGGTTCAATTCCTCATTACCACCTAAACAGAAAAAGCCAGAAATGGACCTGTGGCTCAAGTAGTAAAGCTGTAGGCTTGGGCATAAAGAGGCTTAGAGACAGCGCCCAGGCTATGAGTTCAAGGCCCATAGTAAAGAACTCAATATTCAATGGACAGTACTTAAACCTAGGGAGGAGTCTTGGGAAACCTTAATAATACTATATAACATAAATTTGGAAGAATTTTACCATTAAAATCTTCAAATGTCCTTTGCAAAATATTTTGTTAATTCTTTTTCAGCCCAGTAAAATGGGTAGTGGAATTCTGACAAGTTAATAACAGTCTACAAATTGTAGCATTTTAAAAATGTACTAAGAGGCAGGTGATCCAATAATCCTTATAATTAAGGACATTAATCCTTAAAATGAAATGAACCATGACAAATGTAAGATACACACACACACATACACACACACACACAAACACACACACACACACACATCTCTATAGCTATAGATAAAGCTATAACAATACAGGTATATCTATCTAAATATATATCTTAAATATAAATTTTATTTATATACACTTATATGTATATTGAAGTTTGTAATTATTTCCATAAAAATCTCAAACATTGCATAGATTCTTATGTATTTTATTTGCTCAATTTCTCTTATATATTACTGTAAATAAAAATAATTATTTGAACTATAACAAAAATTCTGTTACTTCTGTTATCTAAATTACATTTAGGTTCCAACTATTGATAATTTGTCTCATCTTGTGTGTTTTCCCAATGACAGAGAAAAGTCGCAAATAAAATTCTCATGAAGCCAGTCACTTTCCTCAACACATATAACTATTGTTTTCATGAATTTTGTTTATAACTAGACACTTTCATCCAAATCACAATTTTGCTTCATACTGTCTTCATTTTTAAAGTGAAGGAAATTTTCTAGAATGTAGGAGGACAATAAACACTTAAAACAATTTGTTAGATCTTAAGTTTTAGTAAAATAAAATCTGGCATAATACTCAGTGATATTCATTTAACTTTTTGACAGGCTAAATGGGCTTCTCTTAATTCATAGATTATTGCTGAAGGAACAGTCTTTTCCACATTAGAAAGATGGGAGGAAGTCATCAAGTGAGCGCACTGCCGGGAAGCAGAGAGCAGCAAGTCTCCCATTGAATTTATCATTCCTTGACCACTTGAGACTTTTAATCTTCTAGTCAGCAGTACTTAGGTTTAACTTACAGACTGACTACAGGAAATTTAGAAATGTCACACATACATTAGTTTTCAATCAATTGGTTTTTAGACAATATGTCTCAAGGCGCAAGAATTTAATGCAGGTTGTTAGGATAGATAGTATTACCACAGTTATGTTTCCCTGTCAACCATCACACACACACACACACACACACACACACACACACACACACACACACACACACACACACACACACACACACACACACACACACACACACACAACCCAAAAACAGAAAAAACCCTACTAATTATTTTCCTCATGATCCCCTAACATGTTGTTATGGAAATATTTCTCTGGAATGTAAATTTTGTATTTATACTCCACATTGACTTTATTGGTATTCTGATATGATATCATTTTATTGCTTAGAATTCTCTGCTTTTTTTTTCTTCTGAAAATTTCAAGGCATAGTTCAAAAGTGATTGACTCTGCTTCTCCAAACATTCTAGCAATAGCCTTCTCTTGGCAGTACTATGTTCTACCAGCCACTTTTTTTCTCACTGTACTACTGTGCTCCTATCTTTCCTTTTATATGAGTATAGTTAAGGTTTTACACATCTTGAAGAAGAGTGGATTCTTGCAACATTCATAAATGAAATGGATATGTTAACAGGCCACTATGTGGTTTTGTGGGGTTTTTATACTATTATTATTATTATTTTAGGAGGGGACATTACTACAGTTTCAACTCAAAGCCTCACACTTGCTTGATCCTCTACTACTTATATGATGTTCTCCTGCTATTTGTGCCTTGGTTATTTTTTCAAGCAGTTTCTTAATAAAAGCCCTTGATAGCCTGGACCATGATCCTCCTAATTATGATTCCTATGTCACTGGGATGACAACTAGTATCATGGCAGCCAGTTTGCATTGGTTGAGAAAGGAAGGGATCTCATGAACTTTATATTTAGGCTAGCCTAGAGGTTAATCTTGCATTTATACAACTGGACACAGGCCAGACCTTTAATGTATATAATTGGGAATGTACTTTTGGTAATACTTTTTATTTTCAATTTTTTGTTCCGGTCTTTAATACTTACCAATCATAAATATTATAAAAATCTCCCATTTGCTTTTTATTATCAAGGTGATGTACAGAGGGATTACAGTTACATAAGTAAGGTAACGAGTATATTTCTTGGTGAACTTGTTATCCACCCTCCCTCATTTTTCTCCTACTTTCCCTCCCCCTGATCCCACCTCCCCAAGTTGTACAGATCATTTCCAAAATATTATATTCCCACATTTATTTTTATTTGTTTTTGGTTTTTTGTGGGGGGTCCAGTCGTGGGCCTGAACTCTGGGCCTGGGCACTGTCCCTCAGCTCTTCAGCTCAAGGCTAGCACTCTACCACTTGAGCCACAGTACCATTTCCGGCTTTTTTTTCTGCATATGTGGTGCTGAGGAATGGAACCCAGGGCCTCATGCATACAAGGCAAGCGCTCTACCACTGAGCCACCTTCCCAGACCCCCACATTTATTTTTATATTTGCTCTTTCTTCTAGTGGCATTGAAGCCTTAGACTGAGCTATACATCACTCTCCATGTATCATACTTTATTTGCATGAAGAGATTGTTGAAAAGGATTCTTTTTTAAAATTTAAGACACTTCTCCAGATATCTTCATTATTGTGAATATATGTATTCATTCCCTTACTATTATTTTAAAGTTGTCTTCAGGGAATGTAGACAACTATATTGCTAATATGTTCCCACTACTTTTAATAAAAAAAATCAGAGACTTTTGCATCCAAATCTGAAAAATATTTAAAATAGTTAATATATTAGAATATAGTATTTCTAATTTTATTATTGTATCTCTAATATATTTTATAGTTTTTATAGTTTTATTATCTTATCAAAAAATCTATATTAATTTTGTCTTTTTTAAAATTTTGGTTTTTGAGACAGGGTTTGCTATGAAGGTCAAGATGACCTCAAACATGTTATATTCCAATGTGGCTACCAGTTCACTGTTTTCTGGCCTGAACTCCTAAGTATCATGGTTTAAGTGTGTAGCACTTGTAGGCTTGTGCTTTTAACTTATTTCCTCTATGCCACTTATTAAGATTATAAATGTTACATGTGCTAAATATTTTAACAATCAGTTAAATTATATGCATCCACATATGAAAACATAGAATTTTTTTCAACCATATCACTGATAGCCTTTTGACCTATGAACAAAAGACGCAGTACATTATGGCCAACTTACACTGCTAAACACAGGCCCAGCTACACCAGAATGCGAATCTCCTACTCACTCAATGGTTGATAGGCTCCATCATGTAGTCATGTTAGCCCTAAATGTTGCTACCACATGCTATGCAAGCATCAATTCAATCTCCCATGTCATGGTTACTCAAATAATTATCAGAATGGGCCTGACGATTCTCAACCATTGAAAACTTATTTAACCCTCAACTCACCAAACCTAACTTATCTAAAAGTTATTTTATTTTTTAACTTCATTCTCTCTTCCTTCTTTCTTCCTCCTTCCCCAATTCCTCCTTCTTCACCCAAATCCTCCTCATCCTCTCCCTCCTATTTAATTTCTTTTCACTTTATTCTGTTCTCCAAACCCTCATCTTTATCCTTCTTCTTCCTGTTCCCTTCTTTTGTTTGCTGTACCTATTCGTCCAGACGCTCATACAAAACTTCCATTTTCACATATGTCTCTAGCCCCCACAAACCTATCAAAATCGGCCTAGTCTATATTTCTACCTTAACTGATGTTCTCTTTCTACTCAGTTAAATCCAGTCTAACTGAACACAGATTTGATCACATAATTTTAAAAATTGTTTTTGTAGGGTTGTTACACAGAGGGTTAGCAATTTACATGAATCTGGTAATGAGTACAGTTCTTTTTTAGCCATGTTTCCTTTTCCATCACTTTCTCCATGTTTTTCCCTCCTATCACCACCCACAAGATATCTAGTTCATTTCCACGTAGAGTCTAGTGAGCACCTCTGTTGTATTTGTTCATCCTTGTTCCATCCTTTATGTATCTTATATCCTCCCAAATACAAATAAACTAATGAATGCAACAAAAGGAAAAGAAAACCAAAACAACCACAATGGCAAAAAAGTCTTTTGTTTCATTTTCTTAGAGCTGATTTCAAACAATATTATTTTAGATGATCATCTGCACAATAGCTATTCGAAGATGATCACATTATTTTGTATCTTGCAACCTTTTTTGTCTCTGCTATTCAGCAAATTGTCTGTAAACTATTTATGACTCCCAGAATCTTCCACAATCTGCTTCTGATCTGATTCTCCAGATTATCTCCCAAAACATATTGCCCCACCTCAAATTCTTCAAAGCAGTTTATACTTTAGGAAAATGTTTTTATCCACAGTTAACTTTAATTCTATACTTTTCTTAACATTTGTTCCTTACATTAAAATACCCCAGTATTACTTATTATGTGAATTTCTAAAGTCTACCCATTTATCAGTGTTTATCCTGCAGGGTTTCCTGCCTCTCATCTCCAGAGCTGGAAATGAGCTCTGATCTCTGAACTCTAACATCTTCAGGACACTTGAATGCATTCAAATTTGTGTACTTATAATATGCCACAATGTCTTACTTCTCCTTTGAGATTTCTTAGGCTGTGAGGATTAAATTCTATTCAGCTTTAATCCTCCTCAGCCCTTAACACATTACATACATGATGATAATACTGGTTGACACATTGTACTCAGAACATTATAAGATGCAAACATTTAATTCAACAGAATAAAATAAAAAGTCATATTCTTTCTTTCTCAATAGCTAGAATGCTCCCTCATGGCAACATGATTTTAACTTGCAGTGAACTTGTCTACAGGTAGGATTTATCTTTGAATTATAATACTTCCGTTTAAATAAATAAGCGGTTATAATCAATCATGCTCAAAATACAACATATATATATATATATATATGTTCTGTATATAGAGATTTAGTTATACTGAGCTCCATTTCTCATTTCTATTATACTTCAGGCAAGAAGATTAAGACAAAATACCTTGGCTATAATTTTGCACTTATTATGTGATACATTTCATTTGAGGAAGATGTCTCCTTAATAGAATCTACTAAATTTCTTAATCCATCGATTTCTCTGACACAAATATTCCTTACATGAGAATGTCTTTTTTCTTTTGTAAAAATCAGTTTTTTTTCTTTAGAAACCTATAGTGTCCATATATACCTTTTATCTCTTAATAGTAACAAGGATATACATTTGTAAAGCTGTCCAAATTTGTCTTTTTCAGACATCGCCATTATAAAATCAGAAATGTAGCTGCATTGCACAAGAGATCTGGTTAATCCCATTGTAAGGATGTGAGAAGTACAATTTATAAAGGTCCAGTATTAATTCTGTAGTAAATGAGTTTACTGTCTGTTCAAGGCAAAAAATAACAGATCATTGAAATTTGTATTTGCCTACTGAGAAAGTATCTGTTATTAAAAAAAGAATTCTGGGGCTGGAAAGGTGGCTCAGTGGTAGAGCGCTTGCCTTGAATGCCTGAGGCCCTGGGTTCAATTCCTCAGCACCAAATAAGCAAAAAGAAAAAAGCCAGAAGTGGCACTGTGGCTCAAATGGTACAGCCCTCACCTTGAGCTGAAGAGCTGAGGGACAGCGCCCAGGCCCAGAGTTCAGGCCCCACAACTGGACTCAGAAAAAAATAATAAAAAAAGAATTCTGACTAATAAAATGAGATAGCATAAGTAATAGACTGAGATTTTTATCTGGAATTTGAAAGTATATGTGATTTAGAAACACACAAAAAACAAAGAGAAAAATTATAATGCAATTACTAAAGAAAGTTGAATTATAATAATAAAATCATATAATTCCAGTGATAGCTATTTATGTTTGTATTTACTTATTTTATTCATTTATAGATATTTATGATTCTTTTACCTCCAATTCTTATAATCTGATAACTGAGTTAATATATCCTACAAAGGAAATTATGTGAATTTCAATGGTCTTCTTTTGTTGCATAAGCATTTCTTTTTAAAATTCAGAATGTTGCATTCATTTAATTAATGAAATATATTTCATATTGCCAATTAATTGGATTTTACTCAGCAAAGTAAAGTTAACCTTATTGGTTATTAGACAATAAAACTTAAAAATTATAAGCTCCTTCTGAGGAATTAAAATTTCCTTATGCCTTTAATTGTTACAGATGCTGAAGTCTGCGTCCCAGTTCTTTGTTGTGAGTTTTTTTCCTCACATCATCATTTTATGCATGATTGCATAAAAGAGACTATATTTACCAAATGCAAATACTCTATTGTTTAATATGACTTTGCTTTGGAGATTAAAAAAAAAAAAACAATCCTGGGGGCTGGGAAAGTAGCTCAGTGGTAGAGCGCTTGCCTTGTATGCATGAGGCCCTGGGTTTGATTCCTCAGCACCACATAAGCAAAAAGAAAAAAGCCGGAAGTGGCGCTGTGGCTCAAGTGGTAGAGTGCTAGCCTTGAGCTGAAGAGCTGAGGGACAGCGCCCAGGCCCAGAATTCAAGCCCCATGACCAAACAACAATAATAACAAACAAAAAAAACAAAACAAAGAATACCATCTCCTGACTTTAAAAAAAAGTTATATATATATGTATATATATATATATATATATATATATATATATATATATATAAACATTTTCTTGATCCTTTCATCTACTGCGGGGCATCTGGGTTGGTCCCATATCTTAGCTATGATAAATAATGCTGCAATAGACATAGTTGTGCTGGTAGCTTTAGTATGATCTTGTTTGTGATCATTTGGGTAAATGCCCAAAAATGGAATTGCTGGATCATATGCCTCCATCAGAAAGAATGGTATTGCCCCATTTGTTAGGAAACGGAAAGACTTGGAAAAAATCATATGAAGTGAAGTAAACCAGGCCCAAAGAAACATAGGTCCCATAGTTTCCTTTATTTGCAATAACTAGTATATGCCTGAGACAAGCAGAAAAGGTCAGATAAGTTGATGTTAGGCGAAATGAACCCCAAGATAAAGACTCAAATGGTTTATCTTTCATGTGATTGTTTCTAACATATTTATAAGATATTTCTTTGTTGCTTTGTATGTCCCTCCCCCACGGTATAACCACTGTTTTCACTGTATTTGATTTTGGTAAAATTTGTGAAGGGGAAGGAAAAAAACAAATTGTTTAAATCGAGATACAGGTGGACCCATTGCAACAATGAGATGTACAAGACATTATATCTTTGCACGGGATAGTGTTGAGTGGGGGTGGTTGGGTTGGGGGTGCGGAGATGGAAAGAATGGGAAGGGGAAACAAAGGATGAAGCAACAATGTTTGATAAGAAATGTACTCATTACCTTGCTCATGTAATTGTAACCCCTTTGTACTGTATATTCACAATAAAACAAAAAAAACGAGCTTTACATTTTAGGTGGGGGTGGGGGGATGTGGGGGACTGTAGTTGTGGAGGTGGGAGGGTAGGAATGGTAGGAGAAAAACAAAGGAGGAGGTAACAATGCTTGCTAGGAAATGTATTCATTACCTTGCTCATGTAACTGTAACCCCTCTGTACAGTATTTTTACAATAAAAACATATTAAAAACAAATTCCCACATTAATTAATGTCTTTTTCCACTTAAAATGTAATATTTAAAATAGCACACTTTTTGTGAGTCACTCTACATGTGTGTGTGAGTGTGTGTGTGTTTTGCTTTCTTGAGTTTCTATATTTTGGCTATGGTATAATCTACCTGCTGTCATTTTCCTAACACTACTCATTCACATGCTATATTTCTTCTCTTTTATACTCAGATCTCTTGTTAATATGGCAACACTTGTATGTGGCTAGCTCCTAACAGCTTCTGAAGACACCAGATTTCTAATGTTGAACAATTTATCATTTTCTTGATATTCATTGAAAGGTTTATATGAAATGTAATTCCCAATACTTTGAATGAAATGGCTGTCAGCTATATCATCAGAATACCAAGTTGGTTCTACCATTTTATATTGTGCTGTAAAGCAGGACCAAGGAACACAGGAAGGCACTGCATGCCAAGTCTTTAGGCGTGTTCCTCCGACTTCACTCCCTACCATGTTGAGATTCTCCATATATATACACTAGTATATTAATATTTTCCCCTCTCATGAATGGGTTTACATCATTTATGTCTAAAATTTACATAGCTAAGTAATTTACATAAAATTTACATTGCTGAAGACAAATATTGTTTTTAAAAATACTGTGCATGTGAAAGTAATGTTGATTTCAATAGGATGTTATCATTGTATGACATTTTTAAAAGGCAAAAATCAATGTATTGCCAGGTGATGGTGGCTCATGCCTTATAATCTTAGTTACAAAGAAGGCTGAGATTTTGGATTTGCTGTTTAAGGCCAGCCTGAGCAGTAAGGTCAATGAAATTCTTCTCCAATTAATCGCCAAAAAGCCAAAAGTACAGCTGTGACTCCAGTGGTATTTGGTAGCATTGAGCAAAAAATAGTCATGGTCAGCACCCAAGCCCTGAGTTCAAACTCAGAGCTGTCACAGAAAAAAAATATAGATATAGATATAGATAGATGTATAGATAGATAGATATATCTATGTATAGATATATCTATATATATATGGATATAGATATCTATCTATATAGATCTATATAGATCTATATCTATATCTATATAGATCTATATATCTATCTATACATCTATCTATATCTATCTATCTATCTATCTATCTATCTATCTATCTATCTATATATATATATATATAGAGAGAGAGAGAGAGAGAGAGAGAGAGAGGGAGGGAGGGAGGGAAAATGGAATAGAATTTTGATTTCTATTGACATTTACTTGATTTATTCTCATGAAAGAAAAGCCAGACTTACTGTCTTTTTTGTTGATTAGGTGATATGAATGAACCATCAAAACAGGTTAGACCTGTTTGCTCAGTTGGCACTCTACTATTTGAGCCACAACTCCAGCCTAACTTCACTTGCTATATTGGAGTTGAAACCTCACAATTTTACAGTCTGGCTGGCTTCCAAACGTGATCCTCTGGATAACTGCCTTCTGAGTATGTAAGATAACATGCATGATACACTAATGCCCACCTTTTATTTTCCAATAAATGCAATTATGTCCTATACCACTTCAAAGTCATTTCAATAATGTTGAATTAAATATTGTTTTCTATACTTTCTCAGGTATGAATATTCTTTCACTTAATTACAAAACTAGTAAGCTATTATGTTAAAATCGGCACACATGATTTTAAACAATTTATAGAAATCTCCTTTAACCTTTACTTTGCTCAAACAAGTTCAATAGTGTTGGATATAACACTGTTATTTATCTCACAACCATTTAAAATATTCTTGGTGGGTCAGTTGTAGGGTTTGAACTCAGGCCTGGTATTGTGTCTGAGCATTTTTACTAAAGGATGGTGCTCTAGCACTTTGAGCCACATGTCCAGTTTTCTGGTGGTTAATTAGAGATAAGAGTCTCATAGACTTTCCTGTCCAAACTGTCTTTGAATCATGATCCTAAGATCGCAGGCTCCTGAGTAGCTAGGATTACAGTCACCAGCCACTGGTGCTTGACCCCATTTAAAATATCTTAAGATTAGATTCATTGCATCAAAAATGCAATAGATTTTCAATTCCTGCCTGGGAATTACTCACAAAGACTATCCTGATTTGTGAATAAACATAGGGAATATCATTCCTTATTCTTTGTATGCAAGCTATAATGTTTGTAGGATTCATGGCTTTGAGTATTAATTTTCAAAAGAAGATTTTAATAGAAGATCCATCTTTCATCTCTAATATGTAATAAGCCTTTCAACAACAACCTGCCATAGAGGATATTGTTAATTTTGGGTAAACAATGTGAAAATATGTACATTCTCTGTATGGAATCTATTTCAATTTAGTCAAAGAAAATTTCTTATAATGAGATCCTTCAAAATTTGAAGAATGATATATTAAGGATAGCTCACCCTCATTCTCAAAGATGAGTTATGTTAAAAGCAGGTAAAAAGTAAGATGTATACTTTTGGCCTTCACCAAATGTTCATTCATTTCTAAATGTCTCACCTTACCTGCTTATTTTTACACATACTACTTTCCAATTATTGATATTCAGCTCCTAAGTGATAACCTTGTAGCAAAGATATTTCTTTGAATGAGATAGTTTGTGTAGTCTCACCATTGGCAAGATGCATATAGTACATTTTTCAATGTTAAAGTCAGAAAAGAATGTAATATTTAATACATAGAAATAGAACCAAAATTATCTGGGTGGAGATATTAAGTGTATATAGTTAAATATTTTCATTTTTATGAACATATTTCTAAGTGCAATATAATAATGCATTTATTATGTCTATTTTACCAATGTGCAGTTCATGTTGAGGTGAAGCAGTATTCCTAAGGGAATAGTAAATCATGTCTCTGATTCTCAGTTCAATTTTACAACTAGTGCAAATGAAATCTGTTAGGTGCACATGCTAAAGCCTTACCCTTCTATGAAATAGATTTCTTTCACACACAGACCTAAGCCAAGTAAACATTATACCTAGATAACTGCCCATAATCAAACTGAATTAAAACTCTCCAAATGACAAAAATTACTTGTGTATCTTACATAATTTGTCATCTGCCTAGGGGTTCAATAACTTTTTTAAACCAAAATGGAATTGTAGAAGTAGTTGATTTTGGAACTCATGAAACTGAATCAAAAAGAAAATCCCCTAAGTTTCATTTTACACTTTATAACTACAGAGAAATATACATGTGTCTGTGAAAACAGTTTTTATGTGTGTATTGTTTCTCTGAATTTAGCTGTAAAATTGCTTTTCTTTATCAATTGTAGCATGCCTTATTGTTAAACAGTAGAGCATAATGTAGACATTTACATATGTCAAACTTAGTTTAAAAAACATTATTTCCAACCAGTATTTTTCTTAGTCCTTAGCTTAATGCTGTATTTTTCTGATAAATAGCATGATGAATAACTTGTGTATTATATGCTTTTTTTAATTGTCACAGTGATGTACAGAAGGATTAGAGTTATGTACATGAGGGAAAAAATACATTTCTTGTCAAACTTGTTACCCCTTCCCTTGATTGTATGCTTTTATAAGTTGGAAAATGATCATTTTCTCTTCTGATCTATGATTTCATTTGGTATTAGTAACTGTCTGGGTAACTTCCATACTACTTTAATTTTTTTTAGTGTTCCCTTTTCATTTGTAATCCATATCCTCTTCTTCCTCATCTTACCCATACACCACTATTCAAAATGTCCACAAATGGTTCATTTCCCATTTCTCATCCTCTGTGTTCACTGTCCAAATGGCTCTTTCTATAATCTGGACAGTCAGTTTTCCTATTCTCCACAGAGACCTAAGAAAAATATTCCAAAGACAAAGACTCTTTTTTGCTCATCCTGCTCCCTGACCATAACCTACATGTGATATTCTTTCCACCTTCTTTTTCCTTCCCTTGTGGTCTGCAGCTTCTCCCAACAGTAGTGCACAGCTTCTTAACTGTTTAGTTTAGGTTATCCTCACTTGCACGCTGAAAGCCACACCCCCATAATTCAACTATGGTTGTCTTTCTGAAAAGCAAATCTGTGACTGTGTCATTGCCTGACCAGATGGCATGCAAAGTAATACAATTTCCTTCATTGCCAAGGTCAGCCTATATGCAAAGGAGGAAAGAGTAGCTGCCTCTGAGAGGTAAAGCAGAATGGCTGGTTCTTCGCAACAAACTTCCCTTTTCATAGGCATAGTTATTTTTCCCTTCCTCTTAAAATAATTATCTTTAAGTAGTGGTACAAAGAGATATACATCTTTTGTAACTCTCCCCCATCTCTCCCAGCCCCATTTGTCTCCTCAATTTTCCAGGTTCCATTTTCATATATTGTTATATCTGGAATTTTTCACCTTTCTTCTCTTTATGTGTACTGATATGTTTTTTAAAGACCACTTCACTTTTTAAATAAGTTTTTTTATTGTGACAATAACGTACAAAGGAGTTACAATTACATGAGCAAGGTAATGAGTACATTTCTTGTCAAGCATTGTTTCCTCCTCCTTTGATTTTCCCCTACCATCCCTGCCCTCCCATCTCCACAACGACAACCCCGCCACCCCCACCAGAGTTGTAAAGTTTGTTTTTCGATGTAACATCTTGCACATCTCATTGTTGCAAGGGGTCCACCTGTATCCCTATTTAAACAATTTGTTTTTTCCCTTTCCCTGCCCAAATTATACCAACATTAAAAACAGTGAAAACAGGGCTTATACCATGGGGGAGGGACATACAAAGAAACAAAAAAATCACCTTACAACTATGTTAGAAACAATAGCAAGAAAGAAAAAAACCCACTTGTGTCCTTTTCTTAACTCGTTATTTGAAATCTTTTATGTTTTAGATTAGTTACAAAGATAATACTGGATTCCAAAAGAACCTTCAACCATGTACTTCTCTTCACATTTTGTACTAATTTGGTATGTTGGTCAAAGTTAAGCATCAACAGTGACACACTGCAGTCATCTAACACGAGAGTATTCATATTCCACCTGTTTTCCCACCAACTACTGATTTTAGATTCAATCAAGAATGACAATGCACACTGAAATATCACTTTTTATCACAAAGCCACTCACTTTTAGTTTTTAAAAATGTTAAGACACTTTTTAGAAAGATAAATAAATAGGAAAATAAGTAGTGAAATTTAGGGATACTGAGATATGTGTTCTGGTGTGGGCCCTGAGAAACCTGAAGTCACTTGACATTATTTTCTATATATGTAAAATGTGAGAATCATTAGAGTTAAAATGAATCATTAGAAACAAATATTTTAGTTATGTTTGAGAAAAAATGTACACAGAGGATAAAATCTATTTGTTTTTAATTCAAGCTTATCATATTAGAATAATTGAGGAAAATAATAACGTACACAGTAGATGCACAGATTTGCTAATTCCTTGCTAAAAGATTCAAAGTGTGGCATTTGAAGAGACTATTGGCCTGAATATTGGAATAGATATTTTGAATTGTGGAGTAATTTGTTTTATTACTGTTTTGCCTTGATAGAGATATTTTTTTTTCTGCTAATACAAAGTTTATAAGCAACCTTAGGCATTTGAATATCATGCTTCTGTATTTAAATGGGTATGTTCAGGTTTGAACAGGGTCAAATATAACTTCCTGGCTAAGACATCTCCACAGGACCCTGAGGGTTCAGTTTTTTCTCCTGTGACACAAGATATTGCATTAGCTACACCTCTTTTAATTTCCTGAGAACATATTGTATAATTTCAAGACATTATAGGAAAAAATCCTCATTAAATTCCCTCCTCAAATGAACTATATAAATGATTTACTTGCTGAAATGTGCTGGTGTATATGTAAGTGGATGTTTGTGGTTTTGACTTTTAAACCATCCTTCACATTTTGAAATAATGTGAAACAATGAATTTTGCAAGTACTGAACATGAAGAACATATCTCTAAAGTAAATTACCTTCAGATCAGAGTTGTTATTTAACAGTGTTTCCATATATGATTCATTAGAAAGTATTCTGACTTATACTCTTTATGCATCTATTTTGTATGTCTTTTAAGTTATAATTTTCATATAATGTATGGTTGTAGAAATAATTTATATAAAAGCAAACAGAAAGACATAAAATAAATCAATACAGATATGTGAGTTCTTACAAAAAGTCAATACATTTCTCATTTACTTGTTTAGTGTTTAGCAATTAAAGTTACAATTAGAAAAAAGCAAGTATCGAGGTGATTTTATATGATTTGTACTTCATCAACATGCCTGGGTATTAGAAAATCCCCAGGTTGTAAAACTTTTCTCTATTTACAATGAAAATTCAGCCCTAATGTCAAATCATTATAAATGTATTAGGTGCTTGTCATAACACTAGTTGTAAATGAGATCATTTTGTATTCTCAAGAATAAGGAAAGTAATTAAACTGGTGGTTTCATTAGTTGATGGACAGTTTTAAAGGCTTTACTAATCTTGGAAAATCACGGTATATTGTCCTTTCATCTTCTAAAGAAGCATTCAATGGGTAAATAGAGATGAATAGAAATCTAAATCTAAGAAGATAATTTCATTGTGAATATCAGCTTAATTTTATGAAGTTATTACTATACACATTTTAAAAATGAGGCTTTTGCTTCAGAATTTAAATATTAGGATTTTCTTCATTGATATGTGAATTCCTTTTGAAAATAGGCATTTAATTATCTGATTTAAAGACATGGACTCATGATAATATTATCTGTTGAACAATCTATGCTATGAAAATATAATAAGTGTAGCCTTTATAAATGACATGAAAAATAAAATCTTTATAAATCCTTAAGCACTATAATTACACTTTATAATCTTTTTTTGCTGGACAAACTTAAAAATATAGTTGATTAATTTATAGTCAAGTCAATCTTTCAATAGTTAGTCATGTAGCTAATTTTAAATGTGCTTTGATCCTTCTCACCTTTCAATGGGTTTATATCCATTATTTGGGGATGCATCATTGCTACATCACCATAAATGTAAATAGTGTATTCAAATCAATTTTATTCCCTCCATTACATATTCTGCACCCTTTCCTCTAAGAAATATCATTCCCTACAGGTTCCTTGTTCCCTTTCCAATGTTGCAAGTAATTTATGTCCATACTGTTTCATCTTATGTTCTTTTCTTTATGATATTTCAACATTATTCAATCTACAGTGGGCTATTTTCTATTCTCATTGCTTAGTGAAACTGCTAATGAGACAGTGGAAAATCTAATTAATACTACAGGATATCAAAAATGTCACATTCCAAAAAGGCCTTAGCCTATTATTATTGTTAGACTTGTTTAGATTGAATCATTTTCTTACCAGGCAAGCATTGAGTGCTCATGTAATCTATTGTCTCTCATGAAGCTTCCTGTAACTTTTCATTGCCTGAGTTTGTACTCTGGATGTTCTAATTCTGAACTTCTCATGCAACTATTAAAATATGAAACATCTCATGCTTTATATTTCTGCTATTTTATAGCCATTTATTTTAATTTAAATATATTATCATGTTCTGTACTTCATGTTGTGTCTGAATACCTTTCAACATGCAGCTTGCTTTGATAAATTATTACTTCCTGTTGCTGTGATTCTTTTTACTTTGAAGTGTTGAAATGCAACACTTCATTGGGATCACTCATTATATTATCCCTGGACCCAGATGCTTTCACCTCCAGCAGCCACAGGTAAAGTAAATGTTAACTGAACATCATTCTTTCTATCACATTTCTCACCACTTCATAGAGGAGGAAAGGGCATGAGGGGTTGAATGAGCTTATCATGGTGACAGAGCTGTGATTAAAAGTCAGACAGTGTTCTTTCAACCCTGCCCCACCCTGCACCACCCTAGCCCAACTCCTGGCTCCTTCAAGCATGATACTCAACTTATTGAACTACTCTTTTATATGACATTCCAAATGGCCATAACCAGAAGACATTTCAACCCAGTTTCAATCCAGAACATTTCATTCACCTTAGTCAGAATACTGGATGACTGAAATGTGAATCTAAATTTCAGTAGTCTTATAATTAGCCACATAATATGAGATGAAGGGATGCAAATTCTTCTTTGTATGTCTCTGATCGAAATTGAAGCAGAAAGATAACCAATAGTTATTAAATATTTACTTTATGTTATATACTATAGTAGATTTCATAACCAATTATTTACTTAGATGCTTATTATATAGTAAAAGAAATATAGAAATAGTGCATAAATATAACCACTAACTGTTATCAGTGCAAATTTTCTTAATAATGGTCATCCTCAAAAATTACCCCTTCTTACTAAACCATAGTTAATTTAAAGGAATTGTTTATTAAATACAGTAAGATAAAGATGATTTTCTTAGATTATCTGGTATTTTTGCACAGTTTGGTTAACTTGAAAACACAGCCTTAGACCAGGATTGTGCCAACTCTTCTGAAAAACTAATGTTCTTATTTTTGAATAATGTATGAGAGCAAAAGTAGAAGATATATATTTCATGTATTACATTGTTTTATATATGAACTGAATAATTGATTCTTTTCAAAAGCAAAAGTTTTTAAGGCTAAATCAATGGCATCAAATTCTAGTCTCATGTTAACAAAAAGATTGGTGTCCTCCTTATAGTTCTGTGAACTCTGCCCTCATTCTGTTCTTGGTTTTTACAGATGGTGTCATGATTAGCACAAATATCATTGCCTACTTCTGTTTACTCCTATGTGAAAATAGCCAGTAGATCTTTGTACTGATTATGTCATGATGTTATATAAGACCAATGTTAAAGAAAAATTTAATATAGCCCAATTAGGAAGTAAACTATATTTGACCCTAGAGTATCTCATTATTAAACACATATACCATTTTCCCCTGTGTTTCTATTAGAAGACAAGTCTTGGGAGAGACAAGTTTACTGAATAACCATAGTACAGACTTGAATTGGACGGAAATGTCCTGACAGCTTTTGTTGCTCTTGCAGGGTCAGAGTGCACCCCTGAAGGAGGTGGAATTTTAAAATTGGACTTATGGGGTGAGATCCCATGATGTCCTTTTGCAAATCAGAGGCAATTAGCAGAAGTAATTAATAGTGTTACTTTGAGAACTCTCTGGCTGCTTGATTTATTTTCAAATCAAATGGAAAATTGTGGTGTCTCCTTAGGAACCCCAAAGGGATATTTGACATTTATAAGTTTAAGGAATATGTTTTTATTCATAATACAGTCTCTTTAACATTGTTTAATAAGAATAGATAAATTTCTTGAAAAAGCAGTTCAGTTATTCTGTACAGATTGCAGTATTTAAGACTATGACATAGATGAGGATAAAGGAAAACAACTGCCATCATCATGTGTCATAAATTTTATAGCATGATAAAAATTATTAACATGTAATTGTGCATACATGTGTTCTAGGCACAAAGTGAACTCACTTTTCCTTGAGCTGAGAGCTCATAAGTTGACTACCAAAACCATATTAGATTGTAAATTTAAAACATCTATACTATTCTTAAAGAACTTAAGATTTCATAGGAATTATAATTTTATTTAAGCTGATATGAAGAAGGTGCAATTTTCAAAGCTATTTAAAGAATCAAATTGGAAGGACAGTGAAAATATTTCTTTTATTATAACTTTACATTTTTATACATTTTAAAAATATAATTTTATTCTCTCAAGTTCTGTCTAAGACATTTGAACCTTATGCAATGCAGATATAAAGAATAATTTCATATTAAACATGCTATCTATTCCCTTTATCATCTTTCTAATATTTCTTTTACTTATAAAATGAATTATTTTAGAGTCTGGTTATTGACCACCTACTAAGTGTGCCCTCAATTAAGGTTCTTTATTACTCATCCTAATTTAATATTTTAAGGGTGGTAAAAATATCAATGGTATTTTATATTCCTTTTAGTTCTAAAATTCTATGTGTTCTGTGCTCCCCTGGCTGGTCTCTTTTTCCCCTCCTGTGGTGTCTTAGTGTTTTAGTTTATCTTTTTTTCTCCCTCTCTTAAAAATTTGAAACAGACTATCTGACAGAATGTCAGTTCTCTGATCATCTGTGACAATATATTATTTTGCACAAATGTTAGCAAAAGAATAGCTTAGTGAAGTTTTTTGTGATTCTAAACTTGCCAAATTTGATGAATAGGATCTAATATTTGACATTTTTTATCTTTAAATGTCATCATTTTACTCGTTATAGCAAGTACAGTTATAGAACAAAGTTTACATTTTCTATACTCACAGCAGTGTAATGCAGGTGATACCAGTTTTCTTCTTGCTCTCTTGAGCTTGCTGGCTAGGAGAATCTTTGCTTCTTTTTGATGATGCTTTTCTGAGTAGTAACTTTTCTATATTAACATGCTGCCTGTCATATATACATATATATATATATATATTTCTTTTATACACTGTCCTCATATAACCACATTATTTTTTAGGTCAGATTTAATATCTGAACATGGTTGAACCCATTCCATACTCAAAATATTCAGATTTTAGTTAGTTTTACTTTAAAAGTTCTTGACGCTATTATTGTCAAGTTGAAATGAATCAAATTCAATCATTACCCTGAGTCTGTATTCCTTTCTCTAATGTTCTAGTACCCGTATGTGTCTTGAAACCTTCACAGTGTGAAAGCACTTACCATATAATATGTAAAGTACATTTCAGTCAAAAAATATGTAAATCTTTACTTTGCAATCTTGTGCTGACCATAGAGCTCATTGAAGGGAAAAAAGTCAAAGCATTATTTTCTTTACTGAAGGAATTATTTGCATAGCTTTTATATAGTATAAATGTTTGCATAAGAAATTTATCTTTTATTTTACATCTGCATGCCTTACAGCCTTCCAATGCCTGAAAGCTTATGTGACGGACAGCTAAAATGTTTAAAAGCTATGCACTATCATCTTATGATTTCAGCTAATCAAAAATAGCTTCTAATGCATAAATAACATCTTGACCAATTCAAATGGACCATGAAGGGAAATTGTCAAACCCTGGTAGTTTATTTTTATTTCATTTCATGTTTTTCAGGATAAAACATTATTGGGGAAATGTACTTAAAATGGTGGCAGAGGAAGAAACCTGCATGTCATCTGAATCCTACTTACACCATAAGATATAAGTTGTTAAAGAGATGTCATCTCTAATGCCTGCACTGCTTGGAAATCTAAAACAAAGCAAAATGGGTCTGTCAGAGCTCAGCTTAAGGAAAAAAATGGGAAACATACACTCTGTTCTTTAAAAAAGCTTTTCCTTCTTAAGTTCTCTCTAATGAGGTAACTTTCATTTAATATTACTGAAAGTAACTACTTATCTTAAGTCTGACATATAAAGACAATTTCAAATCTAGGAAGAAAGCTCTCTATATGTGAATACTGATAATACTGCCTTCTTAGCAATATTTTAGACTACTTTTCAGAAATATTTCAAACAAAAATTAAGCCCCCAGATACATATCTTCTTTAAAGAGAGTTGATGAATTCTGTGCTCCATGTAACACTTCTTAAGGCATTCAATCTAGTATTACTGCTTAGAGTAAAGACAGAATAATATGGTGTGTATTCTTTGGTTACTGCAGTCCACATTAGAGTTCAGCTTCTTCCCATGGAGTTCCCTGAATCAGTTCTTTAACTCTTTCTATAACTCTTGATATAGAGACATATCTGTCTCTAATATATAGAAAGTAAGACTGGAGACTTAGGCTTGTAATAGGAGCAAAGAAATAAACAACTTGATCAATTTCCACATTGATTAATCTATAATAATGTTAACCAATACAGGTAATACCATTAGAGAAAGAACATTTTTAAAGCTAAATTCAATATAAACATAAAAGTAAATTTGTTGGTCATGGGGCTTGAACTCTGGGCTTGGACGCTGTCCTTACTATCTTCAGCTCAAGGCAAGCACTTGAGCCACAGCGCCACTTCTGGTTTTCTAGTGGTTTATTGGACATAAAAGTTTCATGGACTTTCCTGCCCTGTCTGGCTTTGAACCGCGATCCTCAGATCTCAGCTTCCTGAGTAGCTAGGATTACAGGTGTGAGCCACCGGCCCAGCTCAAATAATTTTTTTCTTTGTACTCATAAGCTGATATGTTGATTGATATCCTTTTTTACAATTATTATAATACAAATCTAATAATAAAATTCTATTACTGTAAAAGATTTACAAATATAATTTATAACAAGTATTAGTTAAAGAATAGGATATGATAGAGTTGGATTATTTTACTACTCTGAAGTAAGGAATTAACAGAGAAAAGTAGCTCAGCCATCACAAGCTAATGGCTACCAGGGAGACTGCTAAAGTTTAGAAATAGAATCAGTTCTCAGAAGAGGGTTAGAAAGAAAGGTCACTGGAATGATAGAGTTATGCATATTGTCTATAGATGCAGGATTGTGAACTGTGATTTATGGAGTTTATAGGGAAAGCAGTCAAGGAAGGCAGAACTAAAGATAGGGATGAAGGTTGTGGTGGAGGCATAGTTTAGTCCAGGATATGGGTGTTGTGAGAGAAATTTTAAGGATGAATGTGGTCATATATATGAAGCACTCTCTGTTCCCTGAGAGAAAGGTTCTATAAAAACATAACGTATTGCTGATTCTGAGAATGAATGGTGAAGGTTGAAAGATTTTCAGGCAGAGGTAAAGGGCACATTCACAATCCAGTGAGAAGCAAAGGGTACTGAAAATTGAAAGTCAGAAATAAGCAGAAAAAAATATCAGAAAAACATTGTAAAGCTCCTTAGATGAACACACATTTCTCTCTCTCTGTCTCTCTCTCTCTCTCTCTCACACACACACACATACACACCCACACTTCTATAGCTAAAGACTATTATTTCTAAGATAATCACTCATAATTGCATAATGTAAGCCTATAAAATTTAAATAAAATAGTAGTCAGAGAACCAAAAAGTGAATTTGAGATGAACATCTAAGGCTGTACTATCATAAAAGTAAAAGTAAAATTGATGTAGGTAGTGAGAAAGTTAAGATGTAACTCAGGGGTATTGTGCTTGCCTGTCTAAAATACTAAAGTCCCTGAGTTCAAATCACACCACCACAAAAATAAGATTTCAATAAATGTCGATGTTAGCCTCATGTTTGGAAGAATAGAAATCTTTTAGAATTACTCCAAAAATATCTTCATATAACAAATACATTAGTAGTTTGGAAAAGAGGTGATAAACGAATTTAGGTGTATAAACAGAGTAGGAAAAATGCAAGTAGAAGAATGTGCCAGAAAGAGTGGCTCATTTGAAGTTGTTAATGCCATAGCCATATCTCATAAGTGATACTAAGAGTAATATCAGGTAATGTCATCAACAGGGTGCCTTTGAAATGCATCAAGTATTTGTATTATAAGCAATGATGACATATGTTGCCATTGAATGTCTCTTTGCCCTTACATAAAGTGGTCTAGATACAATATTGATGTTATGACTAATTGGACTACCATACTGAATTTTTACTCAGCAGTATTCTCCATTTGAGTTTTACAGCTACAGAGAATAAGAATCTAATAATGAGTGCCCTAAGACTGGAGGAAGAAGCTTTAGAAATTGATTCACTGAGTACATAAGAGAAATAATTCAGTATTATTAGTGTGGTAATACGTAGCTATCATGTGTTTTGTAGTATGTCTGAAATATACTTGGATAGATAACAGTAGATTTTTCACTTGTAATTATAATGGCCATAGAGACGTTTTGAAAGAAAGAATTCAATTTGCTTGAATTTAAAATGTTGGTTCACCAATCTACTGAATATTTGCAAGTGCAAATGAAAACTTTGTAGATTTTTATTTTATCCTGGTTCTTCTAGAGGGATAAAGATGTTGAATTTGTTTATTGACTTGTCTTTTAGTTATTTATTTACTCTCACATATTCTTTCTGTCCAGTTACCATATATGCCAATTCCACTTTCAAAATATACCCTACTGGCCATCTCCATTCCCATTAGAAGGATTCCAATGCAAACCCTCTCTCCCTTGGATTAACACTGATGCCTCTGAGTGGTCTCCTTGACTTTCAGCCATCATACTCATGGTCTTTTTCAGTGGCAGTTCTTTTCAAAATGTAAGCCACATCTCCTGACTGCTCATCCCCTCCCACATCACCTTTAAGTCACATATAAAGCAAAACCTCCCTCCATAATTTGTCCCCAATCACATTCTGATATTAATTCCTATTACACCACATGTATTCACTCTGTTTCAATCCCATTGTTCTATTTGTCACTATTTCCTTTCTTGTCAAATTTGTACTTCTTTTTTGTACTTTCTAAATATTCCTTTCACAGCCACTCGTTTGCATATTGTTTCTCCTGACTCACCCAAATGCCCAGTCTTACCTGAGCAGCAGGTTTAACGTGGCTGACTCACTGAAGTTCCAGCTCTACTTATCACTTGTTCCCCTTTTCTGCAGCTGCACTTTGTTTATAACATGTGGTAGCAGTTATTACTCTCCAGCATATCATATAGGTTTTGTTCTATATTCTCACAAATTCCATCAATACTGAGTTCTGTATAGGTTGTTTACATTTGTATCATAGAACCAAACACTGCTTATAGAATGTAGAGACAGTTTCAAAATACCAGCGACATGTGAATGAAAGATGTTATACCCAAAAGTTTGATGGTATACTAGCACCTGAGGAAAACATTCTTGCTTTTAACTGTTACAATATAGTACAGGGGAGTAGTCAGGTGTGTCCTTGAATGAAAGTCCAAGAATTTATACTTGGAAGGAAAAGAATGGAGAGGAAGAAGGTGTGATAAAAAGAATGCAGCAAAGTACCTGTTGATCATAGCATTTTCCCTACTCCAGAGTCTGTGTACTGAGAGTCTCAGAGAAAAGTCCTTGAGATCTATGTCCAATTAATCAAAAAAGCTGGGACTAGAGGCATGGATCAGGAAGTAGAACACTATGAGTGGATAAAGAAGTGAGAGCATGAAGCCCATTCAGGTATCAGCAATGGCACTATTCATGAGTAATTAAGTAAGTGTATAAATTAAATAATGAAATGAAATGAAAGTCCACAAATGTGCACAAAGGATTGAAGATCACTGTGTTCTGTAATGCTTGAAAATGTAACATGATTTCTCACTTATTCTTTTTCTAAGAGTGAAGAATATTATATATTTGCTAAGGTTAGTTTCATTAAAACTATGGTTGAACACAAAATTTAAAATAAAAGGAAAATTCAAAGTATAGCAATTAGAAAGAAAACAAACAAAAAAACCCCAAATTGCTTTTAGGTTAACCACACTTTGCCTTCTCATTTCTGCCAATAGATGTCAGTGGTTGACCACATTAGTGAAATTAATGCAGATAAAGTTGTTTTATAGTTTACTTTTTAGAAGTGTCTGGGTTATTCAAAAATTATTTACTATTTCACCTTAAGAAGTCATAATATGATATGGTAAACAATAAGAAATCTTAAACTATTCCCTAATTTAATGAAGACATTAAAATATTTAAGAACAATAGGATGTATTCAAAGAATTAAAATAAACATTTTAAATGGTAGATCTTTATATAGATTTATGTATATTTTTGAAATATTTTTTTCAAAATACAGGAGAAATCTGAATATATAAGTATATTTATGTGAATATTTTATTTTATTTGAATGACAAAATGTATTTAATTTATTAGAATGATTAAGGGATGAAACAATAAACATACTCAAGTACTCAGAATCAGAAGCTGATAACTACTATTTTAATAGGAGGAATTATGAGATGCAGAAAAATAGAGCAAATGTCAGAACTTATATAACTGTCCTTTACATTAACAATAAAAATTAAAGTATAACTGTGGAATAGCATTATGGAATCCTTTTACTGTTTCATTATGGAATATTATTGTGTAATCATTTTAGAATCTCATTATAGAATCCTTTTAGAACCTCATTATGAAATCCCATCAGTTATCCTTTTAGAAGCTCAATAAGGAATCTCTTTATGGAATCTACTTAGCTTTATCTTTCTCTTCTCCCTTGTGGTATCCACAATCCAGCCAATCAGGAGGAAAGAAATTGGAGAAAATGTTATTTTCTCATAAAATTGCTACCTGAAATTCACAAATACCATTTCTAGCTGGGCTCAGTGGCTCACTCCTACCTACTCAGAGGTTGAGATATGAGGATCTCACTTCAAAGCCAGCCAGGGCAGGAAAGTCTGTTAGACTGTTATCTCCAATAAACCACTCAGAAAACCAGAAGTGGTGTTGTGGTAGAGCACTAGCCTTGAGCTGAAGGGCTGAAGGACAGATTACAGGCCCAGAATTCAAGCCCCACGACTGACCAAATACAAAAACAAAAACATTATATATATATATATATATATATATATATATATATATATACACATATATATATATATATATACAGAGAGAGAGAGAGAGAGAGAGAGAGAGAGAGAGAGAGAGAGAGAGAGAGAGAGAGAGTCTAAGTAGTTGTACAAAGGAGTTTCCATTCACCAAAACAGTTTACCAGTATAGTACATCCTGATCATCCCTTTCAGTGTTTCCACCCACTCCTCCCAACCCACTCCTTCCCTTACTATCTTAAATTTAGGTTGTATATTGAAAGGTTGTATATTGAATTTTTTGCCATTTAACAAAGGAGTTTATGTATACAATGCATCTTGAACTATGTCATCACTTCAAAATCTTCTCCCATCCCCTGCCCCTTTGACCCATCCCTGCCCTTATATTTCTCAGTTCTGTGCTATATATGACAAATTATTTTATGGGTAGATTTTAAAGATTAATAAAATAAAATAAAATAAATACTTGATAATGCATTTTAAATTTCTAATGGATAAATTAGTAGGAATTTGTATATCACTTTAGTACTATATGAAAACTTCTAAATGTGTTTTCATAACTTCCAATTTTTCCATTGTTAAAATGAGGGGAAAAAACTGTTGGTCATTTCCACAAATTCAGCTAGAAAAGGAAAAATATAAATTTCAATTTCTGTCTTATAATTTGAAGTCTACTGGAATTCACATATTACTATGGGTGATACCAAATAAAAACTGTAGTTTTATACAGTAGTTTTGCATTGCTTATGATGTTTAGCTTATTCCTTCAGTAGTTTTAAGAATGTCTTTTCCATTTGGTCTCTGAATTGCCTTTTACCAGTGACAAGCTTACCAGCTGAGAAAGCTCCAAGAAATCTATTCTCTATGACAAGGTCTTGACTGTTAAATTACTTTCACTTACCTTGTGACAAAATTCAGGTTTATTAACTTTCAGGACTGTTGCCCAAGGACTATGGCTAAATTAAAGAGAGGCATTTATATTCATAAATAGTTATTTTCCCTTATTGTATAAGAAACCCTAGAGAAAAAAACAAAAAGCTACAGAACAAAAAGAAAATTTGAAATAAAGTTGTTTTCTTAAGAAACTTCTTTACTTCTATTAGTCATAGAAATATATAGAATATGTGTATATATTATATATAAAACACTATAATATTGAAACATTGTAAATGTCTTCAGTTTTGTTTGTGATGATATATATATATATATATATATTTGAAAATGTATATTTATATAATTTCATGTATACTATATAGGTTCCTCTTCTATAAATTTGTATCATTATATAGTATCAACATCATTATAATTGCATGTTCATCTTTTTAATATATATTTTATTGTAAAAATACTGTACAGAGAGGTTACAGTTACATGAGCAAGGTAATGAGTTCATTTTCTATGGAGCATTGTTACCCCCTCCTTTGTTTTTCCCCTACTATCCCTCCTGGCCCCACCTCCTCCACCCCCCGAAGTTGTAAAGTTCGTTTTCAACATACTCTCTTGTACATCTTATTGTCAACAATGGGTCAACCTATACCCTTGTTTCAGCATTTTGTTAGTTCCCTTCCCCTCCCCAAGTTAGAAAAATATCTATGCAAGATGCAGAGCACCAGAATCAAATACAGTGAAAACAGGGGTTATACCATGGGGGAAGTATACAAAAGAAACAAAAAATGCATAATAACTTATAAGTACATTACAAATAACAGCAACAAAGATAACCCCTATCTTGGGGGTATATTTTGCTTAGCATCATCTTATATGTCATATGTTTATAGCTTTTGACCTTTTCTGCTTGTCTGAAACATACATTAGTTATCACAAATAAGAGAAAACATTAGACCATTAGACCTTTGGGCCTGGCTTACTTCATTTAATATAATTTTTTCTAAGTCTTTCCATTTCCTAAAAAAATGGGGTGGTATCATTCTTTCTGATGGAGGCATAGAATCCCAATGCATATGTTTATGGCGGAGTAAAACAAGAAAATGCATGTGAGTTCAAAGCCTCTGTTAAAAATTACAGTAATACTTGAGGTCTAAAGGGTTTTTTTTCAATGTTCAACTTTTGTCCATTTAATCAAATGACTTTTTCATAATATGATACTGAAAATTTGAAAGAAGCAGTTATTAAATTTGCAGCAATTATAAGAAACAATTGTATATAAGTAATGTAATAACTTATAATAACTAGAAAAGCTTAAAGATACTCATGTTCTTACAAATGACAGGAGCCGAGGAAAAAGCTTGAACTCACTTCTTGGAACTCAAACTACAGGTGAAAACGACTATTCATTTTTATTCAGGTTTGAAATATCAATGAGTGAAAAGGAGAGGAGACAATTTCTAGTAAGCTTAAACTGTAATTATTTTCTTTTCAACATTTTAGATGGAGAACATAAACAAAAGGTGTATTATTTTAAGTTGGCACAAGTTGAAATGAGTATAAACCTTACTATGTGATATTGAGGAATAACACGTTAGAACAAAACAAGTCTGAAAACTAGATCATTGGAAACTCATTTCAAAGTATATTTCTTTAAGAGAGCTTCCATTATTATTCATGATGATTTTATAAGTTTGCATACAAAATAAAACAATTTGTAATCATTTTCGGAATTTAGTGATATTTCTTTTCAAAATATTGTTGAATAGAAAAGGGAGGGATACTTGTTTACTTCGTCTACAGGGGAATATTTCTCTTTGAGGTTTGAGCTATTTCAGATCCCTGACTATAGAGTCTGTATTTATTGGAAATTAGAAGTCAGGAATTACAATTGGAGTGAAATGAAAGCTGCACAAGTTAAATAATGACAGTCTCCCCAGACCCATTAAGTGAACAGGTATTTATGTGCTATATACACTTCCTTCCAAGAGCTAAGGAAGCCATGTTAGAGAGAATAGTGCCTGCTTTCAGTATAATAAAAAGTGCAATGAATAACGATGGAAAGAAAAAGTTGGACTGGTGGAAGAGATGGGGAAAAACCATCTGTTTAAGGATACAGGTGGACCTGTTGCAACAATGAGAAGTACAAGTTGTCATGTCCATAAAGAGCTTTACAACGTCGGTGGGGGGGGGGAGGAGAAGGATTGGGATGGGGGGGAGGGTGGCGGCTGGGAAGGGATGTGAAGAGTAAACAAAGGAGGAGGCTGCAATGCTTGGTAAGAAATGTACGCATTATCCTGCCCATGTAATTGTAACTCCTCTGTACAGTATGTTCACAAATAAAATTAAATTAAATTAAAAAAAGAAAAGAAAAAGTTGGGAAGCAGCCCTTCCTCTGAATCCTAGCAGCAGCAGATAGATGGCTGCTACCTAGGAGAGGGAGGCATAAGGATGTCTAAATTTCTTTCTTGAAACAGGAATGTAACAGGTGAAGCCCCACTATCCCTATCCCCCAGACAAGCAGTGGTGTACTAAGCCACTGAACCTGTCTTGGCCAAGCAGCGAAGAAACAGTTGTGCCATCACTCTAGCAGTCTTTGGTGCCAGAGAGGGATCTCATCACTGCTTGGAATAGGACAGAAATCTAGTACAAAACGTAGCCTTGAAACTCAGTGCCCTGCACACAGGGATGATAACCAGCACTAGGCAGAAACCAAATTCCCCTGTGTCCACCTTACATCTCACAGATAGAGACCCTCCATGTATCCTGGAATCAAATGGAGAAGTGACTGAGTTCTTTTACCTGCATCATTACAAGCCTTGGAATGGATTTGAGGCATTTCCTTCCACAAGGTTAGGTGAATCATGGTGGCTGTGGTCTCTCAGGTGCTACCCAAGAAAGCATTAGTTGGTGCCCAAAGATCTGTTTCTAAGTCAAGTCTTCCAAACTCAGGCAGCACTTTTATCCATGTCAGTACTGATGGACAGAACCTCTAGACATGGCATGGCACCAAGAAGAGAACTTTACCTTGGTGAAATGTACTCATGCTTCTATCTGCCTCACCACCAGCAATGACCAGGCCGAGGTGAAACTCTGAAACGTGTAACTGTATCCCAGTTCAAGTGTCCAGTTTGGTAACTAAGAAACTACCACCACTAATACTACTGTAACCTTTAGAAGCAAAATGTGGAGGAAATCTGCATTTGGTGGGGCAAGGACAATGTTTGTCACTCATCTCTGGCCTTCATACTGGCAAGAACCTAATTGCATCTAAACCACAGACCTTCCTGAAGAGGAAAACTCTGGAACAGATTCAATGTCTGCTGGAAACTTAGAACCTCAGCCTATTATCCTTCCATCCCAGGTGGTACCTTGTTGCAACAAGTCAAATCCACAACTCTACCTCAACAGCAGGCATCCCAGAATGGGCTTTGATCATTCCCACACTAAGATTATTTGGACACCAAAGCATGGCACAGAATCGCAATGTGGGTGGACACTGATGTAGCTTAGAAGGTGGAAGATTGGTTCTTCTATTTGTATATTCTACCTAGAGCTAAGCAAAATTAAGTGAGTACCTCAGGTGTCTTTGTCTCCATCTTAGGGGAAGGATTATAGGGGTGTACTACCTATCATGTACTAAAATAGTTGGTGGTGAACAACAACAACACTGTAGATCTGGAGAAATTCTAGACAAGATCTTTCTCTAGTGATAATCAGGGAAAACACTGGTAACCAACACGGACCTAGAAGCTTGCTTAGAGTTGGGAGAAAGGGACTGGGAATGTGAACTAGTGGTAGAGTCCTTGCTAGCATGCATGAGACCCTGGGTTAAATTGCTAGGTACCACATAAATAAAATAAAATAAATTTTTAAAAATAAAAAAGGGATTGGGGAGAAGACAGAGACAAGAGCAGTCCTTTTAGGATAAATTGACTGAATGTCTAATTTTTCAGCAGTCAAATGATGCTACTCACCAATAAGCATCATAGTTTTGCAGATTTTATTTTTAAATTTCAAGCTTTGATGGATACATAGAAGTTTTATTTTGTATTTCTCTAATGACTAGTATTGTTAAAAATTATAGACATAGCAGCCACTTCATATACACTGTTATGACATATGGTAGTGTATCTGTTGCCTGTAACCTTTCAAATGGTCTGAATTTTTATGATTGATAAAACCTCTTAATTTTCTGCCTGTGTGTGTTCTACCAGATTATTATGAATATTTTCAACTACTCTGTAAGCATGAATTTTCACTCACTCAATGAGTTTACTCAAATCCAAGACACAATTATTTTGTATGGAATAAATCAAGCATGAAACATTTTTTATATGATAAAAGTTAACAGCAAGAAAGAAACCATGCTAAATTCCTGTGACCCACTAGGAATTCAGTAAGTACATATTGAGAGGGAGGTACTGGGAGAGAGAGAGAGAATGAGGGAACTGAAACTGTATTAAAGAAAATGTACTCATTCCTGACTCATATTTCTGACTTTATAATAATGATAAAATAAACTAAGTAAATGTATCTGCATAAATAGTTATACATTGAATAAGCCAACAAATGACAGTATGAATTCCCATTCTGTTCAATGAAAATCTAACCAAGTGTTGCTTCTGTGTTTTGTTTACACTAGTGAGAACATTTTTCATGGGAAATAACTCATAATTAAGAAAACTTGCAAATTATCTCAGGCAATTGGTCACTTGGTGACTTTTCTATTGCTCTCTCTCTCTGTCTCTCACGCGCGCACACACACACACACACACACACAAAGCATGCTTTACTACTCATGAAATTATGTAGAAATGCTTGTCCTTTTAGCATGGATTTTCAACTCAAGACTGCACTTGCTCAACCTCTCAAGCTATAGCTCTATCCTGGCCTCTTCTGGATTTTGATTTGAGATGACATTTCAAGCATTTTTCTTGCCTGGGCTAACTATGAACTTTGATCTTCAGGTTTTGACCTCCTGAATTGGAAGGAAGATTGTCATGAACACCTCTGTTTCACAGATTTCTTTTGAAACTATTAACCTAAGTCAACAAACCATAAACTGATTTGTTTTCAAATTTACTCTAACTAATGAAGATAAAGTAAGAAAACTAACATTGAACATAAAGGAATTCTATGCTTCCATCACAAAGAATAAGGAAATGGAAAGACTTGCAAAAATCATATTAGGTGAACTAAGACAGGCCCAAAGAAACAGAGGCTCCATGGTTTTTCTCATGTATAATAAATAGTATATGTTTAGGATAGTCCTAGCTGAGGCTCAAAATAGCTATGTGCATATGACCATATAAAATGATGCTAATCAAAATGAAGTCTAAGATATGGAAAAAAGAGGTTTTTTAATGTACTGTGAGAAGGTATTTCTTTTTTCCTTTGCCCCCCACCTCCCTACCCCTTTGGTTTATCCTCTGTTGTTACTGTTAGTATTTTTCTTGTTGGTTTTTCATTTTGTTTTGTTTTTTGTGTTTTTGTTTTTGTTTTTGGTGGTGGGGGATACCCTGTGTCTTGTACTTATGTATATCTGATTTGGGGAAGGGAAGGGGAATAGTAAAATGGTAGGACAAAGGTCAAAGAGTAAACCAATGCAACAGCAATACTCACAAGACAATATGCTGGAAAAGAACTTTAAAACTTGATGGAGAAGGGAGTTGGGGAAGAGAAAGTGGTAGAGAATGAGGGAGGCAATAACAATGTTTGATAAGAAATGCATTCATCACCTTACTTATGTAACTGTAACCCTTCTGTACATCACTTTTACAATAAAATAAACTACATTGAAAAATGCATTAAAAAAGAAAAATAACATAAAAGCAAGGAAAAAAATAAAAATATAAAGATATATCTAATCAGATGTGGTTATGCTATAGTATAGCAAAACTGTATATTCCCCTCCATGTTCATAATTATGTTCAATGGATTAAACTGCAATTATTTCTCAATTACTGTACAATCATTCACAGTTAAAAACTAAAATAATTGATAAACTGACTTACTGGTGTTTCTGAATATTTTTTAAAGTAAATTGCTTTTGATGAAACCTTCTGGAATGGCATGAATGTAAAAGAGAGGTAATAAAACACTGTGTGTGTGTGTGTGTGTGTGTGTGTGTGTGTGTGTGTGTGTGTGTGTGTGTGTAAGTACCTGTACATATAAAACATGTATAATATTAAGGAAGGGAAACAACAAAACAAAAACGATGAGAAAAAGGACAAAGGGTGAACCAATGTGACAGTGATACTCACAAGACAACTTGTGGAGGGATGTTTGGGGGAAGGGAAAATGGGAGAAAAATGAGAGAGGGGGTAACAATGTCTGAGAAAAAATGTACTCACTTTACGTATATAACTGTAATATCTCTGTACATCACCTTGACAATAAAATCAAATTTTAAAAAGGATTTTTAAAAGTTCTCAGGAAATTAGACACAAAGACAGAACACTTTCCCTCCAGTTCTTCACCCGACCACTTTAGGCAACCACTTTTACTCTTTCAGATAATGAGTACATTTCTTTTTTTTTTTTTTTTTTGCAAATTTTTATTGTGATTAATTCATTATATAATTTCACAAATTTCACACTATTGTGGGATAGTGATGCTTAGTTAAAGTCACAAACATATTCTAACCTTCATGGGGCAAATTGTCTATAATGATCTATAAAGTTTATGAGTTCTATGGGCTTTGATTGTACAGTTTTTTTTCCACATTGGGTGATATGTACATTCCTTTCCTTTTGCATAGTGTCAGCTGTGCCCTCTTTCCCATTCATTCCCTCCCACCCATCACTGTCAGTGAGTTGCTTGGTTTGTTTTGATCAGTACCCAGTGCAGCTGATGGGCCCCCCTGTTGTATATTTCCCCCTGTTTCCCTCTAGTTTTGTGTCCTCCTCTTAGTTTCCCTCCGATGTGCCCATATATACCATATATGTGATCAGCAGCATGGGGTCATTTAGTAATGATTCAACCAGATGAGTGGAAGTCCTCTGTTTCTCAAGTCCTGTTTACTTCATTGAATCAGCTTACGTTTTGGATTTAACATCCACTTATCAGGGAGACCATGAGCCATTTGCCTCTTTCTTCTTGGGTTACATCACTCAACATGATTTCTTCTAGCTCCATCCATTTCCCTGTGAATGCCATTATTTTGTCCTTTCTAATGACTGTATAAGATTCCATTGTATATAGGTACTACAGTTTTTGGATCCATACATCTGTAGTGGGGCATCTGGGTTTTTTCCATATCTTGGCTATTGTGAACAGTTTTGCAATAAACATGGAGGTGCATGTGTCCTTGTATGCTGGTTCATGTTGTTCAGGATAGATGCCTAGAAGTGGTATGGTTGAGTCATAGGGGAGGTCTATATTTAGCTTTCTGAGGTACCTCCAGACTACTTTCAAAAGTGGTTATATTAGCATACATTCCCACCCGCAGTATAATAGGGCTACTCTTTCTCTACATCCTCTCCAGCATTTGTCGTTAGCTGAATTTAGGATGTGGGCCTTTTTGATTGGGGTAAGGTGGTATCTCAGGGTTGTCTTTATTTGCATTTCCTTTACAACCATGGATGGTGAACATTTCCTCATGTGTTTGTTTGCCATTTTTATCTCTTCTTCTGAGAAGTCTCTCTTTAGTCCCCTTGCCCATTTAGTAATTGGTTTGTTGGGTTTGGGAGGGATTAGTTTCTTGAATTAATTGTATATACTGGATATTAAACACTTGTCTGATATATATATATATATATAATATATATATATAATATATATATATAATATATATATTAGTTGGATGTCTTTCTAGTTTGGTTGCTATATCTTTAGCTATGAGGAAACTTTTCTTTTATTTTAAGGTAGTCCCATTGGTTGACTCTCTCTCCAATTTGTTGTGACCCTGGAACTCTGCTCAGGAAGTTCATACCTGTGCCAATAAGTTCAAGTGTCTCTCCTACTCTGTCTTCAGTAGGTTCAGAGATTCAGGTTTGATGTTAAGGTATTTAATCTATTTTGAGTTGATGTTAGTGCATGGTGACAGGCTGAGGTCCATTCTTATTTTTCTGCATGTGGCCTTTGGCCGCCCAGTTTTCCCAGCACAAGTAATTGAAGAGGCTGTGCTAATTCCACTGTATGTCTTTGGCACCTTTGTCAAATATCAGCACGTGGTTTTATTTCTGGATCTTCTATTCTACTCCATTGGTGTTCAGGTCTGTTTTTGTGACAGTACCAGGCTGTCTTTGTTATTATGGTTCTTTAGTAGAGTTTAAAGTCCGGCTCGAGATTCCCTCCCATGTTGTCTTTTGTTCTTAAAATTATTTTGGCTGCTCTAGGTATTTTCTTGTTCCATATGAATTTTTGAACTGTTTTCTGTATCTCAGTAACATAGGTCGTTTGGATTTTAAAAGAAATTGTGTTGAATTTGTATGTTAATTTTGGCTATAAGGCCATTTTCACTATATTGTCTGCCTATCCAACAACATGGAAGATCTTTCTATTTCTTGGTGTCCTCTGTAATTTCTTTCCTTAAGTTTTTATAGTTTTCATTACATAGTTCTTTTACATCTTTGGTTAGATATTTTATTATTTAAATTTTTTATTTTTTATTTTATTTTTTATTATATTATTTAAATATTTTATTTGGGGGGAGGTATTTGGAATGAGGCTGTTTCCTTGATTTCCCTTCCTGCTTGTACATTGTTGGTGTACAGAAAGGCAACTGATTTTTTGTGTTGATTTTGTAACCTACTACATTGCCAAAGTGGTTTATAAGTTCTAAGAGTTTGGGGGTGCAGTTTTTGGGATCATGGAGGTATAGTATCATGTCATCTGCCAAAAGGGATAGTTTAACTTCTTCCTTCTCTATGAGGATCTCTTTAGTGTCTTTTTCTTTCCTTATCGCTCAGGCTAAGGATTCCAGGACTATATTGAAGAGGAGTGGAGAAAGTGGGCATCCTTGCTTTGTTCCTGATTTTAGGAGAATTGGTTATAGTTTTTCCCCATTAAGTTAATATTGGCTGTTGGTCTGTTGTATATGGCTTTTATTGTTTTAAGGAATGTCCCTTCTATTCCTATTTTTTCCAGAGATTTTAACATGAATGAATGTTGTATCTTATCAAAATCCTTTTCTGAATCAATGAAGATAATCATGTGGTTCTTGACCTTGGATCTGTTGATGTGATGGATTACATTTACTGACTTACATATGTTAAATCATCCCTACATTATTGGGATGAAGCCTACTTGGTCATGATGTATGATTTTTTTTTTTTGGTATAGGTTGGCTAGAATTTTGTTAAGGATCTTTGCATATGTGTTCATCAAGGAGATTGGTCTGTAGCTCTCTTTATTTTAATTGTTTTTTTTTTTTTGCCTCGTTTGGGACAAGTGTGATATTGGCATTGTAGAATGAGTTTGGGATAGCTCCCTCTTTTTCTATTTCATGGAGGAGTCTGAGGAATATGGGTGTTGGTTCCTCTTTAAAGGTCTTATAGAAGTCTATAGTGAATCCATCTGGTCCTGGGCTTTTCCTTGTTGGAAGATTTCTGATTGCTTCCTGCATTTCATTGTAAGATATTGGCTTATTTAATTGATTTATTTCTTCTTTGCACAGTTTGGGCAATGTGTATTTCTCTAAAAATGTGTCCATTTCTGCTAGGTTTTCTTCTTTAGACAGTATAGATTCTGGAAATAGTTCTTTATAGCTGTTTGGATGTCTTGGGTATTTCTTGTGATTTTTCCTGTGGCATCCCTCATCTTGTTAATTTGGGTTACTCCTCTTGTTTTTAAAATTAATCTTGCAAAAGGTCAATCAATTTTATTTATTTTTTCAAAAAAACAGCTTTTTATTTCATTACTTTTATTTATTATTTTCTTAGCCTCTAGCTGGTTATTTTCAGCTCTTAATTTAATTATGTAATTCTGTCTGGTAACTAGTTTCCATTTTTTTCATGTTTTTCTAGCAGTTTTAATTGCAACATGAGATTATTTACTTGGTCTTTCTCTATTTTCTTGATGCGGGCACTGAGAGTGATAAATTTGTCTCTTAGGACTAGTTTTGGTGTGTCCCACAGGTTCCTTTATGATATTTTTCATTTACATTGAATTGTAGAAACTATTTAAATGTCTTCTTTAATTTCTTCTGTTACCTAGATATTGCTTAGAAATGTGCTGTTCAATTTCCATGTATTTGAGTGATTTGTACAGTATGCTTTGTTATTTAGAATTAACTTGATTCCATTGTGGTCAGATAGGATACAGGGGATTATGTCAGTCTCCTTGTATTTATTTAAATTCCTTGTATGATGTATGATATAATATATTTTGGAGAAAGTTCCATGAGCGGCTGAGAACATATACTGTGTTGTTATAGGGTGAAAAACTCAGTAAATGTCAATTCGTTCTGTTTGAGATATGGCCTCATTTAATTCCGTAGCTTTTTTGCCAATCCTCTGCCTGGTAGATCTGTCCTTTGATGAGAGTGGGGTATTAAAGTTTCCTAGTATTACAGTATTTGGATCTATTTTATTCTGTAAATTAGAAACTATTTGCTTAACATATTTGGGTTCTCCAATATTTGGGGAGTATAAGTTGATAATGATAATATCCTCTTCTTGGATTGTTCCCTATATTAATATGTAATGTCCTTCCTTGTCTTTTTGTATAGATTTTAATAAAAAGTTTATTTTGTCAGATATAAGGATAGCTACTCTTGTTTTCTTACTGGGTCATTTGCCTGGTAGATCTTTCTCCAACCTTCACAATGAGTTTCTTTTTATGTTTTTCTATGAGGTGGGTCTCCTGAAAGCAACAGATGGATAGGTCTTGTTTTCTGATCCAATCAGCAGTTCTTTCTCTTTTGATTGGTGAATTGAGTCCGTTAATATTTATGGTTATTATAAAGAGATTCATTCTTTCCTGTCAATTTCCTGTTTTCCTAAGTTTTTCTTCTTTCCTTTCCTCCTGTGCTTACTAAATTGGACTTTTAGTGATGCCTGTCTGATGAGGATCCCTGTTCTTGATTGCTTTCTTCAGCTTATGTTCCCCCTCTTAGTATTCTTTGTAATGTTGGCTTATTGTTTATGAATTCATTTAGTTTTTCTTTACTATTCAAAATTTTAGTTTCTCCATTGAATGTGAACGCTAGCTTTACTGGGGATATGAGTCTGGGCTAGCAGTTATTGATTCTAGGGCTCAGGTTGTATTTTTCCAGGCCTTTCTTGCATTCAGTGTCTGTGTGGAGAGATCTGCAGTGATTCTGAGTTTGTTTGTTTGTTTGTTTTCCATTGTAGTATAGCTCCTTCTTTGTCATTGCTGCATGCAAGATTGTTTCTTTATTATTCATATCTATCATTTTTACTATAATGTGCCTACAAGTGTTTCTACTGGGATCATGTTTGTTAGGTATTCTATATGCTTCTGTTATGTAGATAAGATGTTCTCTTTTAAGATGGGGGAAATTTTCATTGATAATCTTGCTGAATAGGTGTTACATTCCCTTGCTTTGATATTCCTCGCCTTTGTCCACTACAATTATGTAAAGGTTAAATTTCTTGGCACTGTCTGCTTTCTCTTGGATTGCCCTTTGGCACAATTAAAGTGATTTTTCCATATCTGTGACTTTTTTCCCAATTGCTGCATTTTGTCTTCCGAATGTGATATTCTTATTTCCATTTACTTCACTCTGTTAACGATGGCTTCCATTGTGGTTTGCATGGAAGAAATTGAGCCATTTATAGCTTCTATGTTGGTACTCAGAGTATTAATCTCACCTCTTAGTGAGGTGTGTACTGCATCTATCTTTGCATGCATCCCTTGTTTGAAATCCTATATCTCTGTTGAGATTTCGTGTCTGTGCTTTTTACATTTCTGATCTATTTCTCACTTTAATTCTTAAGTCATTGCCTCCAGCATTTCTTGGATGTAATATTTATTTTCCATTGCTGCTTTGCTTCCACTGGGTGGCCACTGACTGTTGGGGGTAACTTGCTATCTTGGGTGTTGAAAAAAACCTTGTTATTTTTCTCTGTGATTTTTGCATGGGGATTCAGGGATTATTGGAGGCTAAACTGAAATTCTGACTGTTTTGGTCAATAGGTGGCTATCTTTGCTTGTTTCTGGGTTGGTTTCTGGATCAATTGATGAGGCTCATTCTTGGACCTTGGTTGGTTGAGAGACTCTTTATAGGTCTCGGGTTTGTTGGGGGAGAGGCTGTCCTCCAGTTGCCAGTCTGACCCACGTAGTGCTCTTAGCTGTCTGCTAAGACCACTGGTAGTTCCCACTTTTAGAAGGACTGAGTGGCCTAGACTGCTCCTGTTTATTCCTGTAGGTGCTCTTGGCAAGATTAGATATGCTGGATGTATTCTCCCAGTTACTGGAGTCTGCTATGAGTCTGCTATGAGCTCTTGTTTGTTTGGTTTTTTTTTGTTTTGTTTTGTTTTATTTTGTCAGTTGTGGTCCTCAACTCTGGGTCTGGGTGCTGGCCTTCGGCTTTTCAGCTCAAGGCTAGCTCCCTATCACTTGAGCCACAGTACCACTTCCAGTTTTTCTGCTTATGTGCTGAGGAATTGAACCCAGGGCCTCATGAACACAAGGCAAGCACTCTACCACTGAGCCACCTTACCAGCCAAGTTAAGATTGACTATTATACACTGTTACATTGTCAATGTGTACTGCTTGGGGCTAAGAAGGATGGATAATTGTGTATGTATATATATAATAATAGGCATAATCTAACAGTAAATTAGATTAAATTTATTTTAGTGTTTTTACTTTCCTAGAGTGAGGTAGCATAAATTGGTGATAAATTTTGCAAAATTAGATAATGATACCTAATTTTCTCTATTCTGGAACCATGCCATTACCCTCTATCGGGCAAGCTGTATATTTTTCATGCTGGACAGTCCTGGGGAGGCTGCTTTTAAACCCTTTTTGTCTTTTTCCTTTGGAGTTATTGAAGTCCTCTGGCCTCTCCACCTCAACTCCACAGGGTCCCTGTCTCAATAATTCAAGGTAAAAGTAGATAACCACATGAATCAACTTGTATTAATCATTAATAGTAGAAGACCTGATGAATACTTTCATCCCTACACCAGAGATTTACTTAGCCATTTGTATGCTATTGTTAGTATCAGAGGGACTACAAGGAAGAGAGTTTTGTGAAGTGTTGGAAATGTAGGAATGAAGAAGAGATGGTGGATGGCTGTTTGTTGAGTCTCAACCTGACATTTTTGTTAAATATTTATCCTTTCTACTTGCTTTGGGACATGGAAACCATTAACCCCATTTCATTAACTTCATACAAATACTGAATTGTGTTAAAGAGACAGGTCAAGATATGTGTGTCCAACTTAACATAAGGAAGACAGGAAGACTTGAGCAGCAATCTCATAAGTAAAACAGTAGCAATACACTTATACGCTTTACCTACTAAAGTTGTTATATAACTTGGAAAAAAGTGTGATTGGTGAATCATACAGTGCTATAAAATATGTGGAGTTATAATTTGTGGATATATATATATATATATATATATACACACACACACACACACACACACACACACACACACACACACACACACATATTCTCTTAAAACTATGGTTTTCCATAAAAATTCTGACAGGAGTTTTTTAGTATGACCTTCAATATGTTCAATTTTAGAATATCTTCAGTTACTGAGGACTACTGAGAATATAACTGAATAAAAAATTCCCAAATTCCTTTTTACAGCCTAGCAATTTCATGAGGTATTTTCATTATCATAAAAGAAAGATGCAAAAACAATGAAGAATTCCACTTGGTATACTTTACAGATGCCATCTAACAGAAAAAAATCCCAAATATAGATGCTAATTGGACTACTAAATGAATTATTTAAATAATTATAATGAATATTCAGATTTGTTGCAATCAATAGTTCAGTAAACTATTGTTGAGACAATCTCTAACACCTAAATGGGTAATAAGAAAAAGCTTAAAAGTATGTCAAAACTTTTCAAAATCCTTTTCATCCCTGTACAAACTCCAATAATAAGCTCTTAAATGGTTTATTTCTTTGTGTGTTTTTTGTATGTGTGTGTGAGAGAGAAAAAGATAGAAAGAGATTGCTTGAAATTAATTTAAAAAGCAACTGCCATGAGTTATATGTAATTAATTACAGTAGATTTGAGTTTTGCATACCTCTTATTTTATAGTCTTTTGTGTCTAAATAAATAAATACATGTTGTCTAGGCATTGTGATTCACAATCCACATATAAAAGAGTACAATAAGGCTAAGACTGGAGTGTAGAGAAATCAATGCTGCTTTCTATGGGAGAGCTTGTTTAGCCTCCAGCTTCTCCTCCACCATCTTCCTCCAAGATAGGGACACTTTTTTGTTTTTAAATTTCTTGCTATGTTTCTAACATATTTATAATGTACCGTGTGATCTTTTTGTTTCTTTGTATGTTCCTCCCCCATGGTATAACAACTGTTTTCACTGTATTTGAGGTTGGTGCCCTGCATCTTGCATGTACATACATTTCTCTAATTTGGGGAGGGGAAGGGAAAAAATGCTTAAATAGGGATACAGGTTGACCCATTGTAACAATGAGATGTACAAGACACTATGTTGAAAGCGAACTTTACAACTTTGGTTCTGGGGAGGGAGGAGGGGGCTTGTTGGGGGGGCGGTGGGAGGGAAGGGATGGTAGGGGAAAAACAAAGGAGGAGGCAAAAATGCTCAAAAGGAATTGTACTCATTACTTTGTTCAGGCAACCATATCCCCTCTGTACAGTATTTTTACAAGAAAAAAATTTCAAAAGAAAAAAATAAATGAATTCTCAAAAAAGAAACAAATTCTGAACCAATTGTAGATTCTAATCCATGGAAAGATGAGTATTTTTGGAGTGTGTGTGTGTGTGAGAAAGTGTGTGTGTGAGTGTGTGTGTGTGTGTGTGAGTGTGTGTGTGACTCCTAAGTTTTGAAATTAGGGCCTTCAAGCTGTCCCTGAGCTTCTAAGCTCAAGGCTAGCACTTTACTACTTAAGCCACAGTTTTACTTATGTGTTCTTTGTGGTTAATTGGAGATAAGGATCTCATTCACTTTCTGGATTCCAACCTTCATCTTCAGAAGACAGCTTCTTGAGAAACTAGGATTTCAGATATGAACCACTGGGGTATGGCCTTAGGTTACTGATTATCTCCTCACAATTGACTTCAAAGTAATTAGTTGCAGTGTCCATTTATTATCTATACTGATCAAATATTTTAATATATGTATCAATAGTCTTTTATTTTAAAATTTTTATAATGATTTACAATAGTATCAGGTATTTGGGTAGGAATTGCACACAAACTCTTATAAATAAAAAATTAACTAGCTAATCCACATATCTTTGAACATCATAAGAAAAAGTGTACTATATATCATTGATGAAGACCACTTAATTTTTATGACTTAAAATGTAATATTAATGTTTCATGAATGTATTTTTCAAGACATTTGATGTCTTGATCATTAGAATCTATGAAATGATCATTCTAAAATATAGCTGTAAATATTGTGGAATATTTGTAACACAAAAAAATCCTCAAAAGTAAAAATATTTGTATGATTTTAATAAAGTTTTTTGAAACTATTTAATGCTTTTTTTCAATCCAACTGTCTTACTATCCTTTCTAAAAGAATTTTCACAGAATTATCATGAACTCTTTTGATTACTACTCAGTGATTTTATTTCTGTAATTTTTGTCTCAAGGAAAAAAGTATGAGTTTGTTTACATATCGTGGTGATAATTTGAGGAAGAAATATAGTGTGCATGTCATAGCAGAGAAGATGAAAACAATCTAGCTTTGAGAAGAACACTTACTACTTGTGTCAATAGAAAAACCTCATGAAGTACACCAGCATTTAAATGTGTCCCCCACAAATTCATGGTTTGGAAATTCATTTCTAGAATTCATATGTTAGTAGTGTGTGGGAATGCAGCTTGTGAAAACTAGTTGGAATTGTTTCACCCATGAAGGTATTACTCCATGATAAGCCAGTGGGTTTATAAAAGAAGCACATTTGTTCTCTCAACCTAGATCTTTAGCAATGTTATAAACCTTCAGGAAATGCCATCATTCCATAAGCTACATACATTTGGACACTCCAGGTTCCAAAGTCATTAATTTATAAATTATAAGATTTTAGGTATTTTTATAGCAACAGATTGTTGACTAGAGAAAATAAAAATCTGACTTTATCACTGGAAAAAGCAAGAAATCCCATATCGTGAACACAAATCCTAATAAATCATATTGTTGAATTATACACATTTATCTTTTTTAAATTATTACAATCAGTAGCTAAAACAACTTCATCATTGTACATTTAATCTCATGCACGTTTATGCATGCATCAGGGATCAGGTTAGGTCCCAAGAATGGCTGAAGGAGGAAATATGAGGAAATATGGTATATACATATTATATTATATACATATACATATTATATACATATTATATATATATACTATGAAGTATTACTCAGCTATCAACAACAAAATTATGCTGTCATATAAAAATAGATGGAACTTGAGGTATCCATGGTAAGTAAACTGAGCCAAAGTCAGAAAGGCAAGGACTACGTGCATTGTCTCCTATGTGAAATTCAAAAAACAAAAAAAAGACACAGTTTCAAGGGGCCTGTTAGGTAAAATTACTGGGATAGGTTTGGAAGGAGGGTCAAGATAGAAAATTGTGGGTATAAATATGATCAAAGTATTTACTACACATCTGAAAAAATACAATGAAACTCATTTTTGCATGGTTAATATTATAAAATCAAAATTTGAACATTCTAAGATAATTAAACATTAAAATAAATAAGACAATGGTCAAGATCAATTATGTTTGTTTTTGTTTTCTTTTCTTTTTTTGACAAAACAAACACATGAAGATGAGGGAAGGTGAGAGAGTAAAAGTGAAAGAAGATCCTACAAGATATGGTGGTGGTAGGTAAAGGATATGCACTTTTTTTTCCAACTTAAAGGAAAAGTTAAAATTTGAAGTAAAGTAGAAACTGTTAGTTGAAGAATAGCATTTAAAGAAACTTCACAAAAGCTCAAACTGATGTCAAACTATACTATTTGTTTTCTTTTTTCTGTAAATAATAAAACATGTTACAATATTCTATGACACATTTCATAGAAGGTAAAATTTTCTTATAACAGAGAGCAATGGCTATTTCAAAGTTTTTTTGTTTTTTGTTTTGTTTTTGTTTTTGTTTTTGTTTTCTGGATAGGTCCATGTTTTCCTTGGTATATGAAATTCCTACAATGAAACTTACTGGTGATTTGTTGTCAAAGAGACAAGATGAAGCTTAGTGAAGAACAAGATGATTCTATTCAGTGATGAGTCAGAAAAGATTTGGGAAATTACTAAAATTTGCTTCCTATCTCAAAATTCTCTTCAAAGAATATAGCATTATCTATAGACACATATCAAAACACACTTATTAGATATGGTTAATTACTTTAATTATTTAAAAAATATTGCTTTAAACTGTAGAATAGGAATGTGAATGCAGAAAATAGGTAATAGCTACACATCCCCTGGGAATTTATTTTAATTTGAAACAAACTGTCTGACAGGTAGGCATGAAAATTCCATGCCTTTTCTGTGAAGTAAAAGAAAAAGTCAAAAACACTTATAATAATTTGCTTACACTACTTTTCAATTTAGAGCCTTTGTGGTTCTTCATTTCCCAGAAGCTAAAGCTAATCCCTTTAACCTGTCCTTTGTGATCAGCCTGATTTTCTCTTTTGTATATTCCCCTCACTGGATTCTTTTTCTTATACCACATAACAAATTTAGCATCTCTCTTATTTACAACGAACCTGAATGGTAGAGAATGTTGTCCTGTTCTGTGTAGAAATCCTGAGAGATAAGGCTTTGAATTCACAGTGTTTGAGAAAGGATTTACATTAGTATCTGCCAAAGGTTCCAAAGTCCTGTTCACCTACTTATTAGTGTACATTTGAGTCACTAGTCCTTATTGGGCTTGATTTGTAGCTAAGCCCTCAAAAGTCCTCTTTTCCAATAAGACTGCTTAATTATTTCCTTTCTTGAATAAGCATTGTTTTTTGTTTGTTTATTTTTTGTTTTCATGTTTTTCCTAGCCACCATTCTACTAAGTAGAAATTAATTATTTCAAATTGCAAAGTTTTGGGTGGGAAACTGGCTCTTCTCATCCAAATCATGCTTGATTACTCTTAGAAACCTTGTTCCCAGTTTCCAGAAGAAGAAATCTGGATGTCCCTTGCAGATATTCTACTCCACCTTTTTCTTACAAGTTTAGTTGGGGAGTAGAAAAAATAATACTTGTTATACTTGGCCAGAATCTGTGAGGTTTTGTTTTGTTTTCCTTTGGTCTGTGTTGGGGCTTGAATTTAGGACCTTGGCACTGTCCCTCAGCTCTTTTGCTCTACCACCTCCACTTCTGGTTTTCTGGTGGTTAATTGGAAGTAAGGTGTTCATGGACTTTCCTGCCCAGGCTGGCTTTGAACTAAGATTCTCAGATCTCAGTCTCCCAAGTAGCTGGATTACAGACATGAGCCACCAGCACTCAGTGAATTTGTGCTTCTTCCCTTTTAAAGTTTTTTTTTCTCTTTCTTCAGAACATCTTGTCTGGAATTTTTCCAAAACTGAAAACCACAATGTTGTTAAAGAGAATTAATGAGTAAGTAACTCTTTTCTCTGTAATTGAATACATTTTGGATATAGGCCATTTTAAAATAGATGCAATAGGTTCAGGGCATGTTGCATAAAATGTATACTTAGAAACATGAAGTTATAAGAAACTATAGAAATGGTCTATATAAACTGTGGCTCAGTACCATACTATTTATTACAAGGAACTCTTGATCACTTGAGATATAGCTAATATGCTTCTGTGTTTAATTTGTTCATTGTCAATATCACTAGCTCTATCTGCCTGATATCATCATATTGATTCATGGATTTTAGATATTTACTTATAGAAATTGATTCAGTGGTTGAGATAAATGATTCTAATTTTTGCTCTGTTGGACTGCAATGATTAAGAAAGTGTGAACAAAAGCAAAGATAATTTAATGACATATATATATATATATGTGTGTGTGTGTGTGTGTGTGTGTGTGTGAGAGAGAGAGAGAGAGAGAGAGAGAGAGAGAGAGAGAGAGAGAGAGAGAGAGAGAGAGAGAGAGAGAGAATTGTAATGACTAGAAAGATAAAAATATTGACAAATAGACTTGACTTCCATTCTCTCCAGTGAATGTGATCAGAATTCTCTGAGGAACTTATAGAAACACAGATAGGCTCCATACTGAGTTCAGGATTTAGTGATTCCCAGGTGTAGAGATGACCCCAATAATTTGCATGGTTAATAAGTTCTTTGTAATGCTGACCTCACTGGTCTATAAAGAGAACTAGAGACATCTTGGTCTAGTGTCTTAGAGTTCTTAGTATAGATGTGGAAGTTCCACACTGCAGAGCATTAGCTGGGCCTGTAGTTCAGGCAGCCTACTTCCAGACAACCTTCTCCTACCTCATTTCTTCCTGCCTGACAGGACTGGTATTATGTCCCCAAAGATGTATACAAAGCTTAGTTAGAGATGACTCCATCTTGCTATATTGGACAAAATCTGTTTGTTTTCTTACCTACAAATTTGTAGTAATGAAATGCTTAAGCCATTATTAATTAAATTATATTTTTCATTATAATAAAAATAATAATTCATTGTAGTTTCCCCACCAATCCCTGAATTGTGTTAACTCTTATTACCAAAAAAAGAAAAAGAATAAAAAGATGATGATGAATTTACTTTCAGAATTAGGTTTTTTAAAATAAATTTTTACTTTATTTCTTTATGCCAGACAATAGAGCCTGTGGTTCTGACCCTGAGCATTTTGGCTTAAAGCTAGTGTATTATGATTTGAGCCACAGCTCCACTTCTGACTTTTTGGTGATTTTCTTTATATTGTAAAGGTGATATACAGAGTGGTTACAGTTACATAAGTAAGGAAATTAGTACAATGCTTGTCCAATTACTATTCCCTCTTTCTTTTTCCCCTACTTTCCTTCCCCTCGAAATCCCCCCAGCCCAAGATGTAAACTTCATTTTGAATATAGGGTCTTGGGGGTATCACTGTTGCATTGGTTCACCTTTTTTTTCTTTGTCTCACCATTTTGTTATTCCCTTTCAGTAACTTATTTAAAAATGGATGTCCATCACGAACATTGAGAGAATGATTACTTTTTTCTGATTTTCTCCCTCTGTATTTCTTGTGTTTGGTTTTGACACTTGGTACTACTAAATCAACCTTTTCTTCCTCCTCAGCTTGCCTTTTAGACAGACACTAGTGAAGGGCAGAGATAGAAAAAGTAGTGTCCTGAGAACTAAATCATATTCCACCTCTTGGCCTTGCATTACAGGAAATAAAATGTCAACATTTTAAATAATTTTGATCCATTCAGTTGATGTTATTATGTTCTGTTATTTAAGGCAGCAATATCCTTAAACTATTATTTTCAGGATGTAATTATGATAATTTTCTTATTATACACGTCAAAATTAGCCCCCTTAATCTACCAATTGAACATCATGAGTACTTAGATTATATGGTTTTTGTTACTTCTGTTGCTTTTCATAGCATGAAATTATGTTGTATCATGTTCCTAATATTACTGATGTGTGAAGAACAAGGAATATTGAGAGAATGCTCCAGTCACCTCTTTTACCAACTGAACTGTGAACTCTTTGACCATATTCAAACATTTGGTATAATACACAGTAAAGATTTTGTGACAGCAATCTCATATTAATTCTAGAACAAATACTTGTGAAGAAACAACTCAGCATCATTTTTAGCACCAAGATTGATGCTGTAAGAAATACATTGCTAATCGGGAGCCAGTGGCTCATGCCTCTAATCCTTGCTACTCAGGAGGATGACATCTGAAGATCATGGTTCAAAGCCAGCCTGGGCAGGAAAGTCCCTGAAACACTTATCTCCAATAAACCACCAGAAAACCAGAAGTGGCACTGTCACTCAAGTGGTAGAGTGCTAGCCTTGAGCTGAAGAGCTGAGAGACAGCACCCAGGCCCAGAGTTCAAGCCCCACAACAAACAAAAAAAAAAAAAAAGAAAAAGAAAAGAAAGAAATGCATTACTTCTACAAACCCCATTTTTTTGCTGATTCTATTATACCAAAATTTAACCTATAAAATTTAGTGATTTATCAAAGAAATATAGAAGTCAAAGTATTGTTTCTTATATTAGCTGGTTGTACTGAGTTGCTAGTTTTCATTTTTCCATGAGGTTTCTCTGAGGCAACAGATTCATTATCATTCATTCCCCTGATTAGATGACATAACACAATAAGTAGATGGCCATAGAAATAACAACATTGCAACAAAACCTTCTTAGACATGTATGTATGTATGTACATATATATATACATACATACATACATACATACATACATATTCTTTTTTTCAAGTGAAAGGAAATACTTCCATTGAGCTCTTTGGCATAATGAAATTTTAACTGTTAGGGTCTTTTTTCCTTTTTATAGCCAACAAAAACTAAATGTGACTTGATGGCATACAATGATAGGGGATAGGTGCCCATACTGATCTATCTCTGCTGTGATAAACAATAGCCTTGACTTGAAATTAACAAATACATCACACAATCAGCATGGGCATTGTAAAGTTTTGTTCCAGGATTATCCAAATGAGAAATCATACTTTTTCATGTGTCTTGGCCAATTTATGTATATCCATGCTTTCCTTCCCATTTTGCATCAAATTGCACCACACAAATCAGATACTCATCAAACTTCAGTCTACAAATACAATAGTATACAAAAAATGGAGGATTCTGGATGAAGATGGTGGAGAGAAGCTGGAGGCTAAACAAGTTTCTCATAGTGTTCCAGTGAACAGGCCTAGGCTAGAGAATCAGACCAAATGTGCCAATACAGTGCAGAGAGTTTGGCCAGAGAGGAAAAATCCAGGCAGCTTGGTCAAGGAGACAGATCTGAGCACTTGCGGGTGCCGGTGGCAGAGATGGTGGCAGCTGCTGCCCAGGCCACCGTATAAACAGAGAGAGCCTCAGACAGAGTTTCCAGATGTGGTGTGTGAGCACATTCTACTCACCACCAGCAAGAACTGACAAGGAGCAGAAATCTTCATTCTGCAGATTGCAGACCATGGATTGCCCAGAAACCAAGAGGCTGGAGTAAGTACCATCAAGACATCCTCATTCCTTCTCAAGGAGTAGCTGTGTGAAGGTAGCTCCTCCCCCACCACCAAAGAAGAACTCCATCTTTGATACTGACAAAGTTCCAGCAAGCTACTAGCTCCAACTCAGGCCTTGGAAGAAAACAATAGGGCCATTCAACAGGTCACAGGAACCTAACCTGACCTGCTGGGCTCAACTCCACCCAGGGGAAAGTCACCCTTCCCAGGCAGAAGAAGCCTCACCCTGGAAGGAGTGACTTTCTTCACTGGGGAAACAGAGCCAGAGGCTGCCCCTCCTCACTGCAGCCTAGGGAGCACACCCAACATCAGGAGGGGGTAAAAGACAATTGAAACTCTGTAAACATAAATCCTGAGAATGGCTCCAGGCTGGGCTCTGTGAGTATCTCAGGAGAAAGTTACCGATTGCTGGTAGACCTCAACCCTACCCAGAACCTAGCATCATCAAAGAAACCCCAAGCTAGAGAAAACAGCCATTTCCCTCTTTTGTGATACTCAAAGCAGATCTCTCTCCCACTGAACTACATTCGGAGGAGGATGACAAAGTCCTGGGTTAGGCTTAGCTTTCTTCTGTCTGCTTAAACAAATTGACTTAAAAAAAAATCAAGTCTTAAGAAAACCAGACACCACTAGCAAACCAGAGACACCACCAAGAGACTTGCTATGGACCCAGGGGAGATACAAGATCTCCCCCCACCACCACCAAAAAAAAAAATCAAAGAACTCTTTTTTTCTACCTAATTTATATTTTTAATTGTTTATTTTTTTCATAATTTTATTTGCTCTGTGTGTGTGTGTGTGTGTGTGTGTGTGTGTGTGTGTGTGTGTGTGTGTGTGTGTTAAATCTCTTTTAACCTTTTGGTGACTTAATTGTCATCCCCAGATATGTACCCGTTGTCCATTATTAGACTTTATCCTTTATTGTGTACATTCTTAATTCAAAAATTGATTACTCAATTCACAACCTCTTAGGCTTAACTTCTTTAATAATATATTATTTCTTTATACCTATATAGTTTTTAAGTATTCCATTTTATTTTTTATTTTTCCAATTTTATAAGTTTTTTATTGTAAAAATACTGTACAGAGGGGTTACAGTTACATGAGCAAGGTAATGAGTACATTTCCTGTCAAGCATTGTTACCTCCTCCTTTGTTTTTCCCCCTATGATCCTTTCCCTCCCATCTCCACAACTACACTCCCCCCCCACCTAAATTGTAAAGTTCATTTTTCTTTTTCTTTTTTTAAAAAAATTTATTGTGTAAATACTGTACAGAGGGGTTACAATTACATGGGCAAGATAATGAGTACATTTTTTATCAAGCATTTTAGCCTCCTCTTTTGTTTCCCCTGTCCATCCTTTCCCATCTTCCCCCAGCACCCCTCCCAATCCTCCTCCCCCCTCCACCAAAGTTGTAACTTTCGTTCATTTTTCCACATAATGACTTGTACATCTCATTGTTGCAATGGATCCACCTCTATCCCTATTCCTTTTTATTTCTCTCCTCATTCTATCCTTTACTTCTATCACTATTATTTCTTTATATTTACATAATTATTAAGGGTTTTGTTTTTTAAATTTAAATGTTTGTTTTTTTCATTTTTTTCTTTTTTCTTTATCTCTTTCCTTAGGACTTGGTTAAATTCACTCTTTCCTTTTAACTCTCCACATCCCTCTAATCTTATTTTTCTGAACAATTTGCCCTAAACCTATTAAATTCTGGTCTGCTGAATGCCTCTTTGATGTTTTTAGCCTATTAATCCATTGTTGTTTGATGTTGAATAGTTTGTATCTATTGAACTAGATTGTATCTGAAGCCATTTTGACTGTACAACTGCAGGACTCTGGTTGATGCTTGCCTTAAAATAGTGTTCTAGTGTAAAACTGGTGTTACTTTCATACAAAATGTGTGGAACAAGCTGGAGAAACAAGAAAAATGGCAAGTCCAGGTATCTTAATTCCCATTCATGATAATCAGGTGACAGAACAGTTAATGAATAACCCAGAGGAGGGTTCCTATAAAGCTCTACAAACACTACTGGTAAATATGGTGAATGAAAATATTGAAAACCTACAAAGGACTCATTGTGAGCATGATAGTGAGCAAGACAAGGCTAACCAAAGATTAATACAGGAACTTTGCAAGCCTAATGAGCCTAACCAAAAATTACTACATGAATCTCAAAAGCATGAGGAAGTTAATCAAATATTAATATAGGAATTGCATGAGAAGGCTTAGAATAGCCAAAGAGTAATTCAAGGATTATGTGAGCAGGCTGAGAATAGTCAAAGACTAATACAAGAATTGCATGAGCGGGATGAGAAGAGACACAGATCAGTAGAGGCATCCATGGAATCCATAAAAATACAGTTGAAGGAATCCAGGGAGACCACAAAGAGAATGTTGAATGGAGCCAGTCAGAAGGAAAGGGAGACCAATAAAATCATAACCTCATCCCAAAACCAGGCAGGGACTCATCAAAGAAAGAGAACTATAGAAACATTTTTTGATGAATATGGATGCAAAACTTCTCAACAAAATTTTGGCTATTTGACTTCAACAATTCATCCAAAAAATCATACACCACAAACAAAGAGGATTCGTTCCAGGGATGGAAAGCTGGTTCAATATTCGCAAATCAATTACTATAGTTCAACACATACACAACTGCAAGGATAAGAACCACATGTTTATCTCAATAGATGAAGAAAAAGCATTTGACAAGATCCAACACCCCTTTATGATGAAGGCTCTGGAAAAACTAGGAATCCATGTGATATTCTTCAATACAATAAAGACTGAATATGACAAACCTACAGCCAGCATTATACTTAATGGCAAAAAAAAAGCCATTTTCTCTAAACTCAAGAATGAGACAAGGATGTCCACTATCTTCACTTCTCTTCAATTTATTATTAGAATGCCTAGCTAGTGAAATAAGACAAGATGCAAACATAAAAGGAATCCAAATAGGGAAAGCTGAAGTAAACAGCTAATTCGAGGCACGGTACAAAATTAACCCTCCAAAAGCAGAAACGGCCAGATAAGTTGATGTTAGGTGAAATGAACCCCAAGATAAGTATTCAAATGTTTTTTTTTCCTTTCATGCAATTGTTTCTAACATATTTATAAGATGTTTCTTTGTGGCTTTGTATGTCCCTCCCCCACGGTATAACCCATGCTTTCAATGTATTTGATGTTGGCATAATTTGTGGAGGGGAAATGAAAACACAAATTGTTTAAATAGGGGAAATAGGTGGACTCATGGCAACAATTAAATATACAAGTCATTATGTCAAAAAATGAACTTTACAACTTTGGTGGGGGGTGGGGGAGGATGGGCAGGGATGGGAAGGAGAAACAAAGGAGGAGGCAACAATGCTTGAGAAGAAATGTACTCATTATCTTGCCCATGTAATTGTAACCGTTCTATAAGGTATTTTCACAATAATAAAAAAAAAGAATTGTATTCACTACCTTACTCATGTAACTCTAACCCTTCTGTACAACATCTTTACAATAAAATAAAATTAAAAAATGATCAATGGCTTTTCTGTATGCCAACAATAAGAAGAGCATGGCTGAAATCAGGAAAGCAACTGCATTCATAATAGCCCCACAAAAAATAAAATACTTAGGAATTAACTTAAGCAAAGAATTGAAGGACCACTATAATGAAGACTTTAAAAACCTGAAAAAGGAACTCAAAACAGAACATAGAAAGTGGAAAACTTCCCATGCTCCTGGATTGGAAGGATCAATATCGTGAAAATGGCAATACTTCCCAAGGCTATCTACAAATTCAATGTGATGCCTATCAATATTCCAACCTCATTCTTTAATGAAATAGAAGAAGCAATCCAAAAATTCATATGGAACAATAAAACAATATGGAATAGCAAAAACAATCCTTAACAGAAAGAATAGTGCTGGAGGAATATCAATACCAAATTTCAAACTCTACTACAAAGACATAGTAATCAAAACAGCTTGGTACTGGCACAAGAAAAGACCTAAGGAAGAAAAGGCCTAATGGAATAGTATTGAAAACCCAGAAATGAACCCACAGACCTGTAGCCATCTAATCTTTGATAAGGTAGCTAAAAAAATAGAACAGAAGAAAGATAGCCTCTTCAGTAAATGGTGCTGCCCAAATTGGTTATTCACCTGTAGAAAACTAAGGCTTAGTCCTTATATATCACCTTCCACCAGAATCTACTACAAATGGATCAAAGAACTCGAAGTAAAGGCAAAGAATAGAATAAACCCTAGGTCTCCCTGGCCAAAATTTTCTTAATAGAGACACAGAAACACAACAAATCAAAGAAAAGCTGGACAAACGGGATTGCATGAAGCTTCAGAGCTTCTGCATGGCAAAGGATATAGGTAACAAGATCAATAGAAAGCCCATGATTGGCAGAATATCTTTACTAGCCATACAATGGACGAGGGTCTAATATCTAAAATATACTTGGAACTTTAAAAATTAAATCCCCAACAACAAATCCTCAAAGAAACAACCATCCCATTAATAAGTGGGCTAAAGACTTAAAGAGAAATCTTTCTGAAAAAGAAATAAGAATGGCCAATAGACACATGACGAAATGCTCAACCTCTCTAGCAATAAAATTAATGCAAATTAAAACAACATTGAGATTCTACCTTACACTAGTTAGAATGGCTATCATCAAGAACTCTAATAACAACAAATGCTGGAGGGGATTTGGACAGAAGAGAACCTTACTGTACTGTTGGTGGGAGTGTAAACTTGTTCAACAACTTTGGAAAGCAATATATAGGTTCCTCAAAAGACTCCACATAGAGCTCTCCTATGGCCCAGCAATCCCACTTTTGTGCATTTACCCAAAGGATCACAAACAAGACCACACTAAAACTACCAGCACAACTATGTTTATTGCAGCATTATTCACCATAGCTAAGATATGGAACCAACCCAGATGCCCTCAGTAGATGAATGGATCAAGAAAACGTGATATATATATACTCTCACACTCATACACACAATGGAATTCTATGCCTCCTTCAGAAATAATGACAACACTACCTTTTTTAGGAAATAGAAAGACTTGGAAAAAATTATATTAAGTGAAATAAGCCAGGCCCAAAAAATATAGGTCCCACAGTTTCCCTTATTTGCAATAATTAGTGTGTGTGTGAGAGAAGCAGAAAAGATCAAAAGGTATGTACATATGACCTGATACGATGATGTTAAGTGAAATGAATCCCAAGATAGGTACAACAGTGTTTTTTTTCTTTCTTGATATTATTCCTTATGTGTTTATAGTGTACCACGTGGATTTTTGTTTCTTTGTATGTTCTTCCCCCTATTTTCAGTGTATTTAATGTCGGTGGCCTGCACCTTATATATAAATACATTTCTCTAATTTGGGGAGAGGAAAGGAAAAAATAAAATGCTTAAACAGGGGTACAGGTTGACCCATTGTAACAATGAGATGGACAAGACACTATGTTGAAAATGAACTTTATGATTTGGGGCAGGGGGTGAGTTTAGTTGTGAAGGTGGGAGGGAAGGGATTATAGAGGAAAAACAAAAGAGGAGGCAAAAATGCTTGATAAGAAATGTACTCATTACCTTGCTCATGTAACTGTAATCTCTCTGTATGGTATTTTTACAATAAAAACATATAAAAACAATGGAAAGGGAAATTGCACATAAAATGTTTCATAATGCAATATGTCATATTTAAAATTGCCTTAAGATTAAAAGTATTTGCTACAGACATTTGAGTAAGTAAGTATAAATATACCATTCTATTGCTTCGTGGATATTCTAAATTTCCTTAGAACTAAAATATGCATTTCTGTATACATCCTTGAATACATACAACATTGTGTGTGTGTGTGTGTGTGTGTGTGTGTGGTGCTTACTAATGACTGAGAGCAGGTTATTTCTCAGTTGCAGTTATAATTCTGGATCTGGACATACTTTTGGAATTCTTTAATGTTCAGTCCTGTCCCTGGTTCTATCACCTTTTTCTTTGAACTTCCTGGAATTTAGAAATTCTTGACTACAATTTCCATTTATATGCTCAGGACTACTAAATTTCCATCAACTCATGATCTGAACGGGAATATTCATCTGCCTACTTGAATATTTCATAAGCATTTCAAACCAACATGCTCAAATTTTACTTCATGTAATTCATCTGCAAATTGAGCTCTCATTTCTGTGATTGGCAATAAAGTCCACCCAGGATAACAAAGAAAACATTTAGGTATCATCATTGATCCTTCCCACACGGGAATTTTCATGGGCCAAATAATTTTTAAAATTAGTTTATTCATAAATTTCTGTACCATGCAGTTCATTTCCTTAAAATACACAATTCAATATTTCTTAGCACGGGTTTGTACAACCATCATTGCCATGTAAATTTTAGAACTTTTATCTCCTGACTCCCCCCAAAAAAAGAAAGAAAAAAAAAAGTTAACCAGTTAACCATCATCCTTCCTCCCTTTCTGTCTCCAAGGCAGAGACAATATCTTTTTGTTGTTGTTGTTTTGTTTTGTTCAATTTGTTTGTTGTTTGTCAATTGTGGGGCTTGAACTCTGGGCCTGAGAGCTGTCACTCAGCTCTTCAGCTCAAGGCAAGTGCTCTACCACTAGAGCCACAGGTGCCACTTCAGGTTTACTGGTGGTTAATTGGAGATCAGAGTCTCACGGACTTTCCTACCCAGGCTGGCTTTCTATTGCCATCCTCAGAACTCAGCCTCCTGAGTAGCTAGGGTTACAAGCATGAGCAACAACACTGGCGCCCAATAGATAACATCTTGTCTATGTTATATTTCTGCAGTTTTGAGCCTGTTTTCTGGATCTTTATGTATATATGGAGTCACAAATATGATACAAATTTAGTGTGTTCCCACGGTTCATTCAGGTTTTAATGTGTATTATAATTTTATTAAAACATTCAAGTAAATGATTATAAGGTATTCATTAATCAATTAATAGTCGTTTATAATTTTGTTGAGCTATTATGAATAAGTGTTCTGTAAATATAAATTATGATGTTCTTGTTTCTTCAGCTGGGATCACAGGTATGGACATCAGTTCTTGCAAAATTCATCTTGGATGATACATTGGATGCATCTTAGGTTAAGCATGGTTATATGTTTGTTTAGCAAAAAATTTTCTAAAAGAGTTGTACCAATTTATACTTATAACAGTGATGTGTGAAAGCTTCAGTTGTTCCAAATATTATCTGACCTTTGGCATTACCAGTCTTTTCAATTTTAACAATTCTAATAGGAATAATATGAAATCCCCTTGTGTTTTTTTTCTGCTTTCCTAATGAATCTGATATCATTTTAAAATTTGAATATCCCCATATATATCTGTATAAGCATTTTGCCCATTTTGGGTGGCATTTTTCTCATCAACTTCTCACTTTGATTGCATTCTAGATACACCTTGTTATGAGTTTGAACTTAAACCTCCCCCAGAGGGCTAGATGATGGTGGCTCATAGCTGTAATCCTAGCTAATCAGAAAGAGGAGATCTAAGGATAATGATTCAAAGGCAATCTGGAAGGAAAGTTTGTGAGACTCTTATCTTTCACCAATTAACCAGCAAAAACCTGGAAGTAGAATTGTGGGTCAAGTTGTAGAGCACTAATCTTGATTGTAAGAGGTAAGAACAATTTCTAGGCCACAGGTTCAAGCATGTGTGTGTGTGTGATTTTGATAATGATTTACTATGTGGAAGTCTGTTTCCATTTTATGATGTTAATTAATATATGTCTCTTCCATTTCTGCATATTTAGGCCTCTGTATTCTATTCCAGATGAGTTTTGATCAATACAGTTGCTGATATTACAGTTCTAGAAATTTTATATAGTTTGGCCCTGGCTGTAGCTTCAGATGCACCTCACACTCAGTCAATGTTCACATGTCTACTTGTCACATTATTTCCCCCCCCCCCATGGCAGGCTCTAAGTGCACACTGAATGCTTGCCAAGGCCTCCATCTCTTTTATCCTGGATATCACAATATTACCTTCAGAAAGCTTTGTTAGCTCTATGTCTAGGAAATTTTTCTTGGTTTTAATCTTCATGATGACACTTAACTTTTCCATAACAAATCTTCTTGTTTATAGTTGGGAACTTACAAATTTTAGTATTTAAAGGGCATTTCCCTTCAAATACAATAACAGAATGGTGGTGACTATGTCCAGTTTGATCAAATATGTTCTTAGTGTTTGACACCTAGAAATACTCCAAACAAAAAGCATATTTAATGAATGAGTCCTTATTATAGTTTACAGAAATCGGTTTACATGCAGAGTACCTACATGGCTCCCTATGCTTATTAGTCTTTTGAATGGGAGTGGATGCTGTTCTTCTTGGACTCTAAAGATGATAGCATTGCTCTATGTGATCCAGGGAATCTAATTACGAGATTTAAGGTTGAGGAATTTTCAATTGTGACTATCAGATATGGTTTTAGAAATATTTTCTCTTGTCTCAAAGAAAATACCATATAATTTATAGCAGGTATCCATTTAATTTTTTTTAAAGGAATATGACCTCCAAAGGAGTAGAGTCTCCAAACAGCTGAATGTTTTCTTGAAGGTTATTTAACAACTTTGAGCCTCAGGTCACAAATCATTGACAAGCTTGTCCACATTCATTGTATACAAAATACCTAATCCATAAAGATATTAATTTCTTTCCCCTCTCTGATTCTACCCATCCCATCATCTCTACTCTAATGATTTTCATCCTGATAACTACATTTTAAGCTACTTTATAATTGTTAAAATCACTGGTCTTGAAAATGAAATTCAAGCATACAAGGATCATGAAGATAATGAAAAAAATTGAACTTCAGTTGATAACTTTTTATTTAAAGAGAAGACACACAAAACCTTGCTATTGAAATAAAATATAATGATGAAGATAGTCTCTGTTTATGTTAGTAAAAGCTGAAATTGCAGTTTTCAACTTCAACACAACTAATCTTTACCCAGTGAGTGGCTAAGATTAGTAAGAAGGTCCCTGCAAAGAAAGCTCAGGTTGAAGACAGATTCTGGAACTGGGCCTTCAACATCCCGAGTGGCATACAGTGCTGAGGTCAGAAAAAATTCTAATGGTATACCTCTCACAGAGTTATATTTTACTAGATCAGCTTCAGTTAGAATCTTCGTTGTGAAAATAATTCTTTCTTAAAGTAAGATAGAAAACTATGTGAAGGAAAGAATATTTTGAAGACATATTTGGAGAAACTGTTGCAAATAGGTCACTTAGATAAAATCTCATTTCTACTTGCATAAAAATCATCTAGAAACTATTCTGAACTAGTGCTCAAGAATCCCACTTTTGGGCATTTACTCAAATGATCACAAACAAGACCATACTAAAGCTACCACACAACTATGTTTATTGCAGTAATTTACCATAGCTATGATATGGAACCAACCAGATGCCCCTCAGTAGATGAATGGATCAAGAAAATGTGCTCTATATACACAATGACATTCTATGCCTCCATCAGAAAGAATGATATTGCCCCATATGTTAGGAAATGGAAAGACTTGGAAAAAATTATGTGAAGTGAAGTAAGCCAGGCCCAAAGAAACATAGGTCCCATAGTTTCCCTTATTTGCAATAATTAGTATATGTCTGAGATAAGCAGAAACAGTCAGATAAGTTGATGTTAATTGAAATGAACCCCAAGATAGGACTCAATTTTTTTTCTTTCTTGCTATTGTTTCTAACATATTTATAAGATATTTCTTTGTCTCGTTGTATGTCCCTCCGCCACGGCATAACCCCTGTTTTCACTGTATTTGATGTTGGCATAATTTGTGGAGGGGAAGGCAAAAAACAAATTGTTTAAATAGGGATACAGGTGGACCCATTGCAGCAATGAGATGTACAAGATGTTATGTTGAAAAACGAACTTTACAACTTTGGTGGGGAAGGGGGGGTGTAGCTGTGCGGGGGGAAGGTGGGGAGGGAGATGGGAAGGGGTGAAAAGAGGAAACAAAGGAGGAGGCTACAATGCTTGATAAGAAATGTACTCATTATCTTGCCCATGTAATTGTAACCCCTCTGTATGGTATTTTCACAATAAAAAAATAAAAAGAAAAGAAAAGAAGATTTTAAATGTAAAAAAAAATTACCACTGGAAGACTAGAAAAGTATAGCATAATGTCAATGTTAAACAAAATTTTAGCTTAATTATAAATGGATTGAAAAGTGTATGCCATGATTACTAATACAGTCAATAATACATTTTTCTGCTTTATTTTCATATATTTTATTTTCCACTAAAATAGTAGTGATAGATTTTAGGACTGGAGACTACGTTTAGAAGGAACTTAGAGTGCTTAAATCTTAGGTGTTTTAATGAGCAGCACTTAAAAAGGAGGTTTATGTGTACTTAGCTTATGAATTATTTATACATTATTTACCTTTTGGAATTATATTTTATGCATATTTTAAAGTGTGTGAATAAGTTGGTGCAATAATATATGGATATACTTTAAATAAATAGATCTATGTATGCTGAAGAGTTATTCTGAATTAATTCTTTTTTTTTTCTCTTCTCTAATAGGAATGAGTGCTCTGAATAGTTTGGTGAACATTAGAAAAAACTTTTGTATTGAAACTTCCAATTGTATGGCTGTGGAAATTGTGCGAAGTCTCTAATTTTCGCCCTCGTGTTTTTAATTTGTCAGCTTCAAACTCTGGTGTTATCCATCTCATTTCTTTAAGAACCATGCTTTCCTTTCTGATTTTGTACTTGCTTATACTTCCCATCTTTCTAAAGAATGTCTTATTATCACTTAAGTTTGAAAGTGTTTTTTTATCTTTCTGCTTCTCTGGTAGGAGATCAGCTCAGGAAATGATATAAACATAGCCCATACCTGCAGGTTACTGGAACAGGTTCCTTAGTATCCATTACCCCTGAGAATCCAGTTGAACTATTTTTCATCATTTTGTAAAGGCTGCTCTTATATGACTCCAGTTTTCAGGTATATTTTGCATTAGTAAATCCCTTAACTCACACTAATATATCAAATTCAATCTCCTAATGAACTAGGAAGAATGGAAGGAAGTACCCAAGATATGTTATAATTTCTTTCTTGTTGTTTTCTTTTAGAATAGGCTTATTTTCAGCTTGACACCCACGGTATTTATGCTTTTCATGTTTTTAAACATAAGCCAATGTTTTAGTCAGTATTGGTGGTTCAGACTTGTAATCTCAGCCATTTCAAGTGGCTGAAAGCTGTAGAATCACAATTCAGATCCACCCCAAGCAATAAAGTTTTAAAAATAACCAGCAAAACCCTGAGCTAAAGAATTGGCTGAAATGTTAGAGTGGCAATCAGAGAGTAAGTCCTTGTTCTATATATTTTGTCATTTTCATTAGAGTTTTAAACATGTTATGGGAACACATGAGTTGGGCAAAGCTAATGAACTTAAACGTAACTGAGTCAAATATAGTATGTTTACAGGCATAATACTCTAAAACAGTTGTTTCATCTTTTTAAAAAGTATTAATGAAGGCAACTCTTCCTAAGGTATTAAAGGGAAGGTTCTATACATAAAGCAAAGATGTTTGAAGAACTGTCTACATCCAAGCTGAAGATCACCAAATGACTGGTGCTTTATTCAGAATGTTCTTAGGCTGTAGCCATTAAAGAAAGACTAGAACCAGGAATAGAAATACGTGGTCAAAATCATAGGAGACTCAAAGAGAGAGTTAAGAGAGTGATTTGATGAATATGGTCAGTCCTCCAAACTGCAACCATGTTAAGTTATGTTGAATGTATGTGCTGGATGTTTTAGAATTGTACCTAGCTCTCTGACAGTTATTGTATCTGCAAAAAAGAAAACCCAGATGCATTGATCTCATAAATTGACAGGTTAAATTGAAATTCCTTTGTACAACCACTTAAATAAGAAAACTTGACAGAAATAAAAATTTAAACAATTATTTAGCTTCATAATCCTTATGGTGCTCAAACCCATTATCTCCTTCTTTAAAACCCAAGTTGTAATGGAATATTTTAACACTCATGATTGATTGCTATCACATTCACACAGCTCTTTTAGTACATTCCCATAAATATTTATATAGAAAGTTGGCTTCAATGTACAATATCTCAAAGTTATCAGATTTATTTTTCAAAAGCCTGCACATTCACTTTCACCTTGTAAGTTATCAGATAATGGCACAGCCATAGGTAATATCTTGAAACCAAAAGACCAGAGGTCTGGTTGTATAAAACAATCTCCCACTTCTTGTCATTTCCATTCAATTACTAACTTAAAATATGTTTAGGTTGCTGGCAGTTTATCAGATACAGAAGGAAACTTGACTTACTTTCTAGAGGTGAAAAAAATATCTGAAAGTTCAGTAAACTCAAAATAGCACTTACCTTTAAGATAAGTGAAATATATTTAAATTTAAAGCATACTTACCCTTTTGATTAGTAACTTACAGTCTATAAAACATGTGGTCTGCCTTGGAAAAGGTGCCACATAAAAAACACGTACAAAGATGAGGAAGTGTGGTGTGAAATTGTAGCTGAGTTTTAAATGTCTTTTAATGCCAATTTAACCATTTGAGGAAAAAAATCATTGGAAACTTTCAGGATGAAAGTTTCAAATTAACCAGAAATATTTTCTTCTTCCCCACTCCTAGTTCTCTGTACAGAATGTCACTGGGATTAACTTAATCAGTGTATGGGTTGGCATGAACACAGATTCATCAAGCAGAACTGTATTATTGCCTCACTCTAATCTGTTAGGTCAACAAATGACAGGAATGAAAATATAAAATTAGTCTCTACTCAGTTCTGAAATTTGATAACAATGGATTCTGATTACAAGCCTTTCTATTATTCGTGGACAACAAATGCAGGTCAGTGAGAGAGAACTGCATTTATATAGGCTTGTTTCCTTTGTTTGTTTTTCTTGTCTATTTCTTCTCTAATCTAAGGAAAGGTTCTCCCAGATTATTATTTCAGGTTAAATGTGGAGAAAAAGGACTTAGCTGTAAAAAGGGACATGACTGTCATACACTGAACAGTTCAAGACGTTTTATAAAATGCAGTGGATAGTGAGATAAATGTAGAGAATAACCACAAGAAAATGAAAAACATTGGTTATGTAGAGATAATCAGAAACCACATGCATACTGGAGATCAGAGTCCCATTCTGTCACATTTGAACATTGGTGAAGCATTTATTGAATAAGTGTCGGTGTTGCATTTATGGTGAGATGAGGATACATTCATAGGGATTCATATACATCCGTGGCTACACATCTACCCTCATGGGGGCACTCACCCAAGTGATGGAAAAGTATTCAAGTGATGTTGTCATTGTTCAGAAAGTAGAAAGCACATCTTTAAAAAATCAATTTTATCCATTCAAAGATTGTAATACTTATTGCATTCTTTTCAGTTTAAAAATATGCATGACTCCAATTTGGACTAGCTGATCTAACTATTCTTTTTTAATATACATTTTTTTATTGTAAAGATGCTGTAGAGAGGGGTTACATTTACATGAGTAAGGTAATGAGTACATTTCCTACCCAGCACTGTTACCCCTCCTTGGATTTTCCCTTACCATCCCTTCCCTCCCCATCTCCCCCACTCCTCCTTCCTCCCTACCCAAAGTTTTAAAGTTCATTTTCAACATAGTGTCTTGTACATCTTATTGCTACTATGGGTCAACCTGTTTCTTTATTTCAGCATTTTGTTTTTTCCCTTCCCCTCCCCAATTTAGATGCAGGGCACTGGAATCAAATACAGTGAAAACAGGGTCTATTCTTTGGAAGATCATGACATTTACTATGTTAAGTAACTAATATTTGAGTTGATTTTTGTTATGTTCTGCAGAGTGCCTGATAGCAGATAACTATCATTTCTCATAAAGTAGGGAAGATCTTCAGGAACGTCTTAGCATGAGGGAAAATATATAACAAAGAAACATAAGAAAGGATTTCAATAAACGTAGACATATCATAGCATGCCAGAAACCTATTTATACAATGGACCCTCTTAGTAAGGTTGAATATCTCTCTCTGATTAAAATGTAAAGGGACCCCATGTGAGAAATATGTGCTTCTCAGTAAGGTAACGAGTTTTATAGCCATCTTTCATTTAGGACACGTGCTGCCTTGTGCAGAAAAATACTCTCTAATTACTGAATATGGCTAAGGGCTCAATCTCTAAACTTCTGTCTCCTTTAGTTTTCCCCATTACATCTAATTTATTTTTATACATCATTACAGTGTTCCACACTTCAGGCTCTGTGTGCTTTTTAAGATATTGTTTTAGCTAGCATTTAACTTTCATTCTGATTTCCCCTGGGCAAAATAAAATCAAATGATCTGTGTTTTGTAAATAACTTTAATATTTTGGAACACAGGCCAGTGTTCATTTTTCATGTCAAATCACAGCATCAGTTTGGAGGCCTATATGATAAAATTCAAATAAAGCAAGTAGATGTGATTCAAGGTGTGTGGAGAAGGTAGACAAAGAAATTAATAATGAGTAATTAGTAGGCAAATTTAGGGCAAAAGAGAACTTGCTTTCTGAAATATTGCTAAAATATGAAATTCTAGATTTTTTTTAGTTATAGAAATGTTACAGAATGGTAACGTTGCCAACACTGCAGATTGTGCCTTATATATAGACAAGACTAGAAACTGGGTAGCTAGGTCAAATGCAATGACAGGATTTTGAAGGGAGATTCTGAGGGCAAAGACTCTGGTAATAAAAGTTGAGAAGGGAAGCTGGACTCCAGAGACATTCCAGGGGTAACTCTGGTAATATTTAGATATGAAAAAGATGGATTGTGACAAATTTTGTGTCACTATTTTAAAAGGCCAAAAGTTATATCTAGTTAAAGATGGTGAAATAAAATGTGTGGCACGTTTGCAATATGCCAACTTCAAAACAAAAAATTTTTTGTTTCTACACAACCTTGTATTAAAAAATCATATATGCCTATAGAAAGAACGCAATAACAAAATGGCAATGTTGTGCATGCTAAATGGTACTTAGAAATTCTTCCTTTGGGGCTGGGAAGGTGGCTCAGTGGTAGAGTGCTTGCCTTGAGCTGAAGAGCTGAGGGACAGCACTCAGGCCCAGAGTTAAGGCCCACAAGCAGACCCCCCAAAAAAGAAATTCTTCCTTTGTAGTCATATGTTTTCAAGGTATAAATAGATTGCAGTTATCAAACACTTCCTGCTAAACTATTTAACTCAAAATACTGTTAACTTGAATTGCAAACTAACTAAATCAATTGTATTAGACCAAATCAACAATTAAGTGTTATTAAACATATTGATGATTTTTAAAAGGTTACAGCCAAAGAATTACCTTGTATTTTTGAAAGATGTAATAAGATAAATGTTATTTATGTTAAGTAATATTCTCCTTTCCTATTGGAACATTTTCTTGTCATCTTTGATAAGAAAATTAAACCCCAGGGACCATGATCTCTCTGTCAAATGGAAATTAAGAACCATTTATCTCAAAATGAACCCTTTTATACTACTAATTGATGCTAATAATATAAGAATCATATCTCAATGTTCAAGAAATAATTTCAAAAAATAAATATAAAGAGTAGTAAGGGTGCAGACTATCTGCAAAAGATTGCTTGCCCCAAAGAAGTCAGTCTTATTTTCTTTGCAAAGTTTTAAAAGATAAACCTATATAGTTTAAGAAAATGTATGTAGGGCTACATGTACTGGCTCATAGCTATAATATAGCGACCTGGAAAAACTGTTTTGCTAGACCACCCCTAGCAGAATGTTAGCAAGACCTCATCACAGTAAGTAAGTTAGCCATGGTACACAACTCTAATCTAGCTATGTGGGTAGGAGAGGTGGTAGTTTTGTGGTCTGTGGCAGCCTCTAGGTGAAAATGAAAGGCTATTATCTAAAATGTAATTTAAAAAAATTAATGTATGTTGAAGTGGTAAAATGCCTGCCTAACAAATTTGATCCCTGACTTCAAATCTTACTACATCCCTCTCCCCCAAAACAAAATATTATTAGTTCCTGGCCTTAGAGGTAATGCAGATGCACACAATGCTTCAGATTTGTTCTGGAAATTTGCAAAAAGGGCTTCTCATATGCTTATGATAGAGAGGAGGGTACAGCTGTCAAGCTGGATCACCACAAATATTTATACAGATCCAGAGCCAGAGCAAATGCTTTTTTCTTGGAAGAGCTCCCTTTCCATGATACTCCATTATGTTCCTGTGCATGTTTATCATAAAGTCAATTACTATATAGTTACTGAAAGTAGAATTAGCATAACACGTATTTTGCTTAGGTACAAAGGAAAGGATGCAAGAAACATTTCATATTTGAAAGGCTATTCCTTTCTGGAATCTATGAGAGGCATGCAGTATCTTTGATCAGAGCCCATTTGTTGAGATCTCTAATGACAGGGTGTAGCACTTGGACCTCAATGACTTTCTCTTAAGTGTGAGATGCTATAAGTTACCTGTGGAACATTCAGACAATACATGCAGGCTTCTCTCTGTTTTCTTGGCATGTTGTCTGCCATCGCAGTTCAGTCTTTCTTCTGCAGGGCCCTCATCTGATTTTCTCTTGGTAGTTTAATGGCTGAAGATGGCATCTGGGGGCAGGAACTGCCTATTTGTCTGTGGGGTACATGGAACTGGAATGGAAGAAGTACCGTAGGATTCTCTTTCTGTATAGGCTACATACGTTTCCCTCTCATCACAATGAACCTGAGAGAAGGAAAAGCAGGGATGCTCAAACGAAACAGGCTAATGTCTCAGAATATCTTCAGGGATTTAACTTTCAAACTCACAAATGCTTTGTAATCATGCGTTTAATCCCAACCCCTATGGCCTTACGAAAGCATACTACTGCTATGTAAATACCTTATTTGTCACAGGGGGCTCCTTGTGGTATATTTTTACTTCCATAGAATGTACCCTGGTGAAATTTATGTCTTCTTTCTTACCCTTATTCTTTTATCCTCTTCTTATAACAGTTACAACTCTTTTTATTGTTTAGTTTAATACATGTAGATGGAGTACTTTGACAATATTTACCCTCCCTTCTTGTAACATTTCTTTGAGCTATGATACTCTGTTTATAACAAAAATATTAAAACAAAGTTTATAATAAAAGTATTGTATTTAATGCTGCTTTTGGATGCATAGACAGATTATCCACAGACAGAAACTAGATTAGGCCAGTAAATATAATATAATTTATAACTTGACATGAGATCTCACAATTGCAAATGTAGGGTGTCACTGATGTATAATTTTGAAAGGTCACTGTGAAAAAAAGAGAATCCATTTGTTTGATTATGGAATTCATAATGATATAAAGAAAAGCCAAGGAGAAGGGATGTATCTCAGGGATACTTCTTTAGCTTGCATGAGAGGCTGGGTTGCAAACCCAGCTCCACAAATCAGAAACAAAAAGAAGTGAGAGTAAGCAAAAGAGTTCCTCATGCAGCAAAATGTGGTACTTGTCACGAAATTTCCACTGGGAATTGTATTTCACATATTAGTCAGCTATGACATATTAGTCAGCTACTATGGCGAAAGGGCTCCATGGAAACATATGTCTCAATTGGAAGCATACAGGCACTCCGGTGTGTGGTTTAGTGATGGTTCTCTATTGTAGCCTCAATTCAACTTTCAGGTTTGGTTCACATCTGCTCTGCCAGTCTGTACTTTCTCCCTGGCCAACAGCTAACTGAAGAAAAACACAGAACACAAACTGAAGCCTACAAGTTAATGTAAAATCCACTTTCACTTGAGATCCTCCAACATTCTAATGAACAGTACAGGGCACATTTCCAGCTTGGGGGTGAAAGAAAGATGGGGTGCTGTTCTCTCATTGAGAGATAATAGGAAGTGGGGACAATGCTAAGTAGATAATATGAACTATATAAGATTAACTTAAAACCTTTTATTAGAAGTTTAAATGACCCAAGTGACATAGAAGTTTGAACTTGTAATAAAATTATATCATGAAATTTGAAAATAATTCCATTTTGATTTTAATTAATTTGTATTTATTTATATGCATGTGAGTATAAGTAATATTCATTATGCAAAAGATGTATATGTATAATTTATTGTATTTTAAATGTACATGTATAATATATGTTTATATGTGATAATGTGTATGGCACTTATTTATTTATTTAACCATTAGTGGGATTTGAGCTCAGGGATTTGTTCTTGTTCAGTAATTACATTACCATCTTTGTTAGACAGTAGTTATGTCTACTAGCTTCAGCCTGGCTGAAGATAGATCTTGCTTTTTGCCAGGACTGCCCTCAGGGAATTATCTCCCTACATATGGGCTCCTGCATATCTGGGATCACAGATACTTGCTGATACTTCTGGCTTATTAGCTGAGATGGCACCTCAACTAATAATTTTTTGCCCCTACTTCTTTCAAACTGAAATCCTCCTAATCTCTCTATCTCTGTCTTTGTCTGTCTGTCTGTCTGTCTGTCTGTCTGTCTGTCTGTCTCCCTCTCTCTCTCCCCCTCTCTCTCTCATAGTAGCTGGGATTGCAATCATGGATTACCAGGCCTGGCCTATATGAAACATTTAAAAAGTTAAACAACTAGCATATAAAGAAAACATTGGACAACTTTGTTAAACTATCTAGCTAAATCATTATCTGTAATAGTGAAGTGTCAAAATGTTGTATAAAAATGTAATTGCTATATTATAATTCAAGGATATTTATACAAATCATTGGAACTTCTACTCCACCATTCTTTGGCAACCTCTGCTGAGATTAATTTCATGATGGTTGTTTCCACCCAAGTTAAGTAGAAGGCCTAGGATGACATGTATTACTTATACTTTTGTGCCATGGAAAAATCTACTCCCAAGGGAAGAGGAAAGTCTTATCTAGCTGTGCACTTCGGAAAAAGAATTACATATGCGGAAACAGTTTAGCTATCTTTCCAAAGGTTGCTTTAAAATCAATAAATTCAAGTGCCTTGGGGAAAATGTTTATTTCATAGGGAATGTGATATGAAAAAGTTTGAGCATGTATTTCTTTACATATACACATATATAAAATTTTCAAAGTATTGAAAAAATAAGTAAATTAAAAGGGGAATAAAACATTACAAGTCAGCTAATTTCTTTAACAACAATCACCCAAATTGTGAAAGAGGGAAATAGGAAATAAGGACAAATTCAGCAAGAATATCTTTGGTTTTTAAGCATAAGGCTTTAATATGAAACATGATAGTAAATGTTCATTAAATGAGTTAGATTTCACTAACAAGAACATAATATCGCATCTTAAAGTTCTGCTATAGATATGGGTTTTCAGGCTGCATGTATTACACCTTTAAAAGAAACTTGCATTCTTTGATGTATTTCTTCCTTTTATTCCTTCATTTTTCCTTTCTCTGTTTTTTTTTATTGTTGTGGTTTTTATTTGTTTGGTTTTTGTCCTTGGGCTTGAATTCAGGGCATAAACATTGTCTCTGTGTCCACACACATCATGTATGTGTGTGTGTGTGTGTGTGTGTGTGTGTGTGTGTGTGTGTGTGTATGTGTGTGTGTGTTGTGTGTCTGCACACAAGTCCTGGGTGTTATCCTTAGCTTCTTTTGCTCAAGATATATGGGCATGAGACAATGATGCACAGCTTACTTTTGTTTCAAACTTCCTTTTAGTTCATAAAACCAATACAAATTTTGCTTATAACATTAATTTTATAGCTTACAAATTTGTACAAATTGAAATATAAAACTTTTTTGTCTAAATATATAATTTAATATTAGTGTCCATATTTGCATAGCATAAATAAAGCAATGTGTTTTCTAAACATGTGTAACTTATGGTAAACTCTAGTTTATAGTGAGGAAACAGTGTGTAGGCTTCCACTATAGGACATGTATCTTTTCTCTAAATTAGCTGCTTTCATTCCACTGTGAAATATCAAATTTATAATTATTTTTCTCTAAATGTAGCCATTTTAAAATATTCAGTGTTAGCTATGCTTTTTTCTTCTGTATTTAAAAATATTGCTGCATGTAAATTCTTTCGTACATGGAAAAAGATACCCAAAGATCCAAAAAGAGCAAAATGAGTCATGTTTTACCCAAAAAATATTATGAATTTATTTTAAGCTTCTAAAACAGAGATGAAGTTCATGTACAAATTTTATATGGTAAGTACTTTTATTCCTGTATCTTTAATTGAATTAACTTTAAATTAACTTTCAATAATAAAATAATAACTTCTGGAAGAATATAAAACAAATATGCATACATTCAAATATACTTAAATAGCTTAATTTGCAAAATCATTTTCAGATACTCTGTTTTAGACGATTTTATAATTCATGAATATTTACTTATTGGAGAAAATCATTATCTAAAACTTTGAGTAACCTAAAATATAACATTATTGACATTCTCCAAGAATATAGGGTCATAGCAGAAGGAAAATGCGCTAATTCCCAGTGAGAACTCTCTTTCTACCTTGTGTAAATGACTCACACTGGATTCTAACTCCTGGCCCTACCTATTTCTTTTCCTTGACTCACCATCCACAACTCAACTACTGAGTCACCCCCATCTCTTGCTGAATTGTGATTCATTAATATCTTCCAGTGCATAATTGATGTTTAGCAACAGTAACCACTAATCTAACCACAGCTGAAAATACTAGGATCAATTTACTCCCCAGTACCTTGCATTATCTAATTTAAGAAAATTGTTAGTGATTGTCTAGTACCTTTTCTACTTGTTTTCAAAACTCTATTATTTAGTTCTGTCCTCAGCATATTGTGCTTGCCTCAAGTATAAATAGGCACATGTATGCATGCTCTCTCTCTCTCTCTCTCTTTCTCTCTCTCTCTCTCTCTCTCTCTCACACACACACACACACACACACACACACACACACAGAAGCCAAGTTAACTTTTCTCTGCTGCTGTGATTCTTTCTAATTCTCATAAAAATGCCACCCATATTGGGCTGGGAAGGTGGCACAGTGTACAGTGCTTGCCTTGCATGCATGAGGCCCTGGGTTCGGCTACTGAGCACCACATAAACAGAATCAGCTGGAAGTGGAGTTGTGGTTCAAGTGGTAGAGAACTAGCCTTGACCTGAATAGCTGAGGGACAGTGCCCAAGATCTGATTTCAGGCCCCACAACCGGAAAAAAAAAAGCCAACCATAAAATAAAAATAGCACTATATAAATCATAAGATTAATGTGGAGGCCTAATGATTTTTTGGGTGTGGAGTTTCTTTACATACACATCTCCACAGAATCTCAGTAGTAGTACAAAAGCATTTTGATTGTTTTGAGTTTAAAATAGCCTCAAGGCAATTCAAACATGTCAGGCGTACAAGCAGAGTAAGAAATGTGACCTGGACTTCAGGAAACTTGAGTGAAATAGGGTGTAATTCCAGTATTCGTTATTGCCCAGAAACCCATCTGCTGGAAATAAAATAACCAAAAATACCTGGAATTGAAAAAAAAATCTGGGACTTGAGACATTTACTATTAAAATAGAAAGAGTCTAGATTAAACTAGCCAAAAATCTGTTGGGAATCTTGGTGGCATCAGGTGAAAATGATCCTTGTTTCTCAGTAGAGAGAGATTTCTTCTATTGATACTTGGACTTACTCCTTCAGCTACACTCAGGTGGATCCCAGCCCCTTGTTGACCAGCCATGAATTCTCCATACTCTGCATTATTAGTACACAGATGTCTGGGTTCCAAGAGGGCACATGACAATTCATTAGCAACTCCTCAACCTCTATCTATGTCGTTCCTATTCTTGTCCAATTGAAATAAGCAAGTCTACTGGAGGGACTTACACAGGCAGGGGGTAGCTGAGAAATGACTCTGGTGGACACTAACAATCTGAAATTACTCAAATTAGAACACATTGATCTTCCTATAAACAGTGCAAGAACCACAATGGCACCTATTCCTACTTTACATGGCCACTATATTATGAACATGGACTTTAAGCTATGTAAAAATGAAATACTTTAACACCAAGCAACTGATCTTAGGCTGCATCTCTTTAACTACTTAAATCTTTTGGCAAGATGAGTTAGTACTTCATAATAATTTTGTTACAAATAAATGAATCACTTGCTTTTTTTACTTATTTGACATATTTATTAAATAACAAAAACATTTAGCAACTATAATAATAAAATATTAAACAGCTCCTTGTTTTCTGAAAAAAATTCTGCCATAGGAAAATAGAAAACAGTGTATGAAAATAACCCAATGAATCATTTTTGTAGTTAGTTTACCCTAACAAAAAATAAAATAGAAACAAATATTGATCTAAACTTGCAGTCAAAACCAATGACAAGAACATTAAAATGATTATGTTCAGAGTTTTGAATATTATGTTATTTAATGTGGTTTAAATGAAACCTTCAAGTATTAAACTTTTCCCTAGTTACTTTCTTTTAAAAAACAAGAATTTTGAGGCAGATAGGGTAGCTCAAGTGTTAGAACCTATACTTAGCAAAAGGGAAGCCCTGAGTTCAAAGCCAAGTAATTCTAGTAAAGAGACTGTACAGTTACATGAGTAAGGTAGTGAGTACATTTCCTGTTCAGCATTGTTACCTCTTCCTTTGTTTTCCCCTACAATCACTTCCCTCCCCACTTCCCCAAATCCTCCCCCCCACACCAATTTGTAAAATTTCTTTTCAACATAGTGTCTTGTAAATCTCATTGTTACAATTGCTCATCTGTTTCAGCATTTTGTTATTCCCTTCCCCTGCCCAAATTAGAAAAATGTATATACAAGACATGGGGCACTGGAAGCAAATACAGTGACAACAGGGGTTGTAACTTGGGGGAAGAACATACAAAAGAAACAAAAAATCACCATAGTACATTAAAAACAACAGCAAGAAAGATGAAACCTCTTATGTCCCTATCTTGGGGTTCATTTCACTTAGCATCATTTCATATGGTCATGTTTACATAGCTTTTGATCTTTTCTGCTTGTCTGGTAAGATTATCCTAGACGTATAGTAATTATTGCAAATAAGGGAAACCATGGGACCTATTTTTTGGGTCTGGCTTACTTAATATAATTTTTTCCCAAGTCTTTCCATTTCCTAACAAATGAGGTGGTGTCATTCTTTCAGATGGAAGCATAAAATTCATATAGATAGATAGATAAATAGATAGATAGATAGATAGATAGATAGATAGATAGATAGATATCACATTTTCTGTTCCATTCATCTATGGAGTGGCATCTGGGTTAGTTCCCCATATCTTGGCTATGTTGAATAATTCTGCAATAAACATAGTTGTGCTGGTAGCTTTACTATGGTCTTGTTTGTGATAGCTTGGGTAAATGCCACACAGTGGGATTTTGGGGTCATAGAGGAGCTTTTTTTATTGTGAAAATACTGTACAGAGGTGTTACAATTACATGGGCAAGATAATGAGTACATTTCTTATCAAGCATTGTAGCCTCCTCCTTTGTTTCCCCTTGCCATCTCTTCCCAGCCTCCTCCCAACCCCCACCCAGTCCTCCTCCCCCCCAAAGTTGTAAAGTTCATTTTCTACATAACAACTTGTACATCTCATTGTTGCCATGGGTCCACCTGTATCCCTATTTAAACGATTTGTTTTTTTTTCCTTCCCCTCCACAAATTTTACCAACATCAAATACAGTGAAAGCAGGGGTTATACCGTGGGGGAGGGACATACAAAGCAACAAAGAAATCATCTTATAAATGTGTTAGAAACAATTGCATGAAAGAAAAAAAAAACATTTGAATACATATCTTAGGGTTCATTTCCCTAACATCAAATCTGACCTTTTCTGCTTGACTCAGACATATACTAGTTATTGCAAATAAGGGAAACCATGGGACCTATGTTTCTTTGGGCCTGGATTACTTCACTTAATATAATTTTTTTCCAAGTCTTTCCATTTCCTAACAATCGAGCAATGTCATTCTTTCTGATGGAGGCATAGAATTCCATTGTGTATATATACCACATTTTCTTGATCCATAGAGGAGCTTTATGTATAGTTATTTGAGGAAACTTCATACAGCTTCCCAACGTGGTTGAACAAGTTTACACTCCCATCAACAATGCAGTAGGGTTCCATTTTAAAGCCAAGTATTTCTAATTAAATAAATAAACAAATATGCAAATATTTTATTTTGACTTATTAGGTGTATCTATATAATTGACAGGTAATAGTTCTAATCTAGAAACATGAAGAAATATGCATGTAGGCCAAAGTAAATGGGAACCATTGTAATGGCAGCAGGAGGCCAAAATAGTTGTGACAGGGAATACATTATACAAAAAACTGGTGCCCCATTCTAAGAACTTTCTTTTCAGGTTGAGAGAAATGAGGAGACAATCCAGGGTTCTGATGTGGTCTTTGAAGAGGCTGCTGTGTTTCATAAGTAGAAGAGGTATAGTATTTCTTAAACAGATTAGAAAACAAAAACAGAAAGATCAGACTCTAATGATCTCAGTTTTTGGCAAGGTTACCAAATACCTCCTTGCTCCTAAACCGCATAAACTTTTCCAGTCCTTATGTCATCAACATGTCTAGAAGATGACATTGCAGAGAAATTTTGTTGTTGTTATCGTTTTGTTTTACATTTTATTTTTGATTACAGTTCTGGGCTTGAACTCAGGGCCTAGGCACTGTTCCTTAGATTTTTTACTCAAGATGGGCACTCAGGATCTACATTCAGCTTTTTGTGGTTAATTGGAGACAAGATGCTTATGGACATTCCTGCCAGGACTGGCTTCAAACATCAATCTCATATTTCAGCCTCCTGAATATCTAGCATTATAAGCATGAAACACCTGTGCTAAGCCTTTCTAATGTTCTTCTTACATTCTCAACTTTTCTCCTCTGTCCTGTTTATTAATCCACTTTTCTCTAAATATTAATATTACTAAGAATGTTGTTCCACACAATCCATACTCTAGCTTAAAAGAGTAGTTAATTGACTGAAAGCAATGGCATTTTTTTGGAATTCATTTGACATGATTCACTTACCTGTAACTACTGTGGGTGTCTTGAAATAGATTAATTACCTCTTAAGTTTTTTCAGAATGGGAAAACAGAGGTATATGCACCACACTGGTGCCAGGAAGACCATATGATGTATCATTTTTAGGACTGCACTAAATATACTTAGCCCAGAACCTGGAATATAGTAAATGCCTAAAGATGACATTATTTTACTTATTCTGTGCAATACACACTATTCTTCAGTCTTTAGTTTTCAACAAGAACTGATGATTCCTAAGTCTTTACCTTATTTCTATAGCATCAGGCACACTTACACAACTTTCTATCTGACATTTCCAGCTCCATTTTTCATAAACACTTTATACACAACATGTGTAAATGAGAGCTCATCCTTTTCCTAACATCCCTCGACTAGTTCTTACAACTTTGTTCTCACACATATTAAATGGGACAAACATTCCTCAAGACCCCTAAGACATAAACTTGAGCACCATTTTTGATATTTGTTTCTATGTTGTAAAATAACTATGCCATAAAAGGAAACCAATGGTCAATTTTAGTTCATAAATACCATTTTGATTCCTCCACATTTTGCTTTCCCTATAAGCAATGTCCTCAGTGCAATACATATAAACTTCTTTTCTCTGGGTTGCTCAAAGCCATATCCTAAGTTTTCTCCCAGGATTTGGACTTCCCTCCAATCTATTCAATATCCTGAAACCATACCTTGAATGCAAATATCATTGTAGGGTTCTCCTACTTGCATTTTAGTGGACAATCTTCATTAATTTGCTGCTAGCAAAAAGTCTTCTTTAACAAGGCCAAGCAATCCTCACCTTATGCTTGCATACCATTTCCAAATTCACCCATACCACACGTTCTTGTCAGGCCAAACTATTTTAAAATGTTAATCAGGAAATTCCTTTTGCCAAGAATATTTTCCCAGGCCTATTATTTGCACTTGGAAAGATTTCTCTAATTTCTTTGATGTTTATTTTTGGCACATTCCACAAATTTTAAGAGTACCTTGAGTCTACCCTGAGTTTCTATCCACAGTAAATTAAGTTATTTTAAATTTTTGTTTAGAATTTAAATTTTGTGAATTTTAGCACAGAACAGTCTTATTCGGTCTTGATTTCCAACCCCTGGTACATTTTTGGAACAAAATGATACTCAAAGTTCAAATGTTTCTTGTGATTTCTGTGTACTATTATGAAACTCACAATACAGAGATAGGTAATCATAATAGTAATTAGCTGAATTCCATATAATCTGTGCTTAATTTGTTTTCTTAATTATAACACTGCCAATTAAATAAAAATCTGTTATGTTTTGCAACCTTTGAGGTCAGAATTTTATAAAAAGAAAGATTTTTTTTCAATTTTAGAAGAACTTTCTGTCAAGTAAAACAATAGAACTAATAGGGAAAGAACAATCAGTTCTTTGACATATAATAATTGGATTATTGAACCATTAGAAAAAAGGGACCAGTATACTACATTTTTTAGTTTCTTAATTTTCATATTTTTCTCCATATTTCTTTTTGTGGTCATCAGTTATGACATACAATAGTTTATTATTTCTTTCATCTCTTTTTGTCATTATAACAGCCTGTTAGCTCTTCTAGGAAACACTACTATTGATATAGTATATGTTAGATAGTAAGGCATGGTTATGGTAGTGTTTTACCCAAACTGAAAGAATTCTAAGATTCTATAGAACATGCCCTGTGGAAATATGGCCATTCACTTTTGATCATGTTTCCAGTACTTTTACAATATTGAGCCTTTTTTTGGGGGGGGAGTCTGGTCGTGGGGTCTGAACTCTGGGCCTGGGTGCTATTCCTCAGCTCTTTAGCTCAAGGCTAGCACTCTACAATTTGAACCACAGCACCACTTGAGGAATCGAACCCAGGGCCTCATGCATGCAAGGCAAGCGCTCTACCACTGAGCCACCTTCCCAGCCCACAATATTGAGCTTTTTAAAGTCTTTTATCCCACATAATCTTTTCCCAGACACCAGTGTCTCACACCTAAAATCCTACTCAGGAGACTGAGGTCAAAGGATTAAAGTTCAGAGCCAGTTAGGGAAGAAAAAAATGTTTGTGAGATTCCATTTACAATTAGCCAGAACAAATAAATGAATAAATACACAAACAAACAAACTAGCTGAAAATGTGGCTCAAGTGGTAGATCACCAACTTACTTAAAAAGCCATTACTTAAACTAAAAAGGTCTAATCTGTTTCTAATATGCCCTATATATTGACTTAGATTGTTCGGGTAGAATGTCTATTCAATTAGGATGAATACAGGAGAGGATACAAGACAAATTCACCAATTGGAAAACTAAAACTTGCCTGATTAGGGTTTAGAATGGGTGGGCTTTTCTAACTTAACTCTTTCGATACTTGGATGACTACCATATGAAAATCCATTGGCCTCTTTCTTCCATTTTTATAATCTTTTGTCATTCCTGGTTAGTAACTTTACAACATATTCACCTCTACCCAGAAATCCTTGAGCAATCCTAGGTCTCTCCTCTTTCATCTTTTTTGCCTACTTAGGTTCTAGCTACAAACATTTTCTTCTTTGTATCTCTTCTTTACTTTATCTTCCTTGCAGTGTTTTAGGTGGACTAGCCACCATTTCCTCTTTATCTGACGTATATATTCCCTCTTTTTAAGCTCCATCAGTTTAAAAAAAAATCAACTCCATGGGGAGTGGGAAAACTGCATTCCCTTAATTAAAATGGCAAATGAGCTTTTAAAACATAGCCTGACCCTGACAGTTGTCTGTTTCTAGTACCATATCATCATTACCATTCCCTCTGTCCTCCATTTTTTGGGCTCAGTACACATCGTGCCAGACTCATAATATTACAGATTAGTATATTTTGGATCTTTTCATTTGTCTGAAATAGCCTTCGCTAAATATTACAGTGAAAATTACCTATGCTCAGCAAAATTTTTGTCCTTTTGTTAAGCCATTCCTGATGTCTGTGAGGACTCCCTTACTAACTTGACAGTAATATACAGCAGCTTGTTTAGGTCAGGATATTAATACATGCTTAAGTTTTGAGTTAAAATGGCATTAGTGTCCTATCTATGCTAGTATTTAACAGTTGTTATATCTTGTTAACCTCTTAGTGTTTCCATTACACTTGTAAATTGGGGGTCAGATGAAAAACATCAAAGAGGACTGTTTTGAAGAGTACATGAAAATTAAGTTTGGAATTGTTCCTGGTAGAGTGTAATGGTATTGGGCATATAATTTATTTGTTTTAATCTTTGCTGTTTTCTCCTAAATTTTTGAACATTGTATTTTTTTATAATTATCTTTGTGTAAGGCTTTATTCCACAGTAGAAATTCAGATATATATTACAAACTCATCATTTAGGAAATATAGGCACTATATTTGGACATAGAAAAATATGTTACAGAGTATTAAATAAAAGCTCAGGGGTCCCAGTGGTCTTTTGAGCAGCCATTGTTTAATGTAGGCCTTAAATAGTGTAACTATGGCAAGGAAATCTAAAGAAAGAAGTTACCATGACAAGATGTTATCTCCCTTTTTGTATTAGCATGAGAATATTGTCAATAACAAGTTCAAAAGAAAGAAGTGGGGATCAAATGCGTAGAAGTTGCCACTATGAAGAATAAAGAAATTATAAAAGAAACAAATAAACATGAGGCATAAAACACAAAGGATTTATAAATGTAAGCACTTACAGAAAGAAGAATAAGTAGAACACTAAATAAAATGCATCAGAAGGCATCAAGGAATTGAAACTCTATCACATTGCAGAAGCTAAGCCAGGATGACTGAGGGAGAACTAACAATTACCATGAAAACTGAGTCTCTCCAGAACAGGATCTAGCAGGGTCAGGTGAATTGGAGAACATACTAGCAGCTGGTAGGCTACAATCATTCAGGGCCTGACTTTATCATCTGGTTCTGCCTTCTTTAGATAATTTACTTCTTTTATGACTCAGTTACTTAACAGTTTTAGTTACCATCACCCAAGTTTCCTATGAGAATTAAGGTGAATACCCTGTGAAGCTCTTAGCAAAGGCACTGAGGTAATATTAGACTTGCATGATCCAGAGCATTCCCATCAGAAAGATACTTCTACAGGGACATAATCTTCAACTCTCTACTGCTCCATATGTTGTCCATCAAACACATATAAAAGCATAAGATAAGAGGCCAATTTCTCCTTCAAATAACATTGAATGTTAATGAGGGTGCTCTGTGTTGGGAATTTAAGTTTCTTTGTTGAAAACTTTTTCAATTTCAGATCTTGACTGTTTCTTTTGAAAGAAATGAAGAAGTTGTACGTCATACCTTTCTGTTCTGTGCCCCGGTGATTTCAATTCACTCCAGTGTAGTCCATCCATTCTGCTCTGCAACAGTAGAGAACTTAGTAACAATGAACAGTCTAAACAAAGCATTAAGTATCTGTTGTGCTCATGCTGCAAAGATTTGCTTATTTACCTTTGTTATGTGGGATTCGCACCTAACTTTAACGTGGAGATCAGTTTCTTTAGGTTGGACCTGAATTCAAGTATGTCTTTCAGAATAGATTTTTGCAGATGACCTCCAATGGAACCCTTTTTGTGAGGACACGGTGATCAAACCCTTCCTCATTCTCCTCAGTTAATGTGACTCACTCACATTTCCTCGAGGTGAATTTTTCCTCCATTATTACTATGATACTTTTCGGGTGATATTAGCATTCACCTCAATTATTGTGATCACGCTTTCACTGGAGGAGAAATGGGAAACGCATTTTCCCACTTACAAGGCAGTGGGACCGCCACTGACCCCAGGAAACTATGAGTCTAGGTCTCTCTAATGTGACAAAAGACAGCCGTATTTACCTGCTGTCATCATATTCTGTCTCATAAGCCTTTGTCCTCCCATGTGGCTGAAGCTGCCTGAGTACCTGCCATCACAGCTAATGTCTCAAACACTTATCACCAAGAGCAAAGGGACCTAAGTTTTGCTTACATTGCTTCTGGGTGCAAGAAACTGTGCCAGAACCACATGGAAAGGGAATGAATGGTTTCTGTCTTCACCACCCCCACCCACTTCCTCTCAGTTTCCCACTTTCTTAGACACTAAAGGCAAATTATCTTTAAGGAAGTTCAGGAAATGTAGTTTACCAATTTTCAGTCCATCTAGATACAGAGAACATGAAAGAGCAGAAATCCATTAAAGAGAACAAACATGAAGGTTATTTTGCTCGAAAACACCTGAGAATAGACTTTTTTTTTGTCGGTAATGGGGCTTGAACTCTGAACTCTGGGCTTGGATACTGTCCTTGCGCTCTTCAGCTCAAGATGAGCGCTCTACCACTTGAGCTACAGCGCCACTTCCGGTTTTCTAGTGCTTTATTGGAGATAAGAATCTCACGGACTTTCCTGTCCCAGCTGGCTTTGAACCGTGATCCTCAGATCTCAGCCTCCTGAGTAGCTAGGATTACAGGCGTGAGCCATTGGCGACCAGCTAATAGACTGACTTATGTTTAAATACTTCGGTCTTTTAAATGAAAGGACTTACCCAAATTATTTTATTGTTCTTATTTTCCTAAGCAATTAAACTAGAGGAATCTGTTATAATTATTGCAGCAGAAAATATCCTTTCATCTTATGAATATAGTTTTTTCTATTTTATAGCTGCAATTATAAATTATGGCCAGAATTACAGGCATGAGCCACTAGCACCTGTCCATAGAAGGTCAGTTTGAGCCACATTAGTCTGTGTACATATCTGAATTTCATCATGACTGAAAGTGCCATTGAGTTCTTCAGCTAAGATCACATTTCATTGGACAAACTGTACATCATGAAGATCAAATATGTCTTGATTTTAAAAAATTATTTCCTAACCCCGTATCCTTGGAAACTGCTCAAGACCATGTTTTTTTTTTTTTCCTGTTGTTTGGGCTATATAACAGGTACAGAAATGTTGTCATATGAATTTCCCATAAATAAGCAAATGCAGGGAAGAAGGCGAGAGAGAGAGGGAGAGAGAAAGAGAGAGGGAGAGAGGGAGAGAGAGAGAGAGAGGGAGAGAGGGAGGGAGGGAGGGAGAGAGAGAGAGAGAGAGAGAGAGAGAGAGAGAGAGAGAGAGAGAGAGAGAGAGAGATCACACTGAGACGAACATGAAATAAGATATATTACACCAAGATGTTGCTTGGTGTAATTCTTTAGACTTTGCCTTTGAGAATTCCATTTGACAGAGAAATTAAGTCATCGTTTACTCAAGAATGATCCAAAGACAAATGAATACTGCATCTCTGAAAATTCCGGTTGATGTAGAAAAGGTTGATGGAATAAATGAATCACCTCCCTAACATCTTTTTGCCACCTCAGCATAGATCATTAACCTAATGGATTATGTTTTGTAGTTGATGCGTTTTTTGTCTGTATACTAAAATGACATATGGAACCTTCCTACTTTAATGGTCACTTAACCTTCACAGTGTGAAAGGCTTAAGTGAATTTAAACATTTGTATTAAAATTCATACAATCTATCTCAGACACTCAGCAGCTAGCAGCTGCAATTCAATTATTTTAACAACAACAACCATTGTAGACTGCATGGTGATGTTAGAGGCGTTTTTGTCTGAAACTTGAAGGCATTGTAGGTTTGGAGGCTTCTAGAATTAGAAAACTTTTTAAAAATGTGTTTTATTGTGAAAATATCATTCAGAGGAGTTACAATTACATGAGCAAGGTAATGAGTACATTTCTTATCAAGCATTGTTGCCTCCTCCTTTATTTTTCCCCTACTATTCCTGCCCTCCCATTTCCACGACTACACTCCCCCCACCATCTAAATTGTAAAGTTCGATGTTCAAGAGTGTCTTGTACATCTCATTGTTGCAATTGGTCCACCTGCATCCCTATTCAGGGTATTGTCTATGTTTTCTCAGTCATTCTCATTTCAGCTTCTAATTATTCCAATCATAGAAAGAAGGTACAATGAGTGGATTTATTTCAATATATAACAATATATAAAAGACCTATTGCATTCTTTCTCAAAAGTAGTATTCATGCTTTTAAATATAGTGACCCATGTAATTATAATCCCTCTGTATATCACCTCTATAATAGTAATAAAGTAAATTAATAATAAAAGAAGATATAGTGAAAACATAATAAATGAACTTACTATGAACATTTTACGTTATTAAAATATCTTAGAGAAAAGGAGCTATTGATATTAGTTTTCACACACACACTCACACACACACATGCCTCAAAACATTTATTGGTCACTTAGTCATGTCAAACATTTTTCTGGGTTTAGAGGGTAGAAAGAAAAGTATGAAAGCCAGGTGCTGGTGACTCCTACCTGCAATTTAGGCTAATCAGGTGCTGAGATCTGAGAGTCAACTTTGGAAACCTGTCCAGGCAAATGAATGGAACAATGATCTTCAACTAACCAGCAAAAGCAAAAATGGAGTAGATGCGTGGTTCAAGTGGCAAAGAACCACCTATGAGTGAAAAAGCCAGGCAAGAACTGGAGATCCAGGTCTTGATGCCCTAGTACCAATACATATGTACATAAATAAATAAATAAATAAATAAATAAATAAATAAATAAATAAATAAGTAAATAAGTAAATAAATAAATAAGAACAGCCCTATCACCTTTCATAGCTTATAAATGAATAAAATATGTGTATCAATAATTATGTAACTGATAACTTCAGTGATAGGACTAAATATTGGGAGAGAATAGTTCTATATATGACAAACATTGTTCTGAATGAATCTAAGAGGGAGTTGGTATTAAATCATAAATGGTGAGAATGGAAAGCAGTGAGCACTCTGAGACAGTGACCTGTAGGTAGACACTTGAAAGTGCTAGATGTCATCTGAGAACATTTTACAGATGACATTAGTGGGCTGTTTATGACACAGTGATATGATTGTCTGGCTTCTAATTCTCTATCTAAATACCAGCCAATGGTAGAGAGTATAAATTGCTCTTAGTCTGGCCTACCTTCCTTCCTGAGCAAACAGTTTTATGGAGGATGTTACTGTCAAATGCAACCAAGAGAGTCTCAGTCATTCCAAAAGCAAAGAAATGAGTAGGATGGTTGTGGGTATAAGTTGTACAGAAGAACCCCAAAATCAAGCTATGTAGATAACAGCTTATGTAGTACCAACCAATCCCCAAGGGGTTTTGCAACTCCCAAGTCAGAATGTCCACTGAGGAAGCTCCACAGGACATGACTCCCCTGCAAGGCACAAACTTTTCTTGCCAGTGCTATGTCTGCACTCTGCCAAAGGCATGCTCGCTGACCAGTCTCTCAAAGACCAAGGAAACAGGACACTGGCAGCCCAGAGCCAACAAGTAGCAGTTCCAGATTCATGATCTGGGTTGACAAACCCAATTCTGTCAATAGAAGGCTTCAGTCAGACTTGTTAATGGATGCTGAAGTTCAGTTTTAGTCAGCATTTCTACAGCATTCTTCATGAACCAAACGTCTGTGTGACTGGGCCAGAAATTTGTCTTCTTATCTTAAAAAGGCTATTAATTTCTCCCTAATGGCAAGGTTTTAATATGGAAAAATAGGAAAATGGAGCTCAGAAAAGTAAGGTTAATTTTTCCAATCAATTTCTCATTTGTTTTAGTACTCCTCTTCCAAAGAAAATGAAACCATTAATCTAGTAGAGATGTATATTTTTAAAAGTTTTCTTTTTTGAATTATTCATTGTTTATTATTTAAAAAATGAAAAGAAAAATATTACATATGAGTTTTCACTAAGGATACCAAATTTCATAATATTTGTAAAATGTATTAATAATTATTACTGCAATTATACTTAATAAGAATAGCATCCCATTTCAAATTAAACAGAATAACTGTACAAGGAAAATATATAAAGCATAAAAATTACATAATCTTGTGTATATTAATTTTCAGGTAATCATCATGTGATAAATATTGCCACAATCTTTTTTTTTAATTTTATTGAAGACTCTAGCCTACATATTTCCTATAATTTGTCTATCTATATCTATCTACTTCTATACCTCTAGATAGATTTAGTTACAGAGGGATATAGATATATAAATATGGATAGAGAGAGAGATGAGATGGAGTATTATATTTTATATGTATTTTACATTTTTATTGTAAAAATATTGAACAGAGGGTTTACAGATACATGAGTAAGGTAATAAGTACATTTCCTATTAAGCATTGATGTCTTTTCCTTTGTTTTCCCCCTACCATCCCTTTCTTCTCCACTTCCCCAACTCCTTCCCCACCCCATTACACCCCTCCCCCTCTGCCAAAGTTGTAAAGTTCCTTTTTGTCTTGCACATCTCATTGTTACAATGGGTCAACCTTTATCCCCATTTAAATATTTTGTTATTTCCCTTCCCTTCCCCAAATTAGAAAAATGTATATACAAGATACAGGACACCAAAATCAAATACAGTAAAACAGGGGTTATATTGTGGGGGAGGAACATACCAAAGGAACAATAAAAATTACATAGTACATTATAAACACATTATAAACAATAGAAAGAAAGAAAGAAAAACATTTGTGTCCGTATCTTGGGGTTCATTTTGCTTAACATCATCTTATATGGTTATATGTACATAGCTTTTGAACTTTTCTGCTTTTCTTAAACATACTAATTATTGCAAATAAGGGAAACCATGGGAACTATGTTTCTTTGGGACAGAGTTAGAGTATTATTCTTAATTCCTCATTTGAAATAAGTCTTCACCCTTTATAATCTCTGAGATGATTAATCTGGGAAGATCTAAATTCACCGTACCATTCTGAAGTGCATATATTGTATGTTATTCTTATTTTTCTGTTACAGTAATTTGATTTTTGTGTTCTCCTTTCCTATTCTAGATTAAATCATTTTACATTTATTCAGGTATCACCACATATACCATTTGATTTAATCTTTATGAGATTCCTGTGATGTAGATACTATTATCTCCATTACATATGTTAAAATGGAGAAACAGAGATTTGTGGTAATGGGTCAAGGAAGTTAACCAATAGTTCTGAAACTATAGACCCTTTCTCAAGCAACAAGCTTTAAATGATCAATTGCGTTAAAGAAAACTTGAAAATACAAGAACAGATTGTGCCTTCTTAAGTATAATGTAGTAAAAGAAAGGATATCATGCTTATGCTAAAATGCATTCCTATGTGATCCAAATACAGTGACATTATTAACCATCAATTTGCATAAATTACTCATGCAGAATATGCTTTATGGTGATTTTTCTTCAACATGTATTCTGCCACTTCCTTTGGAATTAGGTCACAAGCAGAATTAAACTGTAATCTCAAAATAAGACATAGAAACTTCTAAAATTTATTCCCAGATCAAAATATTTTCTGGGAAATCTCAACAAATCCATGGCATGGTTCTATAAGGAAAGATCCCATTAAGCAACTGCAAAATTCTCATGGTTGATTTTTTTCCTTTATATCTGCAGAGAACATAATCTTCAGTTCTTTTTACCTGTTCTACTTTATGGGTTTCTAAAATATATAATGCATAACTGTACTTATCTCTATTGTTTCCGATGAATGGATTCATTCTAGTTCGTTTATTTTTAATTTGTGTTCCTGGAAGAAATAAGATTCAGAAAAATGAAAAATATTTTATAGGACATTTAAACTGAATGAATGTTATTGCTACTGATTAGGGAAGATTAATGATACAAAAATCTGCTTAATTCTATACCCAACGCACCTGCTTCATTTGAAGGAGGAATACATCCTCTGGAAGGAGAATCCACTTGTCAAATAGTGTCACCTTGGTTATTACAGTGTGCAGCTGCCTGTTTTAGATTTATTTTGATGTCTGGTTACAGTGTTATGTATGGCATTAGATTATCAGGCTCATAATTGTGTTTATCAAGGCCTACTAAGAAATATTTATGATAATCCAAGCTATTTGGGGAAGTAAAATGAGAGTCTCCCTGTTGTAGGACAGCTCAGGCAGAAGTTAATAAGATTCCAACTTCCTAACAAGATGGAGGAGGCAGCATGTCTGTGATTCCAGCCTGAAGACATGTTTAGGAAGACTGAGGGCTCAGGTTAGTCTGGCAAATGACAAGAACCTCTTTGGAAAATAACTGTAGCTTCCCTCAAGTGGTATGGCGCTTGGCTAGAAAGTGCAAGCCCTGAGAGCAAACTCAGCATAGTTAGTTAATACTATTACTACTACTACTACTACTACTAAATAACACACAAAAGAAGAATAGACAATATAAGAGCAGAAAAATTTGCATCTCTTTGACAGTTTGACAATAGGTTTTGGAATTTTTTTCTTGTTTTTTAATTTAAATTTATTGTTAGAGTGATGTAATGTACCAAAGGGTTACAGTTACATAAGTCAGGTAATGAGTACATTACTTCTTGAACAGTGCTTTGTTTAAAATTTCTCCCTCTTTCTTTTTACTTTTATTGTGTGTGTGTGTTTGTGTGTGTGTGTGTGTGTATTTGTGTGTGTGTATTCCTTTATGGGGGTTTGAACTCAGAGTGTGGGTGCTGTTTCTAAGTTTCTTCTTCTCAAGGCCAGCACTCTATCATTTGAGCCACATAGCCCTTTCCTGCTTTTTCTGAGTAGTTTATTGGAGATAAGAGTTGTGTGGACTTTCATGCTCAGGCTGGACTTAAATTGTGATCCTCATATTTCAGCCTTGTGAATAACTAGAATTAGAGACAGGCATGAGCCACCAGCACCCAGCATTTGGAAGCTTTTGATAATTATTGTGTAGGACAAAATCTTCCATTCTCCTAGTACTCATTAGAATAACTAAAGAAATGTGCACATGTATATACAAAGATACATGTATGTAGACATTTACGTAAAGTATTGAAAATTTCTGTGACTTTTAATAATTCTATTATTAATATTCAATGCAAAGAATGACAGAAATCAGAATATTTAGTATCAGGGTTTATATCTTTATTTTGAATCTACTAATTTTTTTGGTATTTTATTGTTGACCATTATTATTGGGACAAATCAATCTTTTTAGGAGACATAAACAATATTTAATAATAATGTGAACCTATCTTGGGGCTATTATGTAGACAGAATGAGAAAAGTATTGAATAAAGTGAAGATAAAGTAGTACCTGATATCAAATGGATATATTAAGTATATATAGTTAGCCATGTAGAATATTAATACCAAAATGCAGGCTTTATATTCAACTTTAATACTAAATGTTTTATGTGTAATGAGGGATTGTAGAGAAACAGAAACAGATTACCAAACTCACTGACTATTTCCATTAGAGATGTATAATTAAGCAGTTTATATTTTAAGGCAAATATCTTCTGTGTCTGTGCTGCTTTAAATATGCATATTATTGTCTACTGAACAATTTAAAATGTCCTATGACACTGGTGATTATATGTTTTATGGATTACTAATAGCTCTATTTGCTCTCATCTTCCTCACGGTGAATACTGTAGTAATATTTTTTTTTATAGAACATACCTTATTATGTCTTAAACTTTTTACTTCTTCCTGAATTGATCTTCTTGTCTCATATCCCATATGACTTACTGGCAATGTCATGTAAGAAGAACTTACTCTGTGAACATTTATCCACATTGTAGCTCTGAATTTGTTCAGATTAAGTTCATTTCACCAGACATCCTGAACTGAAAAGGTCTAGTGACTATTTTTCTTTATGTTCACTGGCAACACAGATGCTGATCACGTGGGACATGATACAATTCCTTTTTGTTTTCTTTATGTTCTGTCCAATTCATAAAATTCTGACTGAAGTTTTTACAACATACCAGAGTTAAGATAGCTCTCTGTTCCTGGAAGAATGTGTATATCAATTGATATACACACATATACATATATATATATATATATATATATCACTTTTATCCAGATAGACTATATATTCTGGAGGTTGATATAAGTAATCACTTGTTGTTTATGTTAATGTTAAGAATCTGACATAGGTATTAACATTTATCTGATTAATTTTCAGTCTCACTATAAGATTTTATTCAAAATATTTGTCATCTTTAACATCAAATATAAGAATCTATCTTCTATTAGAATAGTGACCCAGAACTTGAGTAATCAGTTGAAGAAGATATTAATGAATAAAAATAATTTAAATTCTGAGAAAGGAGAAATAACTAGCATTATGTGTTAAAATCTCTTGTCAAACCATAGATAATTTTGAAAAGTTTGTGGAAATACATTGTGAATTTTGCAAGCATTTTTAATCAATGCTATAATTATTCTGATAAATTTTATAGTATGGTGATCATTACTGTAACTTATTTTTATCTCATCATCTTAGATAGATAATATAGAGCATTAAAATATTCTCTAAAAAAGGAAATTTCTTAATATTTCTAGGAGCAGAGATATTTCTGTTCACCAGTACTCAACATTGGAGAATAAAACTTTTCCTTCCTTCCTTCCTTCCTTCCTTCCTTCCTTCCTTCCTTCCTTCCTTCCTTCCTTCCTTCCTTCCTTCCTTCCTCTCTCTCTTGCTTGCTTCCTTGCGCTCTCTCTCTCTCTCTCTCTCTCTCTCTCTCTCTCTCTCTCTCTCTCTCTCTCTCTCTCTCTCTCTCTCTCTCTCTCCCTCCCTCACTCTTTCCCTACCCAGGGTTGACACATGTGTTTTCCCCATTTCTATGAACATTCAAGGAATATTATAAATCTTTAAACGCTGTGTGTGACAATCTATCTGACTTATTGCAGCATGAGCAGACTTGGTTGTACTAAGTCAATTGGCAGAATGGTTTCATCAGTAACCGTTCCAAAGCAGCAATGGAGATTAGTCCCATTTCCAGCATGTGGAATTACAGTTTTCTAAAGAGAGAAACGTGGTGTGCAACTCCTGGTTTCATTTGCATTCCTAATGCTATGATTTAGAACACTTCATCTTCTATGTGCCAATATTTTTTATTTTTTTCAGTTGATAGGAGTGTGACAAAGTTTTATTTTTATTTTGGGGTTTCAAGTTGTTTTGTTCTGAAAATTTGAACTCATTTTTTTGCTTGGTTACATTTTTAAGTTCTATTTAAGAATTCTCTCCATTGACATTAATAGCTCTTCAGCATATACTAAATACTTATTATAAATTTAAGTTGACAATACATTTTATTTTCCTGTTTTTATCTGCTCATTTAAGATTCAATATTATATTCAACTAGTGAGTCACATTTCCACATGAACCACCCTTCCTCTTCTTGATGACTTCAAGTTCATGTATTATCGAGTGATGCATATACATCTCTGTGTTAGCTCTTAATATTTTTTCCCATTTTGTATATTTTTCGTTTTTGCACCAGTTTTTTTTAATCAGTCTGAGTAGGTTATACTATGCTACAGTATTAAACAACTAGAAGATACCAGTGGTTTAGAACAGCAGAAATTTTTTTGTCATGCATTTGATGAGTCCATTGCAAATCTTACTTAGGATGACTGACTTCTGAAGAAATCTGCAATTCATGCATTCTTGTTCATGGGTCAGAGGAAAGAGTAGGCTAGAGGAATCTTGCTGGTAATTAAATAAATGCTGCAATCTAGAAATTATACATGTAACTTTGCCTTGTGATTAATTATCCAAACCAGGGCCAAGAAAGTGATATTCTTCCATGCAATCAAAATGTAGAAATGCAGAAAATATCCAGACAGTAGCAGTATTGATTGTTGTAACTTACTAATCATGTCTGAATTGCTATTCTTTAGTTTTCCTGATTCAGGCTGATTCAGGTATTTGAGCACCATTTTAAACCATATTCATTTTATAACATATTTTATTGTAAAGATCCTGTATAGAGGTGTTACGGTTACATAAATAAGGTAATGAGTACTTTTCTTGTTGAGGATTGTTATCCCTTCCTTTGTTAAAATTAACATTTAAAAATACAAATGGAGTTTAATGGGATTATTTGAAATTTATGGATTCATTTAGGTGAATTCATTCAATGAACATACTGCTTTTGAGACTGAGCATTATGTAGGATAATAGCTATATTTCTTTTTTATGGCTGCATATAATTTTTGTATCAAAAATTGCATTGTACAGAAGAATAAATGCTCAAAGGATTTTTCAGCTTTTATCTCTTAGTATTATTATTTGAAGCTACATTCCTCTATGCTTTTGATTGTCTGAATTTTAAGTGCATGGATTTCTTTTTTTAAATTTAATTTTATTTTATTTGTGAACATACTGTACAGAGGAGTTACAATTACATGGCCAGGATAATGCGTACATTTCTTACCAAGCATAAGTGCATGGATTTCTGTTAGTAATGAAATCAAGAATAACATTGGTTCAGAACTAGCTTAATCAAGCAAATGTACATTATTTTCCTTTTCATTCTCTTGGAAGGGATCATGATTCACTAATTTTAAGTCAACATTAAAAAAATATTTTGTACTTAGATTTGACCTGAAGGCTTCGTATTTATCTAGTTGGCTTGCTTATGGCAGGTGCTTTACCACCTGAGCCAAATCTCCATCCTTGATTTTTAAACTATTTTTGTCAGTCATAGGGCTTAACTCTGGGCTGGGGCACTGTCCCTCAGCTCTTCAGCTCAAGGCTAGCACTATATCACTTGAGCCACAGCTCCACTTCGGGCTTTTTCTGCTTATGTGGTGCTGAGGAATGGAACCCAGGGCCTCATGCATGCAAGGAAAGAACTCTGCCACTGAGCCACCTTCCCAGCCAATCCATTCTTGATTTTTTATTGGTTATTCTGGAGATACATTCTGTGGAACACTTCTACCTGGGCTGACTTTCATACCTCCAGATATCAGTCTCCTAATATACATATTTAAATCATTTACTGGATACAAACTTACCAACTAGAGTCCATTTTTACATAGATATTTAAGACCTTTTGCAATATAATTTTCTCCTTTTTTTCATCTAGTCTAGTCATCTCCCACACTCTATACTGCTTTTTTTCTCTTTTCCTCCTTTAGCATATGTCTGGATGGTAATTTTCCTGTTAAAATATTTGCCATACAATATTTTATCTGGTTGTTTTCATATTTTTATTCTCATATATTCATATTCCTAATGACTGCCTTATGCAATGTTATTTTCTTCATTTATCCAATACTTATTCCAGTGTCTGAAAGGTTTTTATTGCATAATGATATACAGAATCCTCCTTTGACTCTTCCTTCTATCCTTCATCACTTACATTAATTATATATTTTTTCTAAATTACATGTTTTTAATATATTTTTGCTCATTCAGTACTATCATAAAACAAGGTTGTTTAGGTTGTTTATCCATTAAAAATAACATTTTAGGGTTCTTAAATAACTTATTAGGTCCACATCTTTGTAAGTTGCTCTCCAAACTTTGTCATATTTATAATTTGACTTCTAACTCTCTTTGCCTACAATTCTACTTAATCTTTTTTTGTTTCCAATAATTAGCTCATTTTCCCTATTTGCCATGATTTGTGTCATGGCATGAGCAGCATTTTATTATGTTTTCTCCATAGTATTTTCTCTATGTGCAATTCGATCCTGTGCTTCCCAAATGCATACAATTATTTTTTACCTTTGTTTCTATGTTCAGCAGCCTTTTAGCCATCTGGGTCCTTCTCATATCTACCAATTCCCAATCTTAGGATTATTTCCATACTGTAGTTCTATTCTAATTAAAGGAAAACACAGCACATTTTGGTCTTATTTACAAACTCCACACAAATCTATTTGAAATGTCTATGAGAAGTTAGCTGGCGTTTGTCTTCACATTAACTCGGTTGAATGTACTTGTCATTTAACAAATCATTTATGGAATTCATGAATGAATGAAAGGAATAAAAGATATTCACTCATGAATTCCTAGGAGATTTGCTTCAGAAGAGTCAGAATTTCTGGGACATAACCAAAGTTAATCATATTCTTGAGATCCCTGACATTTGGGAAATGTTGAGATGCTTATCCACATAGTGATGACTGATAAATAGTACTAATTGTGTAAATGAAAGATTTAAGCAAATAATTGTTATAAAAGTTCTAAGATACCTACATAAACAATTAAATAGACACCCTCTGCTAGGTAGCACTTGCTGATCTCCATGTAAATCACTTAGAAGTTACAATTGAGACTTTGGGAAATGTCATTCTTTAGTATAATTAGATATGGGAAATTATGTGATCTATATACCCACAAACATAAACACATTTGAGTTAACATATTGTAGTTTGAAAAGCAAACAGTCCTATACCTTAAATAAGTTTAATTACATGACCCTTGAGCCAGGTGTTCTAGCAGCACTGTAGAAATTTTGCATTAGGAAAACATAATATAAACAAACTGTTAAATATAGCTCCTTCCAAAGGACAAATATCCTAAAGTACCATTTATTTGCACATTGCTTAGCAACATAATCATAACATTTATAACATTCAGAAACTGAAGATGCAAAAGAGGGAGCTCTATATTTTCTAAGTTCCGTTGATAAGATACAGAGAGAAGTTGTTGTGGTTGTTTCTATTATATGCACTGAAGAAGTTAAAGAAATATATTCCAGTAACCCAGTCATACACACACACTCACACACACACTGATACATACATATTCATATATATGCATATATATGATTTTATTGATAATATATGTATGTATATATAATTTTATTGGTGAGCATATATTTTCGAATGATATTGAGAGTTTCCTGCACTTTCTATATATTAAATTTGCACTGTCCCCATTGTAATAAGAATGAGTATGATCTGAGAAACAAAGAATTAGAATTCATAGAGGCTTATACATAATAAGAAATACTAGGAAAATTTTGTTCTATTTTCTGACTTCATTTAACTACTAAAAATAGAATAAAGAAAATTCATTTGAATTTGAGGATCAGTGACTTGTATGAAGCACAAGAAAAGTTTTTGGAAGGGAGGGGGAATTACAAAATGGTGAGACAAAGGACAAAGCGTGAACCAATGCAACAGGGATACTCAAAAGACACTGTATTGGAAATGAACCGTACAACTTGTGCAGGGGTAGGGAGAGTTAGGGAGGAAGAGAAATGGGAGACAAATGAGAGAGGGGGTAACAATGCTGGACAAGAAATGTACTCACACCTTATTTATGCAACCTTAACCCTTCTGTACATCAACTTTACAGTAAAATTAAGAATATTAAAAAATAAATACTAAATACGAAATATTAAATATTAAAAAGAAATATTAAATATTAAATAATATTAAAAAAGAAAAGTTTCTCATTCAAAGAGAAGTTGGACATAAAAGTGGATTTTTGGTGAAAGCTGTGTTTTCCAATTCACTAACAGTTATTAAATATATACCAGTCATATTTTGGATCAAAGAGTTAAGTTGAGGAAAACGAAGTAAACTTTGAATGATTGTTTCTTCATTATCTTTCTTTATAATTTCAATATCTTTTCTTCATTGTCTACATAAAATGGTTGACACCAGGAAAATGAACATGCAAATAAATACATTAGATAGATTATGTTAATATATATTAGGTAGATTATATTTATATACAATGGTTATTTCAATAAAATCATTTGCTAGCTAGTTTTTGTTCTGTAGAAATACTTGATGAGATGCTCTAATCTGCACAGTGCACACCTGACATGGTCTAAAAGTATATCTAGAAGCTATGGTCACATCTTTACTCGATTATATTTTTAATAATGTAGTTGATTTTTCGATACTTAATCTGACTTTCACATTGGTCAAAAGGGAAAGTTTTCTATGGACTTAATTATATTGACATCTATCAATTACTGAATAGGATGTGGATCAAGGATGCATTAGTGCTTTAGTTAACTGTAGGGGAAAAAAGGGGGAAATCTTACAGATTTTCAACTACCCTATTCACTGAAGATCTAACTTTGTAGATTAAGGAACCAATGAAAAGTGTACAAGTGACAAAGTCTACTCAAAGGGCATATTCTCTGGACTAAAAAAAAAACATTCAAAACAAGACATTATATATTAACATATGAATATGAATATGGTGTTATTTTATATCTTAGAGTATAATCACAAGTTAAAAGCCATTAGGAATATATGACCCTTTAAAGAGATATCCTAACTACTAGCTGAAAGCATTTCTGAAGTAAGAGATTATGCTACATATGGAAGTCATATTGTATGTCCCTCCCAAAAGTTAAGTGGTCACAGTTTAGCAAATAAAATAGTTTTATTCCTTTTGACTGGTTATATTACTTAATAGCATACCACTGGAATTATCAGAATGCTTGATTTTGGATTATATATCCCTATCATGCAAATGCATCTTGCTTATCCTTCAGGCAAGAGAATAAACTGGTTCAAGAATCCCATAGCTTCTAGCACCCATTTTATGGGAGATGCTACTCAAAATACTTAGAATGTTCCTGCATTAGCCCGTGAGTCATGTCTAAGAAGTCTGACTAGTCACTTAATTTATGGAGAATATATGATCAATTATCCTTAACTTTCTTATCACCATAGAAATTTAAAACAAAATCAATATCCACCTAACTAGTCTAACATTTGCTGTGATAGGTTTACCTTGCTTTTAGATTGTAGAGTACTGTTCCTTATTCTCCACCACTCTTACAGTAGGGAACTTAATTCCCCTGAAATTCAATGGCTACCAGTCTTTTCCAAGATGTCAGTGTCTTATCTCCTGAACAATGGCCTTCCTTTGTGTTTGAGAGTTAGTCAATGATTAGTTTCTGTAGTGAAGTTGGCTAATACTGCTACAATGTTTGGTAAAATTTGGGTTTCTTCACTTATTCCTTCCTCTTTCACTGAGCTGATGTAGACAAGTGCTACAACCTTGAAAGTCTTGCATTAAAAAGAAGAGCTATGAAAAAGAAAATGGTAAGTTTCTCTACTACCAATGAGCAACTATAAAATTTAAATTACAAATGATTCAATAAAAACAATGCTATTAGGGGCCTGGGAAGGTGGCTCAGTGGTAGAGCGCTTGCATTGCATGCATGAGGCCGTGGGTTCGATTCCTCAGCACCACATAAGCAAAAAGAAAAAAAGCCGGAAGTGGCGCTGTGGCTCAAGTGGTAGAGCACTAGCCTTGAGCTGAAGAGCTGAGGGACAGCGCCCAGGACCAGAGTTCAAGCCTCATGACTGACAAAAAATAAAAATAAAAAAAACAATGCTATTAGTCATTTATCTTTAAACATGCAATTTATGTTTTATAAATTTATCTTTAATTATTTTATTTCACATTTATAGTTTGTATGAAAATTTATTTCTTTTTTTCTAGTTTTTTTTAAATTGTAAAAATATGGTACAGAGGGGTTACAGTTACATGAACAAGGTAATGAGTTCATTTCCTATGGAGCATTTTTGCCTCTTCTTCGTTTTTCTCCTACCATCTCTTCCCTCCCACCTCCACAGCTAACTCCCCCAACCCCACTCCCATTCCTGTTGAAAGATTGTTTTCAACATAGTATCTTGTACATCTCATTGTTACAATGCATCAACCTGTATCCCTTCTTTACATGGAAACAGCAGAAAATACAAGATCATCTCTTGGCTCAAAGTTGATTAGGAATCTTGGTTTAGTGATCTACAAATATTACTCTTAAACACATTTAGATAATTACATAATATTAAGTAGCATTACTTTACTAGTATACCTTATTATCTAAAACATTACTCAAAATGTAGTTTGAAAAATATTATTTTACACACTTCTAAAGGTAAAACTTTTGAAATAAGAATAAGATTTGAGGCAAAGTCAATAGACAGAAATGGAGACTATTATTTTAAATGGAATTAGACAAGCACAGAAAAAGTAAGTTATCATGTATTCCCCGTGCCCAATATAAAAGAGAAAAATTAATGTCATAGAAATTTAAAGTAGAATGGTGATTATTGGAGACCAGGATATCTGGGGAGAGATAGGGAAAGATTGATCATGGAATACTAACTTAATAGGAAGAACAAGTTTGTGCGTGCTATTAGCTAGTAAAGAGAATAAAAACAGTAATAATATCTATATATCAAGAACATAGAAGACAAGATTTTCCGTTTTCATCATTAAAAAATGAAATGATTGTTGTTCTATCGATCTATCCTCTATCTGTATGCTTTCATACACCAGTTAAAATTTAAAATCAAATAAAGCAGAAGTAGAAAAGGGTTAAATGGATATCTAGTGAACAATTTTCCTAAGCAAACTAACACATGCAACATTTTGAAAGTTATAAACATCCTTGGAGAGACCTGGAAAACAACATGGCAGATATGAATAAGAACTGACACTGACAAGAAAAGTTGTAGTAGGCAATTAAGATGCTTTGAAGTGAAGAGAAGGAATTTAAATTTTCTGTAACCTCAAAAGTTTACCATTAGGAAGACATTTCATCTTAAGGTACAAGATCCCATATTATTTATTTATACATTTATTTATGTATGTATTTATTTATGGATCATATATTTGAAAGAATGGAAATAGAAAATTAGCTGTGAGACCACAGTAATCTCTCAGAGATGGTATTTTTTAGGTAAGTGCTGGTGAGGAAATAAAGAAGGATTGTATTTGAGGTGTGAGACATTAAGATAATGAGATGGATCAAAACCACCCCTCTTACATTAACTGGAAACCTGTGAGCTCAATGATTGCACTTACTTATATGAAAAAATTAATGTAGAAAAAGATTTGCAAAATAAGATTATTCTGTAATGAGGTTTAAGACATGATGGATTTTAGTTATTCACTTGACATCCATGTAAAGTTCTTACACTGTCATAGGATATGTTCACAGAAAACATTTGCTCAGCAAAAGATGACATATATTATGTCAACCATCATTCTTGGTGAACTGTCAGCAACATGGAGATATCTCTCATCTTAATAGCTATTTCCAGCACCTGTGTTGGCGAATTGATGGTACTAAATTATGAACTGCAGAATAAATTGATGAGAAGAAAATGGACAAGACAATATTGTTCTTGATGTATGAAGACGTTATACACATATCCTAGTTCGTTGCAAGTCAGCATAGTATGGTGACATAATGTAAACTGCTAAATAGGACTCCTGGTTTAGCTACTAACTGGCAAATAAATTCAAGAAGTTATGAAGTTAGAAAACAAACTTTACAACTTCTGGGGGAAAGGGAGGATTTAGGGAGGTGGGGAAGGAAGGGATGGTAAGGTAAAAAAAAAAAAAGGAGGTAACAATGCTCCATAGGAAATGCACTCATTACCTTACTCATGTAACTGTAATCCCTCTGTACAGTATTTTTACAATAAAAACACTCATATATGTATATATGTATACATATATATGGAGTTTCTGGATAGTGTTTGTGTGTGTGTGTGAGAGAGAGAGATGTGATTTTTTCACTCAAGGTTGGAGCTCTACCACTTGAACCACACCTTTGTTTCCATCTTTCTTCTGGTTAATTAGAGACAAATCTTCACGAGCTTTTCTCCCTGGGCTGGTTTCAAACAACCTCACTCAAATCTAAGTACTTAGGATCACAGTACTTAGGATCACAGGCATGAGCCATTGACATCTGCATCAAGTCTATACACTTTTAACAATAAAATGAAAATTTTTACTTCTCTCAATAGAAGAAAGCAAGGTCTCCACAGGCTATTACCCCACCAAGTGTCCACAAATGAGAGGCCAATATTTTGATCAGAGAAATGGGTCATAAGTTAACTCTGAAGCTTTCCCCAAAGAAATGACTATTTGAAACAGAGTATGCAAGAGCTCAACCTATGTGTGCTATCTGCCCCCCAAAATATGTTCACGTATACCACTATTCATTAAGAAAAACAAGTACAACTAGATGTCAGGTAGTTCGTTAGAGAAGGACTGGATATATTAAAGCCAAGAATTCCTGAGGTCCTGCTCCTAAATGCAGACTAATATTAAAAGCAATTTCTGCCTGACTTTAATGTGGTTAGAATCTACTGAGAAATTCGAGAACAGAACATTGTTGAAAATAAGAGCAAGTAGCCATAATTAATAAGTCTGCCTTCTATGTGGACTACCAATTAAGTCACCAAAATTGAGATAGGTCAAGTTAAAAAAAAGATGGAAAGAAAGCCTGTGCTTCAGTGGCTGTTAGACCTTTGGGATGAAAGACTTGTAGTAAGCAAATTACAGAAGGGAAGTCTATCTTAGCTCACTTTTTCAGAGGGTGAAGTCTAAGGTGGCCTGGCCTACAACCCTGGTAGAATATTATGGCAGCATTAATGTGTGGTGAAAATGTTCTGAACTATGGCAAAGTAAAGCAGAGTTACACAGGAAAATGAAATGGAAAAGACACTTTCAAGCACTCATCTACAGTGACCACCATGAGATCCTAACTTCCGTGTTTCTCCAAGCTTTCAACATAGTGCCACCATCTAGGGATCAAGCCATTACTTGATATTCAAAGCATAACAGAGTATTAACACTCCTCTCTTCTCAGATGACTAAAAGATACATAATGATAGTGATTAGTGACACTCTCATCGGGGTAATACTAAACATTTCACAGTGTAAAAGAAAGCAGACTTAAGTAAAAGAAAGAGCATAGGTAAATAACAAGTCAAATACAAGGAAACAAAATCAAACTCTAAAGATGAGAGAGGGAAGTGAATGAATATCCAGAATAGCTGTAATATATTACTTGAATTGTCTAGTTTTTAATAATAAATGAGATGTGCAAAGACACAGAGAAGTGTGATTATATACATGAAAATGGTTATAGGAATCTTGAAAAAAATTAGATTCAAAATTTAACAGAACAAAACTCCAGGAATATATAAATATTCTCAGATAAAAACTTGAAACTATACATAAAGAAAGGCATGAAGACAATGTCTTCTTAAATAGAGAATAATTATAAGGAGTTAGACACAATATAAAAAGGAACTTAAACTGAAATTTTGTTTTGAAATATAAAGTAAATAAAATGAAAATTTATTTACATATTCTAAACTGTAGATTTAAACTGATACAAGAAATAACAAATGTCATGAACATAGATCAATAAAAACAAAATAGGATGGAATTGATTGAGCAGACTCTGTTGCCTCTGTCAAGAAGTGAGAATTAAAATAATATAAGCAAATTAAATGTACCAGTATACATCTAATGGAATTATTCACTCAAGAATGGAAAATGGAGGAAGGGATAATGAGGAAATAATCTCCTAACTTCTCCCAAATTTACCAAAAAGTTAATTTTCTTATTACATATCCAAGAAGCTCAACAAACTTCTAAGTAGGAGATATAGAAATAAATCACACCTAGATATATTTATAAAAGTGGTGAAAGTCAAAAATAAACAGAAATTCTTGGGCTGGGAAGATGGTTCAGGAGTAAAATGCTTTCTTCCCATGCATGAGGCCCTGGGTTCAATTCCTCAGAACCACATAAGCAGAAAAAGCTGGAAGTGCCACTCTGGCTCAAGTGGTACTGAGCTCTCCTTGAGCAGAAGAGCTGAGGGACAGCGCCCAGGCCCACAGTTCAGTCCCCATAACTGACCAAAGAGAGAGAGAGACAGAGAGACAGAGAGACAGAGACAGAGACAGAGAAACAGAGACAGAGACAGAGAAACAGAGACCGAGACAGAGAGACAGAGACCGAGAGAGACAGAGACAGACATAGAGAGAAGGAGAGAGAGGGCAAGAGAGATTCTTAAAGACAGAAAAATAAAAACACATTGTACATTCAATAGATCCACAATATGACTGATAGTCGAATTTCTCTTAACAAATGTAGCAGTGACACTATGCTGAAAATGAACTTGTGGGGGAATGTAGTTGGGAGGGAAAAACTAGGAGGGAAGGGAACAAGGGAAAGAGAAATGTACTCATTACCTGATTTATGTAACTATAATCTCACTGAATATCATCATTATAGTAGAAATTTATAAAAAAAAAAAAAAGTAAAGAAAATAGTTGTGGCCAGACCATAATAGAATGATTGTTAAACTTCTACAAACTGTCAAATAGTAACTTACATTTCCAAAATCAGAATAAAATGAAAATAAAATGTGCTATAAGAATATAAATATGATAGTTTGTGTTTAGCAGAGCCGCTGTAAATAATAGCTAAATGGATTGCTAAAGGAAAACAAACTCAAATGAAAAATTTAATTTACCTAAAGTGAAGAGCATTATGCCAGATAACTATGTAATTATGGTATACTGATGTATTGCTTTTTGGACATGCCATGGTATATTTGAACTCCTAAGATTTTAGTAGTAGAAGACATATGCTTACAATACTTCTATTATTTGATTCAGCAAAAATAGCACAACATGGAAGCCACCAAAGTTTAGAGTTTGTGTTTAGAAAGCAGAGAATAGAATGTCATCTGGGAGGATTGAGCCATGGTGAGATAACTAATGAGTATTACACTGTAGTGCAAAGAGTACAGACTTGAAGAAGCTCTAAACCCCAAGGTCACATAAAAGTTGTTTATGCCTGTCCCCTAGATCATCCTGCATTCGTCATGCTGTGGAGTTCTAATGGGGGAACATCCCAAGTGGTCTCTAAATGGCCTTCATGGATATGCGCCCATTGACATGATGAAAACACAATAAAATCACGACAGCAGAGTCAAAGATTTTGTTTTAAGTCTAGGTTAGCATTCCTTATATCTGTAAAAACAATGCGATCATTTCAATAAATACAGAAAAAACTATAATAAAATTCCAAACCCTGTTTTAATGTAAAAAGATAACATCAAGCTTGATTGTGAAAACTGAATGTTTTCCCTTAAAAAAAAAACAAAGATCTGCACTTAATACTTTTATTCAACAAGGTTCTAGACAGATAATTCAGATAAGAATAAAATAGAGGCTTCCAGCATGGAAAGGAAGTTAAACATTTTTTATTTGACAATAACAATGCAATCTTGGGTTTATGAAATCGTAGTGAATCCATGAAAAAGCAAGTATAACTGAAATTGGAATTTAGTAAAGTTGCACTTACAAGATCTATAGGCAAAAACTGACTATATTTCTATAGCACATTTTGAGTTGTATTTTGGTAATTTAATTAGACCATAGGTGAATAGTTGTTAGCACGTTATTTGTTGCATGTCTATGAGAGAATTTCTGGAAAATATTTTTTTTTTGGTAGTTTGAGGAAAGCAAATGACACTCTCCAGTAAGGAACGTGCTACCACACTGTTGAGGCCTAAATAGTCCAACAGGGGAAGGGCAGAGAAAAGCTGAACTCACACTTATTTGACCTGTTTGTTTGTTTTCTTAATCTCGCCTACTTAGTCCTACTGGTGCTCATGCTTTAGATTTGGAATAGAATCTACCATATTGACCTTTTATATGAAACTATGCCAACAGATATCCTGGGATTCCAAACTGTAGGTGAAAAATCTTATTGTTTGCCATGAAGCATACATTACAGTGTGCAAGACAGTATCTTATATCTAACTATATCCATCCAACCATTTATTATATATGTGTGTGTGTGTGTGTGTGTGTGTGTGTGTGTGTGTGTGTGTGTGTGTGTGTGTGTATCTATCCATTATCATTCTCTATATAATCTCTGCTCAACCTCTCTGTGCATTGTCAGTACATCTATAATCTTTACTTTTGTATGGTCAAAACAGCAAAATTATAGTTAGCAATCTCTTCACCTAATATTTGTCATGGATATTTCTATATAGCAGTATAATGTTTACTTTTATTTGTGTGTATATGTATATGTGTGTTTGTGTGCCAGTCCTAGGGCTTGAACTCTGCCCCGGGTGAAATCCTTATGTATTTTTGCTCAAGATTAGTAATTTAACACTTGAGCCATATCTCCACCTCCAACCTTTTGGTTGGAGATAAGAGTCTCAGACTCTTTTTTTTTTTTCTTTTTTTTTTTTTAATTGTATTTTATTTTATTTGAGAACATACTGTACAGAGGGGCTACAATTACATGGGCAGGATAATGCATACATTTCTTACCAAGCATTGCAGCCTCCTCCTTTGTTTACCCTTCACTTCCCTTCCCCGCCTCCCCCCTCCCCCCACCCAATTTTACCCCCCTCCCCCCACCCAATTATACCCCCCTCCCCCCCCCACACCGACATTGTAAAGCTGGTTTTGACATGACATTTTGTACTTCTCATTGTTGCAACAGGTCCACCAGAATCCTTAAACGACTTGTTTGTCCCCATCTCCTCCACATGTTATACTGAAATCAAATATAGTGAAAGCGGGGGTTACACTGTGGGGGAGGGACATACAAAGCAACAAAGAAATAATCTTATAAATGCGTTAGAAACACATGCATGAAAGAAACGAAAACATTAAAATACATATTTAAGGGTTCATTTTCCTAACATCACATTATCTCACCTTTTCTGCTTGACTCATACCTATACTAGATATTGCAAATAAGGGAAACCATGGGACCTATGCTTCTTTGGGCCTGGCTTACTTCACTTAATATAATTTTTTCCAAACCTTTCCATTTCCTAACAAATGGGGAAATGTCATTCTTTCTGATGGAGGCATAGAATTCCATTGTGTATATATACCACATTTTCTTGATCCATTCATCTACTGAGGGGCATCTGGGTTGGTTCCATATCTTAGCTATGGTAAATAATGCTGCAATAAACATAGTTGTGCTGATAGCTTTAGTGTGGTCTTGTTTGTATACATTTGGGTAAATGCCCAAAAGTGGGATTGCTGGATCATAGGGGAGATCTATGTGAAGTCTTTTGAGGAACCTCGATACTGCTTTCCAAAGTGGTTGAACAAGTTTACATTCCCACCAACAATGAAGTAAGGTTCCTTTCTGTCCACATCCCCTCCAGCATCTGTTGTTGTTAGAGTTCTTGATTTTTGCTGTTCTAACTAGAGTGAGGTGATATCTCAATGTTGTTTTGATTTGCATTTCTTTTATGGCTAGGGATGTTGAACATTTCTTCATGTGTCTATTGGCCATCCTTCTTTCTTCTTCAGAGAAGCTTCTCTTTAAGTCTTTCGCCCACTTATTTATTGGGCAGTTGTTTCTTTGAGGATTTGTTGTTGGGGGGTTTAATTTTTTGAGTTCCAAGTATATTTTAGATATGAGACCCTTGTCCGTTGTATGGCTAGTAAAGATCTTCTCCCAATCGGTGGGCTTTCTATTAATCTTGCCAGCTATGTCATTTGCCCTGCAGAAGCTCTGCAATTTTATGCAATCCCATTTGTCCAACCTTTCTTTGATTTGTTGTGCTTCCGGGTCTCTATTCAGAAAATTTCGACCTGAGCCAAGGAGACCTAGGGTTTCTCCTATTCCATCCTGTAATGTTTTCAGAGTGTCTGCTTTGAGTTCAAGGTCTTTGATCCATTTGGAGTTGATTCTGGTGCAGGGTGATATATAAGGATCTAGCTTTAGTTTTCTACATGTAGTTAACCAATTTTGCCAGCACCATTTACTGAAGAGGCTGTCTTTCTTCCATTTTATTGTTTTAGCTTCCTTATCGAAGATTAGATGGCTATAGGTCTGTAGGTTCATTTCTGGGTTTTCAATTCTATTCCATTGGTCCTGAGGTCTGTTCTTATGCCAATACCAAGCTGTTTTGATTACTATGGCTTTATAGTAAAGTTTGAAATTTGGTATTGATAATCCTCCAGCAGTGTTCTTTCCGTTGAGGAGCGTTTTTGCTATTCGGGGTCTTTTATTGTTCCATATGAATTTTTGGATTGCCTCCTCTATTTCCTTGAAGAATGAGGGTGGAATTTTGATAGGTATCGCGTTGAATTTGTAGATAGCCTTGGGAAGTATTGCCATTTTCACGATGTTAATCTTGCCAATCCAGGAGCATGGGAGGTTTTGCCATTTTTTAAGTTCTGTGTTGATTTCCTTTTTCAAGATTTTAAAGTTTTCATCATAGAGGTCCTTCACTTCTTTGGTTAAGTTAATTCCTAGGTATTTTATTTTTTGTGGGGCTATTACAAATGGAGTTGCTTTCCTAATTTCAGCCACACTTTTCTCATTGTTGGCATATAGAAAAGCCATTGATTTTGGGGGGTTAATTTTATAACCTGCTACTTTGTCAAAGTTTTGGATCAGCTTGAGTAATTTGGGAGTGGAGTCTATGGGATTCTTTAAATACAAGATCATGTCATCTGCAAAGAGGGAGAGTTTTATTTCTTCTTTCCCTATTTAGATACCCTTTATGTCTGCATCTTGTCTTATTGCTGTAGCTAGGCATTCTAATACTAGATTGAAGAGAAGTGGAGAGAGTGGGCATCCTTGTCTTGTTCCTGAGTTAAGAGGAAATGGCTTTAGTTTTTCACCATTGAGTATAATGCTGGCTGTAGGTTTGTCATATACAGCCTTTATTGTATTGAGGAATGTTCCATGGATTCCTAATTTTTCCAGAACCTTCATCATAAAGGGGTGTTGGATCTTGTCAAATGCTTTTTCTGCATCTATTGAGATAACCATGTGGTTCTTATTCTTGCTCCTGTTGATGTGATGAATAATATTAATTGATTTGCGTATATTGAACCAGCTTTGCATCCCTGAAATGAATCCTGTTTGATCATGGTGTATGATTTTTTGGATGAATTGTTGAAGTCGATTGGCCAAAATTTTGTTGAGAAGGTTTGCATCAATGTTCATCAAAGAAATGGGTCTATAGTTCTCTTTCTTTGATGAGTCCCTGCCTGGTTTTGGGATGAGGGTTATGATGGCTTCATAGAATGTGTTCGGTAGTGAGCTTTCTCTTTCAATTTCATTGAAGAGTTGGAGGAGTATTGGTGTGAGCTCTGCTTTGAAGGCCTTGTAAAATTCCGCTGTAAAACCATCTGGTCCTGGACTTTTCTTAGCTGGGAGGTCTCTTATTGCTGTTTCTATTTCAATGCTTGATATGGGCCTGTTAAGCTGGTTTAACTCATCTTGGTTTAGTTTTGGCATGTCAATATTTGCTAGGAAAAGGTCCATTTCTGTCAAGTTCTCAAATTATTAGCATAAAGTTTTGAGAAGTATTCCCTTATAATGTTCTGAATCTTGGTTGTTTCCGTGGTGATGTTTCCATTCTCATCTCTGAGTTTATTAATTTGGGTGTGTTCTCTCCTTTTTCTGATAAGGTTTGCTAAGGGTCTGTCAATTTTGTTAAGTTTTTCGAAGAACCAACTCTTTGTTTTGTTGATTCTTTCTATAGTTTTTTTGGATTCTAATTCATTTAATTCTGATTTAATTTTGATTATTTCTTTCTGTCTACTGGATTGGGGTTTATCTTGCTGCTCTTTTTCAAGGAGGTTTAGATGTGTCATTAAATTGTTAGTTTCCGATCTCTCCAATTTGTTGATGTAGGAGCTCAGAGCTATAAACTTGCCTCTGAGTACTGCCTTTGCTGTGTCCCAGAGGAGCTGGTAATTTGTGTGTTCATTTTTGTTGAATAGCATGAACATTTGAATTTCCTTTCTAATCTCTTCCATGACCCACTCATGATTCAGCAGTGTGTTGTTCAGCCTCCATGTGATACCGGACTTTCTTTGGTGGCTTTTGGTGTTGAGTTCTAATTTTATTCCCTTGTGGTCAGAGAGAATGCAAGGTATAACTTCAATGTTTCTGAATTTAGACAGGTTTGCTTTGTGGCCTAAAATGTGGTCTATTTTAGAAAACGTTCCATGTGCTGCTGAGAAGAACGTGTATTCTGATGCTGCTGGGTGAAATGTTCGGTAAATGTCTGTTAAGTCTAGTTGATGTATGCAGCTGTTTAGATCTGCGGTTTCTCTGTTGAGTTTTTGCCGAGTTGATCTATCTAGTGGGGAGAGTGGTGTGTTAAAATCCCCAACAATTAATGTCTTTGGATCTATATGGGATTTGAGGGAAAGTAGTGTTTCTTTGATAAATTTGGGTGCTCATTGTTTGGCGAATAGATATTTAGAATTGTAATATCCTCCTGAAGGAGAGATCCTTTAATTAGTATGTAGCAACCTTCTTTATCTCTTCTCACCAATTTTAATTTGAAGTCTATTTTATCTGATATTAGGATTGCAACTCCCGCCTGTTTATGAGGGCCGTTTGCTTGGTAGATTTTGTTCCAGCCTTTATCCTTGAAAATGTGTTTGTTTTTACGGGCAAGATGTGACTCCTGCAGGCAGCAGATAGAAGGGTCTTGTTTTTTAATCCAACTAGAGAGTCTATGTCGCTTAATTGGAGAGTTCAGTCCGTTAACGTTAAGAGATAGGACTGAGAGGTATTTGGGAGTTCCTGCTATGTTATCCACCTTCTTGGGGGCTGTGAAAACTGGGTTCTTCCTAAGGTTCTTGGATTCTCAGTTTGGGTGCAGTTTCTTGGCCTTTGTTGCGTTCTTGTTGGTTTTCTATGTGTAGGACATCTTTAAGAATCTTTTGCAGGGCTGGTTTGGTGGAGATGTATTGTTTCAATTTTTCTTTGCTATGGAAGGTTTTTATTTGGCCTTCAGTTATGAAGGAGAGTTTAGCTGGGTACAGTATTCTTGGTTGATAGTTGTTTGTTTTTAGGGCATGGCATACGTCATTCCAGGCTCTTCTTGCTTTGATTGTCTCTGCTGAGAAATCTGAGGTAATTCTAATTGGTTTCCCTTTATAGGTGATTGATCTTTTCTCCTTGACAATTTTAAGGATCATTTCCTTGGTCTGAATTGATCCTGTGTGGATTATAATGTGACAGTGGGATGTCCTATTCTGGTCTGGTCTATTTGGGGTTCTAAAAGCTTCTTGTATCTGAATAGGCCTATCTTTTTGTATGTTTGGGAAGTTCTCTGCTAGGATCCTGTTAAACAAATTTCCTAGACCATTAACTTCTGTTTCTAGGTGCTCCTCTACACCCATTATCCTTAGATTGGGCCTTCTGATGGTGTCTTCCAGGTGTTGGATAGACCTATCATATATCTTGGACTTGTCTTGGATGGTTGTATGTTCTTTCTCTATAATATCTAGGCTGTCTTCAATCCCTGAGATTCGATCTTCTGCATGGTCTAACCTGCTGTCAAGACTCTCTACTTTGTTTTTTATCTCTTTTCCTTCTAATTGGTCAGCTTTGATGGCTTCAAGTTCTTTGTTGAAGCTCTGTTTTAGGTCTTGTATGAATTTCTTTACTTCCTTAATTTGGTGTTCAGTGTTTGTTCTCAGATCACTTAGTTGATTGGTTATGGTTTCTTTGGACTCCCATTCCTTCTGTTGGGTTCCATTCAGCATTCCATTTGTGGTCTCCCTGACTTCCTTCAGCTCTTTGTTAATGGATTCCATGAAAGCCTGTAGTGATCTTTGTGTATTCTCTACCTGGTCTCTTAATTCGTGAATTACTCTTTGATTAGTTTCCTCCCTTCTGTGGGATTCCTGCAGTTCTCTTTGAGTGTTCTCTGCCTGCTCACGCCATTCCTCCCTTTCTCTTTGAGTATTCTCAAGTTGTTCACGCAAATCCTGTATCAGTTTTTGAGAAGCTTCCTCACGCTTATGATATTCCTGTATAAACTTCTGGGATGCCTCCTCTCTCTCCCTATCACGCTCATACAGAGTCCTTTGTACATTGTCAAACTTCTCATTTATCATGTTTGCTATTAGTGTTTGTAGAGCTGTTTGGGCACTCTCCTCTGGATTATTCTTTATCTGTTCTAATCCCTGATTATCAAGGTTGGGGATTGAGATACCCGAATTTGCCATTTTTCTTGTGTTTTTCCGGCTTACTCGGCCCATTTGAGATAAAGATTGCACCAGTTTTGTGCTAGAACACTATCTTAAGGCAACCATCAACCAAAGTTTGCATTTGTACAGTCAATAGTCTACAGATACAATCTAGTTCAACAGATACACCTATTCAACATCAAATGACTATATGTTAAAGGACTTCGAACCGCAGAAAAGAATTTGGAAAACCAGAAATTATTAGGATTAGGGAGAGATGTGGGTAAAAAATAGGAATAGATTGGTGTGGGGAGGCACAGGGAGAGTTAACTATGTCCTAATCACAGTGCAGGAAATGGGTTGGGTAGGATGCAAGTAGAGAGAGAGAGAAAAAGAAGAGATGGAAAGGGGAATAAAGAGAGACCAGAAAAAGAATAGAAATGTAAAAATTAATGTTATTATAGAGGTTAAAAGACCGTCTATTTAGAGAGGAATGTGAATATGTTCAGAGAAGGGGAGGGACATAGAGGAGATGTGAAAAGCTTTAAGGATGGGAAAGGGAGAAGAAAAGATCAGAAGTTCAGTAGAGCTAGATAAAAAACAAAAAGATAATTAAGAAAGAAAGAAAAAGAGAAAGAAGACAAGAAAAGAAAGGAAAACTCTCATTCACGTATTCCTAAAATAAAAATTACAAGATGAGAAAAAAAAAGTTACTGGAAAACAATTATTTTTTCAGAAGAGGCAAAAATTAAAGATTAATAAAAGTTTTAGAAGGGAAAAAAATTTATATATATATATATATATATATATATATATGGTAACAAAAAACAAAAAACAAGCAAAAAAAAAGAAAAGAAGAAGAAGAAGAAAAAAAAAAGAAAAAAAAGAAAAAAAAGTCTTTTGATTTTTTTTTTTTGGGGGGGGGGAGGAGTGGGAAGAATCCTGTATCTCCCTTTTGTCTGCAACCAGTCTCTTGTTGGAGTCTCTGGTCAGCTTGAGGTCCTGTGGCTTGATTGGTTTCTTAAGTCGGTTGGTTGGAAGAGGCAGAAAAATGCTCTGCTTTACCCAAGATTTTGAGATCCCCCTCCCAGGTTAGTTTTCTGGGAGGGTGGTCTGCTTTGAGAGTCACAAAAGAGGGGGATGTGGTGATGAGTCTAGGTTCTGGGTACAGTTGAGGCCTTTCAACAAACAGTAGCTTTTCCCTGGGGCTATTTTGTGATAAAGCTCACAGCGCCCAGCCTGGAGCCATTCTCAGGGTTTCTGTTTTTCAATTGATTGTGGTGGCTGCTAGAGGGAGGGGCAGCCTCTGGCTCTGGTTACCCAGTGAGGCAAGGCACTCCGATGGCTGGTGCCTGAGCTGGGTGACTTTTCCCTGGATGGAGCTGAGTCTGGCAGGTCACTTCGCCTTTAAGTTCTTGTGACCTGCTAAATGACTCATTTTATTCCAAGACCTGAGCTGGAGCTAGCAGCTCCTCTGAGCTTTGTCGGTATCCAAGATGGAGATCACCGGTGCTGGGGGGGGGAGGGGTGGCCTTCCCTCTTCTGCTCCCTGAGGAGTGAGGACGTCGGGCTTGTACTCACGCCGAGTCTTGGATCCTGGGTCGTCTCTGGTCTGCAAACAGCAGGATGAAGATGTTCGCTCCTTGTTGGTTCTTGTTGGTGTTGTGTAGAATCCGCTCGTCCGCTGCGTCTGGCTCCTTTGTCCCCGACTCTCTGTGTCTCAGGTATGACTCCGCGGCGGTGGTCGCCGCCGCGGCCCCGCCGCCGGAGCGGCAGCTGATGCGTTTCCTTGGCTTCCCCTCTCTTGTCTAACTCTCTGTCCTGTGATGGCACACTTGGTGTGATTCTCTGGCTTAGGACTGTTCACTGGAACTCTAAAACTACTTTCTATGCGAGAGCTTGTTCAGATTCCAGCTTCTCCTCCGCCATCTTCCCGGAACTTCCCGAGTCTCAGACTCTTATGCTCAGGCTGGCTTCAAACTACCATCTTCAGATTTCAGCCAACTATGTAGCTGTGATTGCAAACTTGATCCACCAATACCAGACACTTTTAATGTAATTTGACATTATTTTCCTATATCAAATTCTCTTTTTCTGCTTTCACAATTTCTACAATAAATTCATCCTAAACTTGGTAAACTTGGGCAGGCTGTGTTGATGATATGTTTGAGCAAAACCCAGTCTAGATGTTGTTTTACATTGTTTATTCTCTTTGTGATTTTGTTACTCTTTTTTCAACACTGCCTCACTCTGCAGCTAGGCTGGTCACAAACTTCTGATCTTCCAGAACCCCAAGCATAGAGATTCCAGGCATATAGCACAGGCTTGGCTGTGAAGGCATTTAAAGATATGATTGTTGTTTACATCAGCAAACAACGAGCATGTATTTTTTCCCACAATGTAGGTGACTGTAATCCAAACAGATGAAGATTTTGAGAGTAAAAAGTAAGTCTCTGAAGAGGAAAAAATATTGGCTCTATTACCATTAGTATGATGACAATAAACATCAAATCCTACTAGGATTTCGTGTCTGCATGCCTTCCTTGATTTAGATTTGCCATTCCCATAATCACATGAGTCAGTTTATTAATATCCCTCTCTTTCAATTTTTATATATCTTCTATCACTATATTGCACTATATAACAATCTAACACCTCCATTCAGGAAAGCCTGGCTAAATATGCTTTGCTCTAATGTCTCAACTTCATCATGAATGCCGACATTTATCAGATTAATCCAAAGATAAAATACATCTCAGAAAGAAAAAAAAACTTTTACTAATACATTAAGAATTCAGAAATGCAGAATGTCAAAACAAATATTGTCTGGTTCTAGGAATCTATGAATAGTAAATGTAAAATGGTTCAAGGAAAAGAGAGTGAAAAAATTATAGTCATTTTAAAAGATCATTTCATGTAGAAAAATAATGATACTTGACATATGCAGATACAGAATTTCTATCAAAGTTTAAATATTAATGAAAACAGTTTATTTAGAGGATATTTTCCCTAAACACATATTTCTTTCTTAATTATCTCATTGAATTGTGTTACATATTTTTAGAACTAATTATATTTGAAGATTTTTGCACATGAATTTTGGATTTTTAAATTTTCTTTAGTTTTTACTGTTGTCTTGATCATTGCTAGTTAAAAACTATTGTATATATTGAATTTTTGAAAGCTGTCTAAAGCTTGTAAAGAAACATTCCTATATTTTAGTAGTTTGTGGAATTATCAGAAATTTAAATAATTCAAAGGTGGCTTTACTATATCCTGATCTGTAAACTTTTGTATAAATGTTCAGGAGTATAATTGCTGTGTCACAGTGTTGTTCTATGCTTAATTTATCTTAAGAATGCCCACATAGCTTTCCGGAGTTGTTGAGCAAAATTACATTCCCAACCACAATGTCCTAGGGTTCCCTTTTGGCAGCATCTTAGCATTTGCTTGCTTTCTTGACAATGGACATTTCTAACTACGGTGAGGTAAGATAAAGCCTTCAATTCAACCATGATCGAATTGATCACAGCCTCTTAGTCATAAACTGACAGATGTGAGCCACAAGTATGCAAATAACAACTTTTCTATTATTTTTAATCTGAAAATGCTAAAATCAGTGAAGTTACAGTTATGTAAGTCAGGTAAAGAATTCATTTTTCTTTTGGATAATGTCACCCCTTCCCTCACATTCTCCCAGTTTACCCCTCCCATCCCACCCATAATTTGAATAGTTCCTTTTTAATATACTATCTAGTGAATATTACTGCTCCATTTGTTTACCCATTATCCCTCCATTTCTGGGATCATTCTCTTATATTCCTAAAGACATATAGACAAACAATCAAGACAAAAACACAAGAAACAGCAATTAAAAAAAAACATTTTTTCCATGTCCCAGAGTTTATTTTGATATATATTATTTTGTCTGATCAGATGTACGTAGGCATTGCGCCTTTCTGTTCCTTTCCTAAGAGTATCCTCCTTTGGTCTCACTGTGTGAATGCATAGAGACCTGTATAATTTTTTTTATAACCCAGTGTATATTAGGTCTAGCTTAAAGATATGAGAGAAAACATGTGTTGTTTGACATTCTGAGCTTAATCACTTAACATGCTTTTTTTTCTAGGTCCATCAATTTCCCTGCAAATGACATAGCATTATCTCATGTAAAATATTTTTTTGGATCCACTTATCTGTTGTAGGTTGTCAGGGCTGTTACCACAACTTGGCTATTGTGAATAGTGTATCAATGAACATGGATACGCAAGTGTCTTTACAGTATCCTGGTTTGTGGTGTTCTGTGTAGATTCCCAGAGTGGTATGGTTGGGTCATAAGAAATGTTTTTTTAATGTGTTTTTTCTAGAGTTTGGTCAATTTAAATCTGTCAACATTAGGTATATAGGTATTATCATTGTGCATACATTTATGGGTTTTAAACACATATTTAAATTTAGTTATTCTACTGGATAGAGCCTAAGTATAATTTCATTGTATTTGCCTGTTTTACCTAGAATATTGCTACTTTGTAAATTATACAACTTCAATTCTTCTCTTATATATTCTTTATTTTAAAAATACTGTACAGAGGGGTTACAGTTACATGAATATGGTAATGAGTACATTTCCTATTGAGCATTGTTACCTGCTCCTTTGTTTTTCCCCTACCATCTGTTCCCACCCCCACCTCCTTATCTCTCCCCCCCCACCCCGAAGTTGTAAATGTCTTGTACATCTCATTGTTGTAATGAGTCACCTGCATCCTTATTTCAGATTTTGTTATTTGACTTTCCCTCCCCATATTAGAAAAATGTATATACAAGATCCAGGACACTGGAATCAATCACAGTGAAAACAGGGGATAAACCATAGGGGAAGAACATACATAAGAAACAAAAAAATCACATGGTACATTATAAATACATTAAAACCAAACACAAGAAAGTTAAAACCACTCATGTCCCTATGCTGGGGTTCATTTTGCTTAGCATCATTTTATATGGTCATATGTACATAGCTTTTGACCTTTTCTGCTTGTCTTAGACATATACTAGTTATAGCAAATAAGGAAAACCATGGGACTTATGTTTCTTTGGGCCTGGCTTACTTCATTTAATCTAATTTGTTCCAAGTCTTTCTATTTCCTAACAAATATGATGTTGTCATTCTTTCTGATGGAGGCATAGAATTCCATTGTGTATATATGCCACATTTTCTTGATCCATTCATCTACTGAGGGGCATCTGGGTTGGTTCCATATCTTAGGTATGGTAAATAATGCTGCAATAAACATGGTTATGCTGGTAGCTTTAGTATAGCCTTATTTGTGATTGTTTGGGTAAATGCCCAAAAGTGGGGCTGCTGGGTCATAAGGGAGCTCTATGTGGCGTCATTTGAGGAACCTCCATACTGCTTTCCAAAGTGGTTGAACAACTTTGCACTCCCACCAACAATGTAGTAAGGTCCCCTTTTGGCCATATCCCCTCCAGCATATGTTGTTATTAGATTTCTTGATTATAACAACTCTAACTGTGTTGAGGTACCATTTCAATGTTGTTTTGATTGGCATTTCTTCTATAGCTAGAGAAGTTAAGCATTTCTTCATGTGTCTATTGGTCATTCTTCTTTCATCTTCAGGGAAGTGTCTTTTTAAGTCTCTATACAACTTCAATTCTTGATCATAGTTGTTTCAGTTAGGATGCAATTGGTGAAACAGGGTTACTATGGGTATAACTTAAGGACTTTTATTAAGAAATTAGTACTGTACAATCACCCCATGACTTAGTGATTTGAAACACTGATGTCCATGAAGCACTGGTGTCCATGCATTTTGGTGGGTGAATCAGTTAGGTTTTCCTGTTTGTAACACATGGTAGATTATTTGTGCTGTACTAAGAGCTAAGTGATTTCTGAGGAT